>NC_085054.1:16927689-17265704 GCF_963662255.1 Cinclus cinclus
TTATTCCTGTCCTGATCTGTGGGAGCTGCAATGCATCTTATGCATATCACCTGCCCAGAAAGAGATCCTGCCTTTTTAATGAGGTGACCAAACCTTCTTGCAATAACTGTGAACAGAGATACTCTCTCCTCCAGGAAGAAAGTCACAGTATTTAAGCAAAGTTATTCCTCTGGAAAACTCTCTGAAGGAATCTTTTCATATAGAGTGATTGTAACATGGAGTTGATAGAAATTATCCTCTTGGGGTAGGCATTACATTTTCTGGGGCAATTCAGCATAAATATTGTGACTGCAGAGCAGTGGGCAAAGAGTTGGATCTTAAGGAAAATGAAAACAGAAGTTCATTCATCTACAATGCAGGGACTGGTGTCAGTCAGAATACTGCATTGTAGAAGACATAGAAGATACAAGTGAGCCTTCAGAGAAAGTCTCACCTGAGGTCCCTGCATACCAGCTGGAGCTTTGCAGAAGTTCATGGTAGATTGAACCACCACACAGAATGCTGAAACCTTGACAAAATGTTCATTTTCACACCGAAACCTGACCCAAAAGATGATTATTAAAAAAAATTTACAAACTTCCCTTTTACTTAAAATGAAGTTGTGCATAGGCTGAGTGAGAAAAATGTTTCTGTATGTTCATCTCATTTTTTGAGCTCAAAGGCAGAATAGTGATATAAGATTCAGTCCTTGCATTTGGAGGAAATTCCTACAAATCCTCCACTGATATGTCTAAATAATTTTTTCTGTTATCATTCTTGTTAAAGAGAGATGCTTGAATGGAATTTTCCTTTGGGATTCAGCACCAAATGTTGAAAATGTTACATGGATTAAAATCCAGTAAAGGAACAATTTAAAGCTATGGTATAATGTTTTACTGAGTCCCACAACAAACCACAAAGCAATGTTAAAATTACTAGAATATCCAAACTGAACTCAGAGATTTTTGCTTCTGACTTTTGATAAAAACTTTCGAGGAAAGAATATTTTTATTCCAGAAGCATTTAACAATGCCAAGATATTTGCTCTGTTTTAGTTAATTAAACTTAAGGAACATGGAAGTGGATAAAAGTTCATTAAATAGGTACAGGCTGATGATGAATTGGAATACTAATTGAGATTTTATGTGCAACAAAAGAGATACAAATGGAAATGCACTGTTATTCTAGTGAATGCCTCACATAAAAGGCCCCAGTGGAGCAGAGAATGCATGAAGAAAATTGGATTGTAAAATCTCTGAGATAAAGATCAGTTCTATGAAACACAATGCCCCATTGCTTGCTTTTCTATTTTGAGAAGATTCTTTAATAATGCCAACAAATGATGCAGTGACTGCTGTAGGTGCATTTGAAAGGTTCACAGTCAGATTCAGAAATGAGGCTGTTAGATTCAGGGCTTAAAGTACAGAAGGGAATGTGATGGGACCTTCATTTATTTAATGGAATGTTTGAGTATCCCTGGTTTAAAAACCATGAAAATCTTAGATTGGAAAGAGTCACGTATTCTGAGGTTGTTCTTTATACTCTTGAGGTGTGGCGGCTATTTGGCTTGGAAAACCTTTCCCCAATTGAATTTCTAGCATACCACTGAAGTGCATGTGAACTATTCATCCTTAGAGGAGGACAAATGGGGGTGGGCTGAAATGAATATTCAAAAAATTGTTTCTGAAGCCTGAAGAACACAGCTGAACCATGTGCTTCTCCCTGGATTTCCCCATTTATTGACCAGAACTGGCCATGTGTTGGAGGAGATGCCTTCCATCTCCAAGCCAGCTTCTGAGATGCTCCTTGGGATAGCATCTGAATTTTCACTATTAGTGGTAGTGGTACTAACAGACTTTCTTGAAACACCAAAAAGAAACTGCGGATATAGCATTTCCCACGCCTTTTGGAACCCAATTTATCTAAAGCACTGAAAGCCAGTAAAGAAAATTATGGAATGGCAAAAGGAAGTCCTAAGAATCTACGCAGAGAAGGGTTGCATTTTAGAGCATTTTTCTCTTCCTGAAGTAAATGTTCATTGTAGGGCAAATAATCACTTTAAAATGTACTTTATTTTAATTATGTATTGAGCTAAAGCTGTTATATATTAACCTCCATATAGAATTCTCCAGATATTGTTATGTGGTCACATCAGATGCAATTTGAACTGCTCCCAGAGTTCACAACAAGATACTGAATCTGGACTTATGTCCTCTGTGTGCAGACAGCACAGTCTCTATGCATGTAAATTACCATTAAAAAGCCCATTGATCTATTTGAGTTTTTCAGCTGTTTTTTAAGATAATTCTGATTGTACAGAAACATCTCCAGACAGCCTAATTCCATCTACATCCCTGTGTCTTCAGTGCTGTCTAGCCAGGAGGAATCATTAGGCACAGGGACTATAGTGGGATTTCAGATGCTAAGGAAATGTTTATAAAAGTAGGGAGTGCACTTCCCTGGAGTGGATTCCCCAGGGAAGGGCAGAGAATGCTCATTGCTGAAGGTCTAAGAGGCAGCTGGTAGGAACACTATCACTATATATCCTGACAGTGGGAGAAGGAGGAACTACCTGGTCTTTGATCTGCCTTCCAGCCATGTGTGATGACCATTGTACAGTCACGGTGGTTTCTGTCAAAATAGCTTCAGGGTACCTCACAATCTAGAAAAAAATTAAATTCAGACGTAAACATGAATCCCATCAAGTCCAGTTTAAAGTATATGTAGATTTGGCATTCCTGTTACAAAACTACAACAGACCTAAAAACAGTATGCCTGATTATTTAGAGGGCTTTATAGATTATTCTTAGACTTTCATGTCATATAGGAAGAGCCATTAAAAATTCAACTGATGTTGAGCCAAGCATTCAAAAATAAAAACCACTCATTTTGTGGATCATGTTTCAACCATGCACCAACATGACAGGAATATAGGGAGACTGCCATGATCCCAGATAAGGCAAGACACAAGAGATCACCCCTGCCACTTGTGAACAGAAATCCTGACCCAGGATGTGCACTGAACCAGGAGTTTCTCACTGAAACCAAGGTTGCTCCCAGTCTTCAGCCTGTGCTAGTCACAGATACTCACACATAGGCTCAAGAGCAATCTAAACAACAGACATTTTCAGGTGTCAGTAATTTATTTATCTGCAAATAATAAACTCATGTGTTTGGCTTTTGCTTTGTCCTCTCCAGTAATTCCATTTTAACACAGTGCCTTGATCTTTCTATCTCCTCTAGGCAGTGATACTCACTTGAGTGAAATTCATTTACCTGTAATGACAATCTGCACAGAGGAGAAAAGGGAGAAGGAAATTATGTATGAGAACATTCTGGCACTGTTAATTTCCACTACTTGATAAAAGCCAAATACTACAGACACGCCTCAGTTGAGCTGTGAAGGTTATTTGATTTCTTCATGTTCTGCTGATGATTTACCATCTGTTGTCCTGAGAACAATGTTAAAGGGAGTATTCACACTACTAAATGTGTTTCTCCAGTATTGCCCTTTCTCTCCATATCCTCTTCCCCAAACTATCTTTAAGTTGATGTTCTTCCATCTACTTTGATAATCCTAATGTCTTTTTAATCATATTTATTTTCACCTCACCAGCATTCATATAACCTCTGGCCATGATCTTATCAGTCCCTGGGGAAAGTATTCCTGTAACTGTCTATGGAGGAGGTCTCCCCTCTCTTCTCTGAAGAAACCAGTCACTGAGACAGAACACAGGATTAGGTGGACCACTGCTTTGATCCAGCAGGCAAATCACTCTTGAAGCAATTGAAGCTGGCTTTGGGCAGCGATTAAATGAGCTACTGCTAGAAGAAACCCAAAGTGTTGCAGGAAGCCTTATTTGATACAGAATGGCTTTCCTTCTGAATCAGCAATGCCCAAGCAATTCACATTATTTTTCTGCTTCAAAAGCTATGCAGCTGTAAGAAGAACAGAAAGGCTCTCATATCCTTGCCAATACAGACATGCTACTTCACTGTATTGCTGTGTCCAAGATAAGACTTTCAGCATGTTTGAGGTTTAATGCCCCAAATGTGGTGTGCTGCTGCAAAGCATGATGCTCTCTTTGCCATTATCATCCTTTTTCCCTGGTTATTTGCTATTTTCTCCAGCTGCTTTTAAATGGAAAGTTTTCATTATCACCCCAAAGGGTGATCATCTGAGGGCTGAACAAGATTCACCTATGGCTCTGGAGTGAAAACTGTCTCTCCATTTCCAATCCTCGCACGTAGCACTGATTGCAGAGTCAATACTCCTCTGCATGAGCAGAGAGGTTTGTACAGCCCCATCCTGTCCCTCACCTGCTGTTACTGCTTCTCCAGGCACTCAGGCTTAGCTCAGCTTCATGCAGATCTCTCTGCTCAGCTAGTCTGAAGGAGTTTAGGTGAGAGCCCTCAAAGTGTGGCTTTTCTGTAAGGCAAGGCCATGCAAAAACAGCAGTGCCCAAGGAGATGACAGAATAAATTACTAAAAGCTACAGCTATCAGTTCAAGAGTTTTGACTTATGTATAAAGTCCTTTAATGGCTTCAGCTGAGGTGGGCTCAAGCTCTTAAGCTGCATAAATGGATACACACTCAAAGCAAGTATAACAGTCTTTTATTTTTGTTGAGGTCAAAATAAGGCAAAAGGAGTGAAAAAAAGCCAGGGTTTCAGCAGTCATTTTTATAGAAACTGTAGAGGATGGGAGGGTTGATATAAGTAATTAACTCACATTTCACCCTGATTTGCAAAACAATGGATTGTTTCTCTTCATTTACACATTTTTTGCCCTGCGTTTCTGGAGAAGCTTTGCAAATATCCTTCTGTAGCTGCATCCTGAGACAGGCTCCGCACAGGGAGCTGTCCACATCACAGTTTTTAGGAACTGTGGGGGGCTCCTGAACTGCTGCAGAAAGCAGTGCAGCAAAATTCGGTTTGAAAAGGCTCAAGAGGTTTGCAGTTAATTACGGGATTTCAGGATTTTGGAGGAATGCAGCTGCCAAAGTGGTCTACACCAGTCTCTCCCCCTCACACTTTTGCCCTTCTTTTGACCATGTGGTGACACTGCCTCTGTTGAGGATTTTGGAAAGAAGTCAAGTAACTAATGAATGCACCAGGGTGCTCCTTTAGAGGACTTTGCATCTGATATGGGAGTTATAGTTATTAACTTCTCTGGCAGCCCATCATTTAATTTACCTGCTACTGACCCCTTTTGTGCATCCAGAGGATAATCCAGTCCACAAGAGCCCTGCTGTAGCTGGTGCGCAGGAGATCATTGTCCTATTCCCAATTTATCTAATGTAATCACTTCACTGCCTTCCTATAGGAGCTTTATCCCATCAAGAAGCTTTGGAATAATGTAGAGACATTAGAGATTAGAATTTATTGATCCTGAAGTTCATAAATTTAATGAAAATCATGATTCTCCAAAGGAACTTAATCTTCATTTGTTCTTTCAGTGGAGGTGTCAAGATTTAGTTTATGATTCATTAACCCACTGCCCACTGCCACTTTTTCCATATTCAGCTTTTCAGGAAAAGGAAAGATACCTTCTGTGCACTTACATGCAGTGCATTCTCTCAGCTGCTTTTGTTTGAGACACCAACTGATGGCCTCTGGTTTTAAAGTGAGAATACAATGTGATTTCTCTAACTGACTTCAGTGGAATCTGGCCCAGGACCTTTGATGAGAACATCCATGCCACTCAATATAGACACACTTCCATTCAAAAATGGTATTAAAGGAAAATGCATGTCTGAAGATTATTTGTTCAGTATTACTCATAGGTAATTGCTTTTACATATATTTGTAGGCAAACCTGTGACTCCAAGAAATAATTTCTTCTTTACACTATTGCTGTCTATTATTTTATTTTTACTGCGGAGCACCCTAAAGGCTTCATGTCCTATAACTGGGGAAGTCTGACTTACAATCTCAAACCAGGAGAGTCAGACTTTAAAATTTCATTACAGAATAATTTAGGTTGGAAGAAATCTTTAAGATCAAGTCCAACTGTTAACTCAGTACTGACCAGTCCACTACTAAGCCAGGTCCCTAAATGCTCCATCTACACTTTCTAAAAGTACCTTCAGGAATGGTGACACCATCACTTTTTTAGATGGCCTGTTCCAATGCTTGACAACCCTTTGCATAGAGAATTTTTTCCAAATATCCAGTCTAAACTCCACTGGCACAGCTTGGGTCCATTTCCTCTAGTCCTACTGCTTGGTATCTGAGAGAACTTAGAAGTTGTTATCAGCTGAACTTAGAAGGGTTAAGTGATACTGCTCAGATACTGCACAGTTAATCTATAGAGAACTTACAGGGAAATAAAGATACCCATGTTCAAGTCTTCTGTACTACTAATAATATGCTCCCAAAATAACTCTGTGTATTTCTGTTCCACCACACACTTAATTAGAAGACTGCATTTCACAAACCTTTCCTGTTTTAGATGCCTGTTATTTTTTCAACTTGATAAAACCTTGTGATGAAGTCCACAGTCTTTTTGACATATTGAGAAAAATCCATAATCAAGAGGAGAAAATTAAAAAAAAAAGCTATACAAAAAATGTGGAGAAGAACTGTAAAATCTCTGGCATTTCTTCCAGAAGAGCTATATTAGACACAGGGATTTTTTAGAAGAAAAAGACAACCACATAGGCAAAATGGCTCTGTAACAGCTGTTCACATCTGCTCTGGAGCTCACAGAAGGCAGTAGAATCCTACTCATCAATTTCAAGAAACTTTAATGCCTACCTTTGATCTCCACTTACCCCTCCTCAGCTCATGAGGCTTTTTCCCAGCATTGATGTAAATAATGCAATGCAAAGATTGTCTTTGACCTTCTTTTGTCCTGCACTTATGTTGCTGCCCAAGAATACTCCTTCATCTGGTGTCATGAAAAGCAACCACATTTAGATTCTGCTGTCAGGACAATGTACAGTTTTGGTGATTGTAGTTTTCTTCATGAGCAGAAATATCATGGAATAAGGGCAGCCTGTCTGTTCTCTAGGAAAACTCACTAAGAGAAGTCCCAGCCAAGCAACAAGAGAGGCGACAATGGTGTCTTTCATTATCTCACTACTATTCTCAATTAAGCATCCTCTCACAGGACTGGTCTTTCAGATTAAAATCACAAGCAGAAAATAAGAACATATAAAGATGAAAGTGGCTGAAAATCTTGGGGGGGAGGGAAGTATCTTGAGTTACCAATCAATAGAGAAACTCTTTTCTGTGTAAATTTTGATGGAATTAGCAAAGATAAATGCCTCTGGGAGCATCACTTACTGTACTCACTTCAGACTAACAAGAGTACTTTTAGAGTATAGCTTTTACTTCAGAAATTGACCCCAAAAATTCTCCTGTAGAGGAAATGTACATGGTTGACTGCACCTTTTCTCACTTTCTAGCTTTCTCTCTCTCTTCCTATATACCCATATGGCCAACAGCCCATAGCAATTTTTGTCTAAAATTCTGCCTATAGCAAAGTTAACATTCAGGCACAAAGCCCCAGGCTCTTTACACTCTTAAGTGTTTCAGCTTCAGTATTCTTTTCCTAAATTGCTATGTCCTAGAAGGAAGGAGTGAAAACAGCCATTTCAGACACTTCATATGCAGACTGACCACACGCTTCTGTCTGTACCTTTTTTAAATACTGTAATCTCTGCTCAATAAGTGGTTAAACAGAACTGTACAATCCATGTCCCCTCAGTACCTCAATACCAGGTTCACTAAACATAGTGACCATGCATTTCTTTTCAGGCTCTTGCAGGGACACAAGCAGGAAAGGCTTGAAAGGCTATCCTTCCAGAGAGCCCAACAGCAGGAGACAGAGGGTGCCCAAGCACTTCATCCTTTTGGCATTGGGAGGGTTAAAAGAGCATCTCAAAACTTGATCACTTAAGAGTGCATTTAATGTTGCTGCCAGTGTTTGGGAAGGGACATTATATTTAAGGGTGATATAGCCATGAAAAAACATCCAGCCAAAGACTGCTCCGTAACCATAATCTTGAGAACTACGCAGAAGTGTCAAGAGGTGTCCTGGCTAATGCTGCACCATGCTGTGTAACTGGATATGTGTTAATAGATAAGGTCACAGCAAGAGAGCTCAAGAAGTCATAGCATTTCAGGGTCTTGACTTGGTTTTTTCAGAAAAGCAGTATTTGTGCCTTGTCATAATGGCCTTCCTTGCTTCCAGGTGGCAGCTTGATGCACTAATTTTTATACTTACTGGTTTTATAATGCCTCTTTTACAGTGGAAAGCCACTTAATGTTGTGGATTTGTTGGGTATGGAGTAGAAAATCATCTTGTTGCAAAGGTTGCAAGAAGTTGGCCATTGCCTATAGCCTGGAGGAAGGCTTGACGAGCTATGTGTTCCTTTATCTGTTTTGTTAACAATGAGTTAGACTGAGGGCATCAAATGCATCCAGCATCTGAACAGCATCTGCACTGATTTCTGTGACCTTGGCTTTGTGCAAAAAATGTAGATACAATGAGCAATGAAAGAAGGGCTTTTTGACTGCAGAACCTAAGCATGGCTCAAGTGACAAACTCGGCACGATCTCAAAATTGTAGTTCATTTTAGCTGTCCGAGTGTAGTTACCTCAGACTAGGAATGTGCATGGCAGACTATGTCCAGTCTTTGGAGCATGTCTTATAATCAAACACAATAATTTCAGTATTCCTGTAACATAATTATTTCCCTGAGGAGATCTCCAAACACCAGAAATCTCTGAAGAAAGTCTCAGCTCTATAAGTTAGCTAAGTGGACAAGTTGATCCAAGCCTTGCCAAAAGCTCAGATTCTGGAAGGCTGCATTAATAGCACTGGGAAATGGTGTCATCAGCACCTCAGTTCACATCTCCTTTCAGTGTCCTCCAAAAGCTGTCACAGATCTTGCGCTGAATCTCACCTTTCTCACCTGTCAAAAGTCACAAGGGCTTAGCAGAAACATAGTCAAAAGGGAAAAAATGAAAATACAACAGAGCTGATCTTAAACAAAGGTGTGCAGTGGAGCAGACATAACTTATGTTGGGAGAAAATCCAAGTCTTAAAAATATGCTCAGCATGCCTAGAACCACTATTTTCCACACCAGCAATAACTGAAAGACTTGGTGGCAGCTTTGAGGGTTCATCTTTTCCAGTAGGGCAGCCAAATGATACTCATCTATGAGAAATAATTTAGGGATAATGTAATCATCCTGCCAGTGTGATTTACTACAGATTCCATTGACCCAAAGGCCACTGTAATTCCTCAGGCACAGATAACCTGGTATTATTGCATGGCTGAAAAATCATTTATATATCTTTATATGTGTGTATATGTGTGTGTGTGTGTGTGTGTGTGTGTGTGTGTGAAAGACCTTTATTTACTGTAACAGTAAACTACAGTGATCTGATCAGGCATCACTGCCTCTATAGAGGCAACCTGATTCCATGAAAGTACATTAAATCATTGCTGCCAGGATTATGAATAAAAATTTATGGGAGTCCTCAAGAAAGTCTTATGACCATTTAAAATGAGGCAAGAACTGTGTGTATGCTATTCTCCTTCCTCCAAGAAAAATTTTTAATTTATAAAAGCAGTGCATTGTTCAATATCCATTGTGTTTTCTTCATTAACTCCAAGGTTTGCCTCATTTCATTTTTCCACCAAAGGGGAAGAATATATTGAGCTGTCAGCGATGTTATCTATGAAGAGAGGCTGTGGATTTCATATATTGAATCTAAGCTTTACAAATAGTCAAGTAATAGGAAAGGTTTTGTAATAAAACACAGGTAAAAATAAGCTTGCAAAAATCAAAGGGAAAAGTCTAAATTGTTTATATAATCAGTTACACTCCCCTGAGTTGCTGTCTCTTCCTTTTGAAAATTTTCTCTTGTATTTTCCAGAGCTGGTAAACCAGTATTTGAAAATGGCTGCAGAAAAAGAGCATCTCAATTGCTTCACAGATACTGTGATCCAGCTCTTATCCATGTGGGAGGAAGCTCAGAGGGGCACATACCTGCACGTACTCACTGGTGTCTGATTTGGTTTTGGAAAACTGAAGTAGGAACCGATCTTACCGAGCTGGGTAAGATCACAGAGAGTAAAAGGAGGTTTCCATGAAAAGTTGGGCCTTGGTCATTTCATTTGGTCCTGAATCATTTAATGGGAAAACCTGCAATGCAGAAGAAAGGAGATAAGGATACAGGATAGGAGTGAGAAGAGATTGGAATAATTTCCATGAAAATGACAATTGAACAATTTTGAGTGAGTGGGAGAACTCTGATGCTGGGGCCTGGGGGCACCCTGAGATGCTGGAGGAACCTCAAAGGTCTTGAAAATGTATCATAATGGAGGGACTAGCAAAAACAGTTGAGAAGATAGAGAGGATTTGGTGACTAGAAGGACTGAAATGAGGTCAAAAAGACATTTGAGACTTTGGTAACAGCCATTTCAACACAATAAAAAAGGAAAGATTGAATTTGTAAAAATAAACTGCTTACATGGAAATAACTGAGGCAGAAATCAGGCAGCCACGGGACCTGGAGGCAGTGTGGGAGTGAGATTGACAAGAGGATTTATGGAAAATGGCCACTGAGTCAAATATTTCCTACAGTGAGATGACAAAGTGCCATAAAAAAGGATTGAGGAACGCGAGTGAAGGTGTTGAACACTGGAGAATGGAAGAAATAACAGACTAGAGCAATGACCAATCCACAGGTGAGTTTGGAGCCTGTGGCAATTCTGAGAACTTCAGGTTATATAATAAATTACCTTGATATATTACATTTTTAACACAAAACGCTCAGGAACACATCCTCACTTAAGTAAATGCAATGTGTTCCCAAGTAAATGCTTTCCATATTCCATCCCAACTGTCTTCAACTCCTGGGATAAATGTTGAGGCACATCACTAAAATAGTGCAGACTGAGATAAGAATATTACAGGTCTGCCAAATCTTTGCCTGCCAAACTGACTAGAGAATCAATATAAAAATAGATGAAATTGCATTTACTTACATGCACTATGTATTTGTTTCACACACAGTCCCCCAGCAGTCTTGTCTTCTCTCTAATTCTCACTTTCCTTTCTCTTAAATCTAATTTTCTTTGCAGCAGTTCAGCTCTAGATGCTACAGATTTTTGTTTGTTTGCTTGTTTGTTTAGTGAATAATCATCCAAAACCTCTAGAGCATATCTTTTTTTAATCTAATGTGAAATGTTAAAAGCTTTTTACCAACAAATTAGCTCTTTCCAAATTATGTGCACGCCAGATCCTACAAGTCAAATAAAATTAAACTGAAGTTTGGTTTCCACTTTGGTAGAGATAACTTAGAAACTAGCCCTGGGGCACACAGTCAACTAACTGGCTGTCTGGCTTAATAGCACAGAGCACATACTGTAATTATGCCCATCATTTCCTCTTAACCACTCATTGCTGCAAGATGAGCACTTCAGAGATGTTTACCTGCTTTTTCAGGGATAAGGTACACCATGAAATTCTACCGGCCAAACAGAGCTGCAAGTCACAGTTTATAGTACATTGCTTTTCAGGAATATGCCTGAGGTGTTTGAGGGCTAAACCTCATTCAACACAAATTACAAGAGCCTAGAACTCTTCTGCCTCCCCAAGCTGCATTTTTCAACCCCTTCTGAACTTCATTTGGAACATCCTGCTTATTTGCACAACGGTGAGCTAGAACAGGACCTTGCAAAGAATTTGATGGTTCAGACATTGCCTGACAGAGATTTATCTGCTGCTTTGGTTACAAATGACTTTGTACCCCAAAATTTGGTTTTATCCGTCTCACAATCACAGCCTTTGTATGGAAACACATCAGGAGAAAAAACTGTCCTATCCTTAAAGGCTAAAACTCCACCTCTGCTGAAACCAAGGGCTGTTTGACCCCATGCAGCCTGTACAAATTAAATGCAGGAAGAAAAGTAATGAGACATATTAGAAAAGGGAGTTTCCTCACTTTGAGGATCAGCCTGCTCGTTTATCATCATTCACTCCAGACTAGAAACCTTCCACAATGCAACAAGAAACTAACTCAGAACAAAAACATGGGAGAGAAAGATGAAGAGCAGGACACTGCAGCATTTTGTTATTAGTTGTGCCAAGCAGTTCATAAACTCACCTTTCTCAATACCCCTGCAAGAGTTCAAGCAATTATCCTGATCTGAATCTCACTGAGCTTCTGATTCTCAGAGGCTTTGGGTCAAGTCCACAGTGTGTTTCACCACTGGCACGTGTAGTTGTAGCACAAGTATTTATTCAATTTATGCAGGTTTTGTAGAACAAGTGAGAGCCACTAATCAGACAAGGTGACTTCACAAGAACAGAGCAAATCTACTCGATATGCCTTTTCAAAGGACCAGCATGTTACCTATAAGAAATTCTTAAATTATTTCTAATAGTTGAGTTCCTTCAAACTAGATTGTCAAAATACACCTAAAATGCACCTGTGAGGTTGAACCTATTCATAAACCATAATAAATATTTTCAGCTGGAAAACAAAAATTTAAAGTGTGACATTTGTAAAATTATAAAGGAGAGTTTCGGTATAGAAGCAGCTCAATTTAGAGTACACCTGAAGGGATTTTTTTTTCAAAAATAATTGATTTATGAGAGAAAAACCAGTTCAGATTAACTAAATTTTAACACTGGTTCTGTTTGGGTTTGTTTGTTTTCTTTTCTTCTTAGTTTGTCCAGGAGTCCATGAGTTTTACTTCTTGGAACCTAGGAGAAATGCCATTTTTATAAACAATGTGTTACCAGAATATATACCTAATGAAACAATGCGGTTTCATGATATACTTTTAAGACTGCTAGCCTTGTCAGTGATTCATTCAACCTCTCTGAAGTGGAATGCAAAGCAGAATATCACGGAAGATAGATAGTAATCAATCAATATTGTAAATCACTACTAAAATCCACAGACAGCACAAATGTAGAGTAACAGAAACACCTTTATATGGAATTCATGTCAAAGCAGAACTGCTCTGGCACCCTGGGGTTCAATTATGTCTACAGTGGCTCTGTGTAGGATTAGTCTCTCATCTCTGGGAGGGTGGAGAGAATGGGAGAGGAGAAGGAGAATGTCACCCAGAATTGCCAAACCTTGGATGAAAAATGTAAGTGTGAGCATTCTTTCTGGAATTTTAAAGTGAGTTTAATTCAAATGAAACAATCCAATAAATAATACCTTCCAGCTGACTTTGAAATGTTCACACTGGTGCTACTGAATTCTACAGCTGCAAATTTTCATTCCCATCATAAATGACATGCCATTATTATATTTTTACATGGTTCTCTATATATGTTGTTTTTGTTTTTAATTTCTCTTTCATTAATAGCCTTTTTCTTCCTTAGCAAGATAAGGAGATCTGGAAAAAGCCCACTGGCTTTTTCAGTGACCCTGTTTTTATGGCATGACAATACCAATAATAAAAACTAATTTCCTCCTCTGATTTCCTCATACATACAAAGCAAGGATTACTTCTGTCTGTGCTTGAAAGCCATTGAGAATGAAAAGGCCATCAAATAACTGGTCTAAAACACATGCATATTTTTTCATCTTCTCTTTAAAAGCTCACTTTTTAATCCAATAACAATCCCAAACAGCAAACTGAGTCATGGGTGGTTTAGGTTCCCCTGTTGTGGTATGTCACAGCTGTAATTGATTGCCAGTTAACTTGTGTTAGCCAGCCAGTTCAATAAGCCACAAACATTCATCTCTGGGAATAAATGTTTGCAGACTGCCTATACTAGCATTTACAAATGCATTATCTAACCAGAGTTAATTCCAGCCATCCTTTAACAAAATTAAATCTAGTATAGAGAAGAGCTCTGTTATCACTTTTCCTTGTACATCTGCTTCTTGGAATGTTTAGATGTGTTATTTGTTACTGACAGTATTGCATTACAGACTCTCACACTGGGGCTTCCCTGGAGCTGGCCTTGTCTGTCTTTCCTCTTTGGGTGTTTTGGCTTCCATGACTGCTTTATTCTCTGTGATACCTCCTGAGAGTCCTTCCTGAGCCCACATGAGGGTCAGCTGTCTGTGATGTGCATCCCCACTAGACAGAGGGCTGTGGAATTATGTGATGTACTGTTTCTACATCACTAAATGTGCCTCTCCAAAATGAGGGCTGAGGAAGGGCATGCATACACAAGATATGGTTCTTTCCCCAGAAAAATTATGAAAGGTCCAGCTGACATGGCAGGAAGGTCAGGGAGTAAAGACACAAGACATATCCTGTGGTCCTTGTTTCTTCCTGATGAAGTAAGATAGGAAAATGGGAGAGATAAGGGAAAAAATAGAGTAATGATGGGAAACCATCAGGAAAAAGTGAAGGAAGAGGGGGTTAAGTCAGGATGGTAGACCAGCCAAGTGCATTTTCCAGTGGATGTGAAAAGTGGTGCTTGTGCTTTTGCTGACATCTTCCAAGGGTGTTAAGCACTGAGGGAGGTAGTAACATATAGTAGTAATATGTGACAGTGAAAAAGTCATAATAAGTAGTCTTACATGGACTAAACAGAGGTTTCATCCCGAATTTCACTGTGAATATCCCAAAGAAGCTGTGGAGATCTGTGCTTTAAAGCCAAGACACGTTTACCACTGAGCCTCTGTGTGAAAGAAGAGGTTATGAAAAGCAGCACTAAACAAGAAAGCATCTTTAGGAATGAGCAAAGAGGATTCAGTGATTTGGGGAGAGGCGGTAAGCTTGTACCTGTATAAACACATAGTTTGAATGTGTTTACTTCTCCTTAAAGCAGAATTTGGCTTCTCTTCAGTAACGGCCCCAGGGCTGCTTAGGTAGGGACATAAATGGTTTGTGATGTTGAGGGTCCCACTGATAAATTGCCAGGAGGCTGAGTCACGCTCAATTTGCATATAAATTGCAACCATTTTTATCAAATATAAATGCACACGATCATAATAGAGCATTTGCTTATTCTTCCTTCTCATTCGAGAGATGAATACAAATTGTTTGCCTTTAAGTTTAGCATTAAATAGCTGCACCATCTCAACATAGAGGAAAATGCAGGAGGAGGACATGTTTTCAGTGGAACCTAACTTAGGATCTTGGCAAACCAGGTCTGACCAAGCATAGGTTTAGTGGATATTTACATGAACCCTTTGATACCTTCAGACAAACCAAAGGTGAGCAAATCCAAGCCAAGCGACCTGCCAGATTAGTTGCACAACTACCAGAAAGTTCAGACCAGATGCAAAACTTAATTGTACCTGATATTTATACTGAACTCAAGCCTGATTACTACAGCAATTAGGGCTCCTGTAGATCTGGATCTGGTTCAAGATATTTTACCCAAGGAAAATTCTGGTAGTGGGGGTGTTGGTTCTGTTAATATCGCTAGACTTGTAGTCACAGTTTTAGAAAATAGGATAAATACATTGCTTAAGACACTAAATTACACTGTCCCAGATTCCTAAAAAATAATGCCCTGAACTTCTCCTATCTTTCCTGTGCTTGCTGACTTGGGTTTGCAAAGTGTGAGAGTATTCATGCATAACATTTTTACCACTGTTCAGAACTGATTTCATTCACAACGTACACAGTGTCTACTCTTACCCAGATAGTATATTCTGTGGGGTTTAGTTGTCTTTATGTTTGACAGTGGCACCGGTTAAGAATATTGCTATTAATTTCTAATCATGTGTTGTGATAATTATCCCTTCTTATAAAGTGCCAAGGGCTGTGAAGAGACAGAAGGAAACCCAGCTGGCATGAGGCCAGCAGCAAGAAATCACCAGTATAAGGCCAGAGGGAAGGATGACGATGAGTAGCACTTGGAGCCTGTGCAAAGAGATCAAGGAAGAAGGCACTACAGCTAGGAGGCAAGGAGGAAAATGCTGTATTCATGAGCCTAGTACAGAGAAAGTTTTCATTTGTGCATAGGAAACATGGAATTAGCTGAATACACGTTGGCAGCAGCAAAGTTTCTCTCTGTGTAGTGGATGAATTTCAATGGCCTCATCTTTGCCTCCTCCCATTGTCACAAGTTTTGACAAGTTTTGACAAGTTTTCCTTTTTGCTACTGAGTTTTCTTTCACAGTTCAAATAATCTCTTTGTCTCTTTCCTTTTAGCTTATAACTAATATTTCTTTCTCCTTTATGAGGAAACCACTATACATGTGGTTTCGTTTTCTTCACAG
Source organism: Cinclus cinclus (assembly GCF_963662255.1). Taxonomy (NCBI): domain Eukaryota; kingdom Metazoa; phylum Chordata; class Aves; order Passeriformes; family Cinclidae; genus Cinclus; species Cinclus cinclus. Next base: position 16,943,842 of record NC_085054.1, read on the forward strand.
CCAGTGTTGTGAAGACACCAAAGGTTAAATTTGGCTATGAGCAGTGTGTCTTAGCAAACTCTTCCAAACTGCACTGATCTCTTCCCCACGTTTGTGGAAAGCCTGTATTTTTTTTCCCACTGGCAACAATGGAAGGAAGAAACTACAGACAATTTGCTACCAGTACTCTATGCAGAGGATGAATCCATGAATGCAGAGCTCTGGAGAGCTCATCATCTATGGAAGTGGCTTTCCCCACCCTCCTCCATTAAAATAGTGACCAAAAGAAGAAGAAGAAATTTAGGTTCCACAGCCCAAGCACAACCTCCCACATTGTCATCTCCAACATTGGCAATGTGGTGAAATCAAACGTTCATACAGCTTGAGGTGTAGATGATGCCAAATTAGAGTCCCACACGCAAATTTCTTTGCCAACGTTTAAACACCTAAGGATATTCATGGCATATAACCTGCCTTCCTTCTTTCCCAGATTACCATACCAGCTGTCACAGCTGGGGATTTGGTAAAAGGGACATGTTTTTTTCTGGATAACATAAAGTTTAAAATGTCTCTCAGAGGACTTTCTTTGAACCTGCTTTGTAGCCTTTAGCTCATTTCTTGCTCGTTGCACAGCAATTTATATCAAAACTAGTAGTCAAAGATGGGTTGCTGTGATTTACATGCTTCTGGCAGTGCAACAGGGCTTCAATATATAAATGAGAATAAAGTCAGGTATTTCAAGCAGCTTCTGAGAATCAGTATTGCAAGAGAGTGTTTCTAGCTGTGGCTTAGTCTCACCAGGGAGAAATAAATGCCACAGGTGAAAGAATGTAAGAAAAAAACACCAAGAAGGGAAAAAGTTTGCTGCTCTTCTCTTTCCAAAATTGCAGGATTTAATGTCCTTGGACACCACAAAGTTTTTCTTGTTACACATTTACACATTGAATAGTCTTGGCCTTTGGTATCACTGTAAATAGCATGATTAAATGGTACTCTTCACCTCAAGTAATAGTGATCAATACATACAGCAATGACCAGTAGTCTGCCTTTTCATCATTCCAGAGCTGCTCCCTAAAATGTCTAGACATTTATAATTGCAACTTGTTGCTACATAAACGGTAAATTAGTGCTAAGGCTAGGAAAGAAAATGTTATTTACAGCAGAAAGGTCATTCTTTCAAAAGGGGTCTTCTGTAATACATCTGTCTCCTAAGAAAATTTGTAACATGCAATTTGTACATTGCTAAATTATGTCAACAGTTGTGGAGTCTATTGAAAAAAATTTTAAACCCAGCAGCAAAAGCATTAATTATACAAAATGTCTAAATGGAGAATTGAACTGGGAGTATTATCAAGAGAAAAAAAAAAAATCTTTAACTACAAATAGGTTAAACTATGTGTGTCAAGAAGTCAAATGTACCCAACAGGCAAAAGAAAATCCCAGAGAAGGACTTTTTTGAGCCTGGCTTTATCTTTTTGCCTGGTCTCTATGCCAAGGCTGACAGCCCACCCTGAGTTACTTGCTGACACAGGTGAGGAAGAGGATCTTACATGAACCCCAACCATCAGCAGCTACAGTGATCCTTGCACCCTCAGGCAGAGCTGCTCAGGCTGATGATGCTTTTTCCCTCAGCTGTAAAGCCTCCAGGCAAGGACAAGCCCTAAGCCCCATCAGCTGTGTGGTGTGACAGGAGCAGCAAGAGACCTCTGGCAAGCTGCACTCTGCCCTCCGGGTGACTTCACTGCCATGCCTTCCCCTCATCAGACCTTTAGGGACCTCATGTCTCCAGGAATTTTGACAGGGAGCTTTTAGGGGTCCTTTACTGTGGCTGACACCATTCTTGGGTGGCTTTTCTGAGTGAAGGGAGCCTTTTCATCTGTAGGTCGATGGAGATGCACTCCCCATTTAATGTTGGTAAGACCCCCAGGGCCCCTCCATTTCACCTTTCCACCCTTTGGTACATCAGTACAAGATGAGACCTCACTGACTCTCTTACCCCAGGGTTAAGATATTGAGTCCAATGGAATCAAGAAATACCAGCTGCTGGGGGCAGCATACATGCTCTTTCTCTTTCTGGGGAACAAGAAATGCTACTCTATCTTGTTCAAACTAAACCATATCCCAGGCACTAAACCTGCTTCTTAATTACACCACTATATCCTCATACTACTTTATCACTTGGGGATAAGACTCTGCAACATTCTATATTATTCTTAGAAAAAAAATAAGCCTTTCTTATTGTCCATTTGTGAAAAATTTCTTAATCCTAAAAGAATATGAGAACTTCTTTTTCTCCATAGTCTATAATGCATAAATATTTTAAGTAAGTAGACTGGATGATTGCTGTAAAGTTTCAGTGAAAAAAAAAATAGTTCACTCAAATAAAAACTATGGCATAATGGGCATTAACAATAAATAAACTACTTTTATTTTTTTCCATGTAATTCTAGACAAGTTAACAATACAAAACAATGATGAACACTAAATCAATACAAATTTGCTGTCCTTATAATTCTTGTTTTCTTTATGATAGCTGTAAGTTTTGGTTCCTCTTCTAAAATATATAGAATCTGATTTTTTCAAGCAAATAATCTCAAAGTGATACAATATTTCAGATGGAGCTTTTTGATAGCCTTGGTTTTTGACTATTTAAACACATCACTAGTAAATAATTAAACATGAAAAATTGAACTCAGTAAATGCTCTAATGAGAAGATGGCACATTTTCCCTCAAAGGCATGTAATAAGATGCCTTTGACCAAATCACTGTTTGACCAGTTAAGCAAGCAAAAATAAAATCTTCACAAAAGTCATATCTGCAAAATTTGCTGCAGTCAATAGAAACAGACTTATTAACATCAAAGAGGTTCAGGTTATCTCTTTACTGAATGAGTGTTTCTTATTATTAGAATGGCCAGGGACAAAGGGAATTAGTTGTTAGTGATAGGACAGCAATTCAGCCATCTCCTGTGTTATTCCTGCAGGACACATTGCCTTGGGCTTCGTGTGCATTGAGAGGCACAAGGGCTTCTCAAAGATTCAGGATAAGTAATTTTTTATTTATTTTCTTTTCCTTCCCATGAAAACAAAGGAGGATGCTCTCCTGTGGTCATGTGTTTTATTGCCTGCTATCTAGGAAAAGCCTCAAATAACAATTTAACTCCAGAAATTTAAATGTACAAATTTCTTCGGATAGAAGAAAAAGGTGTTCCTCCACCATGCACAAACTCTATGAGAGGGCAGGCCACAGTCACACCACCTGCATTTCACGTCCAAGTGACAGATGACAGCTCCTCCTGTTGCTCCTGGAGAAAGCTGCCTTGGGTGTGCTGAGCTGTACAGTGCCAGGCTCCACAAGCCACACAGCAAACACACCTGAGGTCAGAGGATGTGAATGACCTCTTACACAGACATCCACCCACATCACTGTAACTTTGCTTCAGCACTCCACAGAAAGGTTCTCAAAAGCTCTGTACAATATGAAAACACTCACTTTTGAGAATAAAACCCAAACATCATTTAGCTTTGGTGCAGTTTCGTACAAAAAAATTCCCTCAATTATCTTCTTTAGCTACTCTACTTTTTGTTGCTTTCTAGTAAGAAATGTCTGATCATGGCTGTGAGCTGTTTATCAGTTCACAGATCTGTGCTCCTCCTCAGCCACAGGCACATGCAGCAGTAGTTTTGTCTTTGCCCGGCTTCTGTTACCCCCAAAATCGACAACTTCTCTTTGACTTATTGTAGTAAAAGCCTATTGACTTCCTAAGAAAAGTACTCTCCACCTTGTGCTTGATTCAGTGCATTAAGCTGTAAACCTGGAAACTGTGTTTCCCTTGAAAAAGAAATTTGAAAGACCCTTTTTTGAAAAAGCAAAGGAAAGGTCCCTTGATGGACTTAGACTGCATTAAAGCTGCTATAAAATACCATGCAGCTTATTATATTACTCCTGCCATTTTTATTGAGTAAGCAAAAAAAAATTGCAAACAAAAAGCCTTTAAAATTTCTTAAAATCTATTTTAATACTACCTGAGTTAGCATTTAAGCAGGTTGGTTTTTTTTTTCTCTCTGTTTTCCTTCCTTTCTTTTAATTTACTTTTGTATTTCTGATGTTATGATGTTAGGAACAACAGTTTCCATACCAGTGATGGCCACATATCTTATCAGTCTCTCAGTCAGTTATGCCATGACAAATCAAAGAAGTAAAAATACTACAAATCAGTTCAGTGCCATTGATTTTAGAAGCAGCAAAGACTTCAAATGCATGAGTCAGCATTACAACAGCTGAAAGGTCACACCTTGGATATACCAGGTACCACAGCAGGAAAGAGCCAGTAAGTAATCAAGTGACAGGTTTTGGGGTCTTTTTAACAGTGACCTGGCAGGAGCTGGTGCCCAGCTGCACATTCATGTCTGGGAGAGGTTACCATCACTGTGGGGACAGCACACACACAAGCACACACACCCTCATGCTGAGCACAAGATAAAGTGTCAGGATTTCCTTTTCCTTCAGGCCAGGTGGATTCAGTAGGTAGGTTTTGGGGGGATGATTGCTTGGATTATCTCTCAATACCCCATTCAACTTTTAATAGCAGGTATAAAAATTTTATCTGATTTTCAACTTTACTCTTTTGAAATATTAACCACTGATAAATTATTAAACTAAATATAAAGTGGTACAAATGTACATAGATTTCACAAAGAAGTCTGCTCAGGCAGGCTACATAATGGGACTGCTTCTGCCACCCAGAAAAAACAGCCCCTCTTTTTTTCTTTCTTTCTTTTTTCTTTTTTTTTTTTTTAATGCCCACTGGCCCAGGTATTTTCAAGGTAGTTGCCTGCTAAACTGCCAATTTTTCTCAAAAGGTTAATCTTAAGGGGACCCAAGAAGCTTATTCATGCACCCTAAAACAGTTTCAGTACATTTTTGCTTTGAACCAGCCAATATTCAACTAAGCTGTTCTTAAGAGACCCCAGCGATACCAACTATGAGACCTCCCCTACTTGTTAGTACTATAACATTTTTTTTCCCTTGGGGTCTAACTGAAATACATCCCTGATGGCCTTTCCAGCCTGATATTTTTTGCTTTATGTCCATATAGACAAAAAAATATAAATTATATACTGTAGCTATTCTTGTGCCTTCATCTTCACTCTTTTTTCCCTCTGACTGCACAAGTCAGGTTATGTACCCACACCTCACACCCTTAAAAGCTTTGGTCATTCTCTGTCCATTTTCCTGGGATTCCTTTAAATGGCATTTGTGCAGGGAGCTGAAACCACCTTACTACAGCAATGTGTCTCTCATGGTGAACTGCCTCCCACAGTGGGTCCAGTCACTCTGGAAAATGAATCCCACTTGGGACCCTGGCCACAAGGCACAAGGAGGAACATGATGCCTGTGAATTGCAACTCCCAAGCACCATCCTGCAAAGCAAAATGCTGATGTTTCATGATTTGGCCCACATTGCTTCATTGGTCCCTTGGTCCCTGAAATGCCAAGAACTCTACCATAAAGAGGCGGAAAAATCCTATTTTATAGTCATTACAAATGCTAATAATCAGGAAAACACAGAAAAAGTGGATAATACACTGGCTCTTAGCGGGAGTTGTGTGCACCTGGGAGAAAAACTTGCAGCTCACTCAGACACTGAATTATGGACTTCAAAGAGACACTGTGTATGTCATTTGAGAAAGTCTAAATGCCACAGTGGGTATTGTTTGTCCTTACGTAATTTCAGTACCTTTAGCACTATTAAGAAAAATGTAAAATCTGGCCCTAATTTGTATTTGTATTTGGAACCTGGTGAATTACCTTGGATATTAGCTGTATTAAGTTACCATGAAGATATAAGCCTTAACAAAGGTAATTAGCACTCATACCTTGTTTTACACTGGCAATGCACTTTGTGGATAAGAGAATAACTGTGGTGCATGTTGTGTTTTATCAGACTAGTGTATTATAGCCCTTCAGGTTAAAGGGCTCAGAATAATGAGAGAAAATACAGGTGCAATTTCCTGCTGCTGTTTTGCTGTAATATCAAACCCTTGCAGAGTTAACTCTTTACTTGCTAGATTCCCTACACATTTTCAGTTTCAAGTTGCCATGAGATCATTTGCAGTACCCAGGCAACTGTTTTGTTTGTTTCAAGAATTATAGGAAGTGTTAAGTATGAAAAAAGTGGGACTATAGATCAAGAAACTGGTAGTAGAATTCTTTCTAGATTTCTTTTACCATTTTTAAATGGGGTTTTTTGAGGGGCTTTTCTCTTTTTGCTCTAAAGACCACAGGCAGAAGGATCACTGTATATTCATGGGGATGTGCTGGCACCTCAATTTTTTGCATAGATTTTTATTTCTGCCTTTCCCCACAAGGAAAAGTAAGATTCAGACCTGTTGCCCTTCCCCACAACTTGCCATAAATCATCCCCTTTTATGTGGCTGGACATTTATTGGAAACATGGTTATAGTGACAAAAATGCTCATATGCAACTGATTTCTGGGCTAATTAAACCAAGATACAGCTGGGCTGTGAAGTGGCTGATGAGAATCCCAAGCCAAATCAGACTTACCTTTCCTGCTGTACAACACTGCAGAATTACTTCTTGAGTCAGTACTCATCTTTACTGCTTCAGCTCAGCTGAACTCCCTAAGAGAAAAACAAAAATCCAGGGTTGCTCAGAGATCAAGACTTCCCCTGAGGAGGATATCAGATAATAAAGATATCAGCCAAAATAATCTAGGACCTTTTACCATCTAAAAAAAATTTCATTGATCACCATATAACTTATCACATTTTCTGACACATGTAAAATTAAATGAAAGCAAGTTATCTTCAGTGTTCTCTCAACTTAAAAATAAACATTTCATGACTGCTCTATATATATACCATATATATATTCATGGGTTTTTTCCTCAGGAAACATGACAGTTTTAACTATTTACATAGAGGAAGGAATTTTCTTATTCACACATGGGTATCCTGGGAGGCCTTTTCCCAGGAGTTAATAATGTCAGTGTATTAGGATAGAATGGACATTCAATGGGTAAGAAAATCATCAGTCTCCAGAAAATCCTCTGAGAAGTATTTTACTAAACACAGAATTCTTGAAAGGTATATAAGCCCACAAATCCACATGCCTCAGGCTTTAATGCAGCCTCTAACTACCAGAGGTTAAAACAGATTTTGTGGGCAATCTTCTCCATAATTAAATACTGTGGGGTTTCTCGCACTGTGTTTGCAGGTTGTATCAGCCATTGCTAGAGACAGAAGTTATGAACAGACTGGGATTGCAGTCTGCTCAGGCAATACTAATTTTTACATTAGAAATTGGCAACTTTCATAAAAATAGACTTATGCTTTAATTGAGATGTCAAAATTAATTCTAATATGCTTAAAATAATCATGATGGTTTGATAGCTCTCTTAATATTTTTGTGCTAGGTTTGTTTGCTAGGATGCAATACTTGAGGTAATCCAATTGACTTCTGTAAAAGGACAGAAGTTCTGTCTCATTATTAACATTCAAAATACAGCAGTTCTCATATTTATAGGGGCATGGAGAGTGTACCATAGAGGGGTGTACATTAAGTAGGAAGTCTCATGTATTTTTTTTTTTTCTCGCTGCATTACATCCCTGGGCTGACATCCCTGGATATGCTCTTTTCCATCACCATGACATGCTATGCTAAAATAATGCATTGTAGGTGAAGCCAGTGTTGCCATAAGGAAATCTTTCATAAAATCATGTCAGTGGAAAGCAACACATCCTATTCAAACCAATCTCCCTGATGAAAAAGGGTGCTTTGAATAAGCAGAGATTGTCTAGCTCCATGGATAATTTATCAGTGCCACCAGCTGATCTCTGGAAAAGGCTTAAAAATAACAAAAGACAACTAATCCATTTTTTGAAAAAAAAAAATAAAAAAAAGATTGAAGATGTGTTTCAAAAGCTCATTGGTGTTTCTCACATTAAAAAGCTTACCCTGGTGCATTCCATCGATGGCTTTAGACTATTCATCCTATCATTTGCATGAAGAGGCTTACCGCTCTCCCCAGACAGAGAGCGGATTACAAATGTTCCTAAGTCAATAGCCTTCACATTTTAAAGTGTTTGCTTATTAAAGGCTACTTTTAAAAGTTCAGAATCAAAACCTTTCTATTCCTGTTTGACAAGAAAACCTTGACAGTTCCCTAATTCTCAGTATAAAAATGATGCTTTACATTTCTTCAACAGTTTCTCTCCGGAACTCCAGGTGCTTTGGATAATTAACATAACTCCAGTATGTGTCCCTAGAAACATCCCTCTGCTGTACAGAACTCTACACCATGCTCTTTCAAGAAGAGGTCACAAAGCTGGCACCCAAAGGCAATCAATTCAGAGTTGGATTCCTAGTCATGTGAAGTGTTTTTGATAGATTACTGATGGATTTGATGGATTGTTTGGTACTCTTAAGGTTGAAGGACCTTCCATGGGCACATTGGCTGACCTTCACAACAGTGAAGGATTGTGCCCAATGAGTCTCTAAGATCCCATGGATATGGCCCCAAGAAGTTTTTCTGTCTTTGCTCACATCTCAGAGGAGAAAAAGGCAATGTGATCATACTGTCTGTACACTCCATAGTGTGTCCTTGCAACCCACAACTCTCAATCTGTGGAGAATTCTAAGCAATTTTGGCATAGCAAGAGACCTCACAGATGGTCCAATAATTTTATGGGGAAAAAATTATAGGTCTCAGCACTCAATCTATTACTGCAGTGGAGCTCTAGGTATATAAGATACAAATCCACAACAGACTCTTTTCATTAGCCAGGACGCTCATGGACCAGGCTATTACACTGGGACAGATAAAGAAATTCAAATTCCAACAGAGACAGGGAGAAAGATGTAGGACTAATAATACAATAACATTGAAGTGATTGTACCTTTATCTTAATTCTCAAGGCTGTAGCACAAGGATTATTTGGTATTAAGAAAAGTAAAAGTATTTAACAAATAGAATAAAATTTCAAGGTGCAAATAGACTGTTGCATAGCCAGATGCAACATTTAGTTTTACTGACTTGCAAGCTGAAGCTGTAGCCAGAGTTTCACCCTCTCCCTAACAGGATCAAGACAGACTGGTTTGGAAAGTAGGGAAAAAAATAAAAAAAAATTAAAAAAAAAAAAAACTGCTGGGCCCAAGACAAATAGCAAATATTAAATAAATATAACCTGGTGGGGCAGAGAATTTGCATGTCTTTTACAGGTGATGATTTTTCCTTTATTGTCTCTGGCCTATCTGAAACATACTGGTTTTGTGGGATTACTAAACTGAATAGTAATAGGAAGAGAAAATAATTACATTCTAGCAAGAAGCCTTTGTGCATGACATTTACAGTTGTTTTTGGATCATATACATGGCTTAAAAGAACATAGCATTAGTTTTAACAATCCATACTTTTCCCCAAATGAACTCACTAGTGGGTTGATTTTTCTGCAGATTCCTTCCTAAATATTAAAATCTAGAGGGAAAGAAAATAAAAATTTAAAAGTGCCAAATTATGCCTTTCTTTTATCAGTGAAAGAGCTAAATGTATCATCAAGCTCTCCTACAGACCACTACCCAGAGTATTTTTACCAGTACATTGTTTCACTTGGAGGGAACATGCCTTTCTACTGCAAGGGAAAATCAATACCATTTTATAAATTGTATCAGTGTAAAAGTTCTTAGTAGCTGGGTGGTATATTGCCCTTTCTGAACAGATACAAGATCTATTACTACAGGTACCTTAATAAAGATATACATGACTCTACTCTTATGGTGCTACGCTGTATTTATACTAGAATTTTGAAAGCAACTTCATATTTTGTGCTATAAAAAGATGATCTAATATTATTTAATACTTGTGCTTCAGATCTCTCCTTCTTCCACTCAGAGGGAAGAAGAGTTTAATATTCTTTCGCCCACTGCATGTCTTACTTGTCTAAATATATAATTTCTTTAGGTCGGAATCTTTTACTTAAAGCAAGCATGTGTGTATCTACACATGCTTTGTGCTGAGCAACTGGAAACAGGGATAACTGCTTGGGAAAAGCTGGTGAAGGGATGTACTGGCCTCCACTCCATTTAAATACTTTAGAGCTGTTGAAGTAAACTCAAAAGATGCACCCTGGACGAATCAGTGATCATGGGTTCAAAGTAAGTGAAACATGAATATCTGACAAACACCCAAAGAAACAGTAGATAACTCTGATGGAAACCAGTGTATTATTTGGATCTTATTTAACTAGGGCTGCTTAGCAATATTGTGATAATAAAAAAAATAATACCAGGAAAAACCTTAACCATAGACTAGCTGTATGTGGGCAGATATAGGTGCAAAAAGATGTGGATATAGATGTAGCTTAGATGTACATGGTGGATATATAGATAGAATGGAGGGCACTTTTCTAAGTATTGGAAGCCCAAATGCTGGGACAAATTTCTGAGTCTCAGAGTCTCCATCTATGGCATAAGGAACCATCACACTGAAGTCCAGTCAGGCAGCCTCCAGATGTTAATCAAATCAATTCAAACTGCTCCAAGAAATGCCAGCTAAAATACATTGGCTGCTGTTCTACCTTAACTTCCTAATGCTGGCATAAGTGACTTACAGCACTTGCAAGCTGAGGATATGAAAGGGGGAATGAGACTCTTGACTGGCTCAGTGACAGAGTTTGTCTGCTTTGGGGGATTGTTAATTATTATCCTCTTAACTGAATCACCCTCATGTGGAGCTTATCAGTCCAGGTAAGTAGACAGGCTATTGAGAGAAAAAACTCTGCATCTCACTTTGACCTTCATTCAGCAGTTTCTTCTTTAAAATGTAGCCCTAATGTGCATGGTATTTATCCTATTCAATAGCTGATTGCACACCACCTAATCTCTTGATGTTGGTCTAATCCATCCACGCCATGGATTTTTGTTACTGTTGCCAATACTGGACTATCTTTATTTATCACAGTCACTCTCTCTACATCTTCTCAGAAAGCCATATCAATCAAGCAACTATTCTGATTTGCTGCATCCCAGGGTAACAGAAATGCTTTGTTCTGACTCTATATTTTTAAGCTCTTTTGTGCCCTCCCACAAATTAAAGTCAGAGCAGCAGTAACTGAGATGGTTCTCTGTGTCATGGGGGAGCAGCACGAGCTGTTCACAGCATCAGGATGGGCTTTCACCTTCTACCTACCCTGAATGTTTCTCTCAGGACTTCTTTCAGCCACCCAGGCTCTGTTGCCCACAGGGGTGGAGAGAAGGTTGGGCAAACACCACAGTGCAGGATTCACCCTAATGCCCCATGGGCCTGAAGAAACCACATTTCCAGAGGCAGCAGCACACAGGCACTGTCCACCAGAGAGAGGGGCTGTTTTCCTCGGTTGTTCTCAGTTCCCAGCTGGTCCTCAGTTCATTTTTATGTTTCTAGATTTGTCCTAAAATTTTCCCTGCAACTCAGAAAGGCACAATGGGACACAATGGTGAACCACTAGAGTCCCTGTGCTGATTTATCCACCCTGGTCTTGCCATCCAAACCATGAATCAGTGTTGAGGGGTGGGAGGAAGGCAGGGGAGGGGATACTTGTGTGAGTTTTCTTATCTTGGGCAGGATTTTTATGTTCCTGACAGGGGCATCAAGTTTGAGAGTTAGGTTTGATCCAGAAGCTCTTCTACAAAGTCTCACTTATGAGTAGAGGAAACAAATGTGTAAGCTCTACTAGAAATATTGCACTCATCAAAACATTCATAAAGCTATGCATATTTACTCACAAATCTAAAGACTTACAAAATTACAGCCTAAACCACTTCCCAAAGAAGTTCTCTTTAATTGGCACAAGGTGTTGAATTATGCAGAACTGATCTCAACAGAGATTTTTTTTTTAATATAAAGTTAATTACTTTATCTTGGTGTGCATGAGGAAGCACAATACTTTTTGCAGTGACTCTTTGTATCAGAGACAGCTAGAATCCATGTTAGTCTGTTCATGTAATAAAAATCAAATTGCATCAATTCCTTAACAAAGCACAGCAGAGGCTTCTCTTAATAGAATCCTTATTAGAGAATCAGATACAGCTATCTCCAAAGAAAGGATTTTAAAAAGGTACTGGGATTTCTCTGTAGTTTATTAGCTAAAGCAACAGTGGGATTAGCTGCTGGGAGGTGTCAGGTTGGAATAAGAACTGCTGGGTGGAAGCAGAGGCAATTAGGATACCCTCTGCTGTTGACATGATTCAATGGAAATCTTTTATTCTATGAGCCAGGCTGGAGAGGAGTGAGGGGCAGAAGTGCTGCCAGTCAACATTTTGTCTCTTCCATTTCTGTCTACAGAGAGCTCCTCCCTCGTATGTATTTCACTCCCAAACCAGACCAGGATTGCAAACCTAAACCCACTCGATTCTGCAACCATCCCTGAAGCCCCAGCACAGGAAACACAGGGGAACTGGGAACTCTGGGAGTTCTGCTGTAATAGGATTTGGCTTAACCTCCTTCCTGTGCCCCAAAACCCAAACAATTTAACAGGCAAAATCTGGCCTTGAGAATTTGTAAGCAAGCAAGTGAATTTTGCATTCCTTTGTTTTTGTGGAGAACTGTTCTCACAGGCTCATCCTTGGCCTGAGATTGTGTTCAGTTTGAGCCCCAAAGCATGAGGATTGATAGCCCTTGTTGTTTGCTCCCAGCCAGTGTAAGCGCCTTATCTTAGAAGAGCACTCCCCATTGCTGTGGGACTCCTCTGGAGAACAATTAGCAACAGCAGTAATGACAGCAGGGCACTGGCAGCAGGGCCACACTCAGGCTGTGGAGGAACTGACCCCATGTACATCTCAGAGCTGCTCTCCACAGCTCCCCAAGCCACAGCTGGGGATGCTGTTGGTAGGAGTTGGCAGGGTATTTAGAGGCAGCTGTCAGGGCTGCCCAACCAACAGCCACTGCAAACCCCTCCTGGCAACTTCAGTACTTCAGAGATTAAGGTTTTGGAAATTCCAATTTGTGACATTTTTAAATTACTGATGCTAGACCTCTCAGTCACCACTGCTTATGGTATACTTGGCCACTGCCTTTAATTTTTTTGGTCCATAACGCCACGCAGAGTTCAGTGTACACTCCAAGCTTGTGTTCAACCTGATGCTGATAGTAAAATGCCAGGCAGCACCATAGCACCTAGGGTTATCCTCCTTCCTGCAGCATCCTCTTGCTCCAGCACTTCAGAGCTGCTGAAGTGGGGAAAGAAAAATTGCTTCTAAAACATCCTGCCTCTTCAGAGTTATATTTTCTCTCCTGGCACGCTGCTATATAAAAGGTTTTACAGACCAGGATTTCAAAATGAAACTAGTTTTCTCCTTTCCTCTCTGGCTGTGGTGCTTTAGAAGTGCATGGACAACACCTGCAATACAGAGGAAGTTAAAGATTCAACAAGAAAACTCTGTGAGGGTTCCAGGATTTGGAGGGGGAAGGGACAGCCACAGGAAAGGAGTAGGAGCAAAAGCACTGTTTGCCAAAGCTGAGGGTGTTTTGAAACTCCTGTGGAGCTGGATCAGAGGGAGAAATGGCAGCAAGTTATGCATTCCCACCTCCCTCTTTGTCTTCATTCTCCAGATAGACAAAAAGACTGCTTCTTCACTTGGGGATCTACCAAAACTGAGGCAGGAACAACTACTGGTACCTGACTGTCACAGCATCAGAGATGTGCCAAGATTGTTGCTGAACCTTCATCCTGCCAAACTCCGAAAAAAGCAGGCAAGATGCAGCTCAGCAGCACTTTCTGTATCCCTTTCCTCTGACAGGAAGTGTCTAACTGAGCTGTCACCCTAATGCCCTGCTACAATCAGCAGCACAGATGGGACCTTCCACAGAGATGTGGTGTCTTCTGCGGGCTAAGTCACTCTCCAAAGGATACTAATTTTTGAAATTGTTCCAGATACTACTCTTTGGGAGTGTAGCAGAAACCTTCAGCAACTCTGTCTCTATCTCAGACCCTGAAAAAAAAAAAAAAAAAAAAAAAAAAACACCACAAAAAAACTGTAGCAGTGCATGCAAAGATACAGGTTTAACCACCTAACTTAACCATAAATCATCTGCTTAAATATATGCCCTGATGAGCTGCGCATGCTGGTTTTTAAGTAAAAAGCTACCTGTAACAATTTTAACAAGCACTAGCTGTTTAATATGAGCATTATTAAGCATGCTCTAAAATGCCCAGAAGACAGCAGCAACATGATTTTGGACAGTTCCAGATTCAACCCCTTCTCAGTTTACACTGCTGGGACAAGGGCATCTAGTCCTGCCCTCTGAATTTTTGTTTCCCACCCACCTCAAGCAAGTGCCAGGAAAAAGTGTAAAGGTTCTTGTCTGCAGCTTGCAGAGGCATTTGAAGACAAGAGACAAGTTTAAGTGGAGTTTGGCATCCCGTGGGGTGAACTTTTCCAGGCATCCAAAGCAATGATATTGAGCACTATCATTCTTTGCTGTGTGCATCTTTGCCTGACCTTATCCTGGACACATCCCCTTTGACTTACTTCTTTAAAGAGCCTATTAGATTTTGTTTAGCTTGAGGCAGAGCAAACCTCTGCTGGATTGTAATAATGTAGGAGTATTAGAAAAGATTGGTGCTGGGAATTTTTCCCCTCTTTCCCTTGCTGCTCCACGATAGGAAGAAAATATATGACCTAAATCTACCAAGCACCTTCAAAGAGAAGAAAGAAACACATGTGGAAAAGCATTAGAAGGCCACCCAGCTCCCTTTAATTATAATGAGAATGCCACCATTGCTAAATGAATAGAAAATAAACTGAATAAGTATAAAATTATTGTGGTTTCCCTCACACATTTCTTTTCGTCTACTCAGCAGCAGATAGTTTTACAACACGAATAAATGTTTTCGGCTGTAAACGAGTCTGCAGCGCCCAGCGCTGGGTCCGGCGATGGGTGCGCGGCAAAGCGCGATCTGCAGCACCCCCTGCAGCAGCCGAGCATCCCGGCAGGGGCTCCAGCATCTTCCCGGCATGCAGGACGCTAAGCCGCGCTTACGGGCAGGGTTTAGCGCTAGCAGCTCCTCACTGCGTCTCGGGCTCAGCCCTGCCCAGAAGGAAAGCTTGGCTTGGAATCAGGAAGGTTTGCGGAGTGGGAAATGCTCTTCCTGTGCGAGCCCCTGCTCCCCGCGGGGCCACTCTGAGCCCAGCGCGAGTGGGAGAGGGAAGGTTTGCAAATCCCTAGTACTTGGGAAGAAGAGAAGCAATCTAGATTTTTTAAGAAACCTGAATCTCTTCCCGAGGCTGGATGTAGCCTGCTGCCACATTGCTTTCCATCGGTCTGCCTTCTCCCTGCACTACAGACGCATTCCAGCCCCCAGATCTGACTGGATCTGTAGGGTGGACCAAAAAAATATAGTAACACTTGTAAATTCTTGAATTTTCCAATTTAGTCCTTGATATGTTGACCAAATGGCTTTCTTTTTCATTTCCAGAGATCCAGCACTGACCTGCTTATCTACTGAAAGGCAGTAAGAACATAAGACAGAGATCAAATCCCTTTAAATTCACTAAAATTAGTTAGAAGCCAAGTTCCCACAGTCAGCCACACAGCACCAGTACCTGTGCAGGGAAACATCAGCGTGGGGACTGTTCCAGCTGCAAAATCTGTAACCCAGTAACAGTATACAGAGGTGCACTGCTTCACACCACCAGGGCTCTTTCTCACCCTGTTGCCCATCAGAGTTTCTCCCCAGTTTGGTTTGACCTCCTCTGGCAGAAGGAGCACCTGATTGCAGAGATGTTGGCTGCCAGTGAGCCCCTTTACTTTGCTGAAGTGCAAACATGAATTTTCACGTATTTCCCTCATAATCAGGATGGTCTGAGCCTGGTTTTTTGTTAACACAAGAGAAAATAAAATTTACAAATTTTTCTTTTCTTTGCCAGACTGCTTCCCAGGCAGGTTTTGAGCAGAGCTAATTTGACGCATCCCCATGGGCCTCCCTTGTGACAATTATGCAACAGACCCCTCTGGTGTGGGGCATTTCAAACCACTCGGATATGCTTATGGGAAGAGATCTGTTTATATTGTATTTATTTCCTTCTTTGCATCCCTGAGCTGCTGAGTGCTTCATGCCCCTCTCCAGCTGCCTGCAGTCTCCAGCCCTTCCCTCCTGCCCCTTCTACGGAGCACCTGGGGTGACTTTCCTCCTCTGCTCTGTCCCTTTGTCAAGTCACCCTCCTGCAGAGCAGCTGCTGTTAAAGCAGATGTAAAACGGTTCAGTAACACTCACTAATATTAGCATTGACACCAGCACAGAGAGGAAATAAATTCTTTTCTGGGGGAGAAGCACAAATTACTTAATGCAGCAGATCAGAGCAGCATCCGTAACAATGCTGGAAGTGAGCTGATTTAATACCTCCTTGAATATAACACACAAAAAAAACCCAGAGCCACCTGCCCACCAGCAGCCACTACAGCCTGTCCCAGCATGCCACATACAACCTGTGGTGATTCTTCTCCAGCCTCACAGGACTCTGGTCATTAACCTAGAATCTATTTGTCAGTCCATAAAATGCTGCTTCCAAAAACCTTTTCCATGACAGCTACAACTGGCACTAGCAGCACTGGAGAGGTGGCTGAGGCATGTTGAGATGGAGGGGCTGCTTGCTGGTGTTTAATCAGGCACAGGTCACACACAGGTCATGAAAAGTAGGGTGACAAGCAGCACCCAAGTATGATCAATCCCATCCATTCATACTTTGGCACAAGCGATGCAACAGTTTGGCTGGTGAGTGAGAGGAGCAGAGGGGTTTACAGTGGGTAGGGAACCTAGATGGAGTGTTGGGAGTGACTTGAAGAGGTTTCAGTTTCCTCCTCAGTCAAGGAAGAATAGCTTTTCACAGTTAAGTGCATTGCTCAGCAGAAAAATTCCACCTGTGCTCCGTACTATGAGGCCTTCAGCTCCAAAACCTGATTTGCCAATGGTCCTGGTTCCAACCAGACAAAATGGGGTTCAAGGATGGAGCTGTTGCACAGGGTTCAAGGACTCTGAAACACTTCTGCCTGCAGGAGTGTCCCATCCTCTGCTGCTCCAGCACAGCTCCTACCCAGAGAAGTGGATTTACTGTGTCCTGAGTGACTTCTCCAAGGCAGGAGTTTGGCCAATGATTTATGGTGGCCTTGAGCTGGAGAGGAATCACATCTCATTCCTGTGTTACGTGCCAGGTTTTCTGTGTGTACCAGCCCTAGTAAGAGATTTTCACCTGCCTCTGAAATCTCAGGTACAGGAGGGATTCGATAGGGATGGGATGACCTAGTATGCAAATTATTATATTAGTGACCTGGAAACTCCTCTTGTTTCTCCTTTGTTCTGTATTTGGGGTGAAATCAATGAGAGCATTGCAGCAAAGTCAGTACCAGCTGCCCTGGTGGGAAATACCTTCAAAGGGCCCCTTTTGCTGGTGCTGCAAGGCTTAACACAGCTCAGGAAATAAGGAAACATGCCAATTTTGGGAACTGCATCCACTGACACCACCAGTAATTGGCCCATTGTCCCTTTGAGGAGTTCTAATGGAAATTTTGGCTGGTGATGAGAGAGTTGATGTGTTAAGCATCAGAGCAAACACCCACCTCAATTGTTGGCCATCTGTGTGGACAATTTCTGCTCAGGCTATAGGTTGGTGGATTATGCGTAACACAGAGTAGCATATTCAGGCAGAAAGAAAATAAGGAATTCAACACAAAGAATCAAGAAACTAAACTGTTTAGATAACCTTAGGCTTTTTCTGCTAAGAAAATCAATATGGTTAGAAGCTGGGAAACTACCCATATTGCCAGCAGAGGCTGCAGAGACACAGATAAACCAAAAGGAATGACCAAAAGAGTTTAGTTTCTATTTTTTGTTTCCTTTTTTTTTTGCTTATGTTACCTTTTTAAAACAATTCTAAGTGTTTCATTGTAGTTTTCAGCTATCTCTTAGGGTACTTTTGCCTGTAAAGTCCTATGTTATTTGTATCCAAAATCTTGGTTCTCAGTCCCCTGTATCTAAAACACTACAGCCCTATGAGCTCTCTTCCCTTTTGATGATATCTGCTATTAGAGCAGAGAAAAAACTGGCATAGAAAAGACAGTGTCAACTTGCAGTTTCCCAGCGTGGGCAGTTTATTCTCTGTATTCCATTCACACATTTCATGTCCTCACCCGACAGCCAACATGGGTGCTAATTAGCAGTTACACTCCCCCTGGCAGGCTGTGTGGGCACCCTTCAAGTAGCACTTGACATGAATTTAATTCTTATCATGGATTAACTGCTTTGTTGTTTGCATTGCAAAAACACCATCCGGTCCCAGATAGGGCTCAGGAACCTCAGGCCACAGAAGAGAGAGAAGGACTCCCAGCAATGTGGAAAATGTAAATTTTCCAGGTGTGAGGGCATTAATAAACCTCAAATGACCCTAGCCAGCCTCAGCTGGGACACCCTTCCCGTGGGTCTGAGGATTCCATTTAAGCAAAGGCCTGAGCATTCAGCCCTTTCCCAAGCTGTGCTGTGGGTATGTCTGTTCTCAGCTCTGCTGCAGAAGCTCTTTTCAGACTTGGCCTAGGGCAGTAGATAGCTTGTTTCCAGTCCTGTCTCATAGATGGTGCTTGGACCAAGGCTGCATGCTTGTCTCTGTCTTCTTTTACTCCTGTGTACATTCTTTGCATGGATTCTGGACTTGAAGCATTGCCTTTCTTTATCTGGAACCATTGATAGACCCTGTTACCTCCAGTGCTGCAGTCTTCCTCAGCTCACAGCTTCCCTTCTGTTGTCTTCTGCTCTTGCTGCTCCCTGACAACAAGACAAGAGAAGCTGGGAGGAAGGAGTGATGACAGCAGCTTCAGGAAACACTGGATGAGCTGCCACTAAAGAGTGAGTGAAAAAGGAGGAAGACCTAACCCTGTATGCTGCAGTGAGGAAGAGATGTGTTTGGTAGTCTTCAGCCCACAGGATATACAGAAGGAAATTGTGGGACTACCTGTGTGTTCCTTATCCCTCAGGTAAGCATTCAAAGAGGAGAAAAGATGTCCACACCACCTCTTCCTCCAGCAGTCAGTGGATGCAGACAGGGTGGGTAGCCAAGGACAGCAGTGGGCTGTGCTTGCTGTGGATCAATCTTTGACCCTTGTCCAAAGATGCAGAGGAATCTCAGGTAGGAGCTTTGAAACACCTGGCCCGGGGACCCATCTCTGGGTGTACCCAGTGCAGTAGGAATGCTAACAGTGGTTTAGCTCATTTCGTGTCTCCTTCTGCCCAGCTTGAGAGACTAAGTACATGCTTCTGGTTTCTTTAGTCATTCCTACCTGATATAAGGCTTCACTGTGTTCTCTTTTGCAGTATAGATATGCCCTTAAGTTTGAGATTACATACAGAAAGAATTCTGATTAATGGAAGAGGAAAAACACAGAACAAAGAGCTCTTCTTAAGCAAATAACAAAACACTTTAATCTTTGTTTGTCCCCTGTGTGTTTTAAAGCTTATGCTGCAGAAAGGAAATGCCATTTGCTGCAAACTTTTTTTTTTTAATCTTTGGAAGAGACTAAAGACAGAAGTACTCAGAAAAATAAGTGTCTACAGACACTGAAGAGTCAGGAAACAGTGAGATCTTCTCCCTTTCCATACTTTGTATGCCAAATGGCTACCAGTGCTTCTCAGCCTCACAGGGTACCAGGGAGTGTAGCAGACTGTGTGTTCCAGACACAAGGAGAGCCAGCTGGGCTGCCCCATAAGGCAGTGCCTCTCTTAGTGCTGCTGAGCCATGTACATTCCCAGTACCAACAGCAGGTTGGAGGGCTCTCTAGCCAAGGTAGAGCCTCCCAGCAAAGCTCAGAGAAGGGAGTTCAAATCCCTTGTGGGGGTTTCTTAAGCTCATCTTGCTGTGCTGCCAGCCTGGAGCCTGCATGGAGCTGCATCAGCCCAGGTGGAATACTGTGTGAAACAGCTCTGCATGCTGTGGAGGGGAGAACTTTGAGAGATTTTTACTGAGCAAAAAACCTGAGATTTCCCCTTAGGGACCAGGGATGTGCATACTGGGATGTTGCATGATGATATAATCTATAAAACTCTCATGCAAAGAGGTGTTTCTCTGTAAAGAATGAAGCAATGTTAAACAGTGGGAGATTAATCACTCCTCCTCCCCTTTCCTCCCACTTACCTCATGGATCATTAGGTCTCAGGAAGGTTTTAATTCTGCGTGTACACAGAAAAATTGACAAGAGTTTCACCTGACTGGTGACTAGGTTGTGTTAAGATCTGTATCACAATCAGCACTCATTAGTCCAAAACAGCAAAGAAGCAACACATCCTACTGGGAGAGGAGGATATTTATCAAGTTAGGAGGCTTTTATGGGGAATTATCTTGACAATTGTACATACAGCTCTTCCTTCCACAAGAGCTTCCACTTATATAAGCAGGAGACAGGGAACTAGTGTCCATTGACATCCCTCTCACTCAAGTGATCACAGCTTTATGTCCTGCACTGCCTCCTCCAAGCAGGCTTTCCATCAGGGGAGCTTTGGGGTGAGAATTTCAAAATGTGTTAATCAAAACTACTCTGTTTAGTGCTGAGATAATGTCTCACTCAAATGTAAAGCTGCTGAGACTGACCTGGATTGGATTTACTCCAATCTGTGCCCACATCGTAACTGGAGTTGTTTACTGTGAAACTGTTGGGAACTGGACTTTCCTATGGAAAGACACAGCTGTGATTCACCCTCAGTCATATATTGATCAGATTTTGATCCTTTTTCATAGCAAATGCTCCTGAGAATCTATTTATGTCCAGAAGAGATTGTGTTGTGTCTGCTCTTTAAGGGTTAACAGTTGAATTCCTGTAGTCATCTGCTGGTGCTTCAAGTGATGCTAATCTGTGCAGAGAACAGGGACAATAATATGGGATTTAAGGGATCAAGTCAACTGAAGTAAAAATCAAGATTGCAGAGGAAAGAGGTTTGACTTAAATATTTGAACTAAGATAAAACTCAAAGGCTGAAAACTTGCAAGGAAGTAAGAAGGAAAAAGATTCAAGTGCAATCTTTATTTCTTACCCAGTGTGTTTTAAAATTAGAAATAGAATTTTTTTATAGTTTTGAAGCTTCTAGTTTTTACAGTATTGATAACTAAAGTTAGAACTAGCTTAGAACTTAAAAAAAAAAATCTGTAAAAGTAGTTTATAATGTGCTGGTCTTTTGCAGAGAAAAAAATCTGCTGCTTACCTCCCCAGTTTACCAAAGCACGCATCAAACCTCAGCCTTTCCCTTTGCAGATTAAACTAGAAGCAATATTTTACTCTGCCTATTTCAGAGGTAATTTCACTGGTAAATGCTTCTGTGGGGGGGAGCAGTGAATTTTGAATGCTCCATCCTCTTTCTGTGAAAGAGTTTATTGAATTGTATTACAAGCTGCTGTCAAGTTTACAAAAGAGATTCACTCTGGAGTTATGGTATTTTATACCAACTTTCAGCCTAAACTAAACTTTTATAGTCAGGATATAAACTCCTGAATATGGGGTCTTCATAATAGAAAACTTGTCTGACTAGAGGGTCAGGAGGAGCAATGGTATAATGCAATTTATAGCCTGCTCAGCTTGGATTTACACTTCATCACAGTACAACATCAGGAGCAGATGTTACAACGACAGTACTTCTTTGTTGTTGTTGCTGCTGTGTAAAAACAACACTTTTTAGTACTACAGCAGAACTGCTGTTTTCCTAATGGGAGAGCAGGGTAGCTTATGTAGCTTATGCTTCCCAGAAGTATTTTTATAAGCATAGCCTTTGCAATAGCAACCCCTCAGCTACCCCCAAGCCCCTACAAATACAGATGCATTCAAGATAAAGCCTCTGATTTTTGACTTGTGAAATTAGAGATTAGAAGCACAGGAGAATCAAAGGCTGAGCTCTCTTGAGACAAAGATCAAGCTATAGGGGCTCCAGAAGGTGCTGGGAAAGGGAAGCCCATTTTAAAGATGAGAGACAGGGCATTTGCCATGGGTGGAATCATTGCAGTTGGAAAAGGAGTACTCTGGCCAACATCTGCTCAAAGCAGGGCTAGCAGAAGGAATAAAGTCACTTGTCATTAATGGTCCATTCAGATAAATTATATTGCAGTGCTTGTTCAGTGCCCAGATCAACCAGTTCAGTGACAGATATGTCACCCTAATGCTACCTGAATAGAAACTTTCTCCCTGGATCGCAGTACAATGTTCATGTACAGATAAACTAGATATTATCTAGATTTCTAGATAAACTAGAAATGTTAAAATCTTTTCTTGTCCCCTTGCAACCTTCCACCCACTTCCTTTTTACTTTGCTAATAGAACAGAAATTAACAGTTGCTTTAAGGCATGTAATAATTATAAGAACACTGCTTTCAACCCTGGGTGTTGTTCCTTGGGGAAAGCTAGTAAACATTCAAGTTTTGATCCAGTCTGGCAGAACTTGTCCTGTGAAAGATCACTGGGGCCAGACAGCTTTTTGTTCTGTGCTTGTTCAGAGTCTGCTCTGAGATGGGAGATTCAAATACAGAGTTACCAGGCATAACTGGAAATTAAATAATGATATCAGGGATGTCTCCCAGTAATTTTCAAAAAACTGATTATGTGAGATTACTGACTGCAGAAAATCATGTATGTGTTTATTACTGTCTTTATTCTTTATTGCCGAGTTAAAGTCTGCAAGACTGAGGGAAGACCAGTCTCCTTGCACCACCTCTTTGTCGATGTATAGATGCTTTCCAGGCTACAGAACTACCATCTTATAGCTCTGCAGAGAGATCTATGGAGCTGGTAATATTAGCAAGGAAATTCTTGGGTGAGACTGAAGCTTTCTAAAGATTCAGCTGGTGCCCTTTGTTGAGGTAACATTACCTACATAGTTGCTGGTGCCCTATGCCACCAGCAAGGTTAGCAGGAAAACAATTATATTTAAAATATATCAAACGTATTCTACTCTCTTTAGTTAGCTCTTTGCCACAAGAAATGCTGTGAACTACCAGTGAACCCTGGCTGAGAGTTAATGCCTGCCATTACATGCTTTTGGGCAGGTTCCCTGGTGTTTTCTAATGGTGCTCCTGGCCTTGAAGGTGCCAGATAATCCATGCACTGAAAAGGGCAGTGGTGGTGTCTGAGGAGGTCAGAGACTGGAAGCACTGAAAGGAGCTCAGACTGTTGCTAGAGGAGGAGACTGAAAATCTACCCTTGTTTAATACTCTGTTGTGTCCTCATGTGTACCAGAAAGCACATCCTGGCCATGACATTGAGAGCAAGGTTCAATTTGCCATGTCCTGGCTATGCTCTCAGTGAGATTTGACTGTGAAGCTTACAAACTATGTACAATAAACCTTCAAAACATTCAGTCTTCTGATTTGCAAATGGATAGCTAGACTGGCTTTTCACTATTTGAGAAGTCCATGCATTATATATTTTTGCCCTTGCAAAGTATTTCCCAGGAACAAACTTCCTGATGCCATTTTGGCTTGTCTGAATTGTACGTGCATACACAAGGTTTTTAGAATTTTCTAAGAATTGTCTAAGCATTAACTGCAGGGGAAGCAACCATATGTGGTTATGATGAGAGTTTCTCCTGATTCTACGTAATTTATTGCTGGTCATAAACCAAAGCACCAGAATGGATCTTAATGGCATCTGTGATGCTGTCTAGTAAGCTGGGAGCTAAAGGACAGAGCAGAAGTTCTGGTTTTCCCTGTCAGTTCCCCTCAGTTTGTTGCTTTTCTTCTCCACAACTACTCTGCTTCCAACCTGACTTCCTAGCAAGTTTCTATGTCTGCACAGTTTGTCACTCCATGATAATCTTGATGGAGGCATCAAGGAGAAATCAGAATGAATGAAAGAGGTAGGATGAGTGATTAGAAAATTTCAGGAAGATGGGATGACAGGGTGAATCTCATAGGCAGGGATTTTTCTCCCCTCCCATAAACCTGGGGAACCCAGGACTTTCAATTAGGGCAGATGTGTTTTGTGTTTTCACACATCAATCTTTCATCGGCCTTGCATCATTCACTGGTTTGTGCAAATAACTTCTCCCAAACAATATTCTCCTGTCAGAAGCAGGCATTGTCATCTGAAAACCTGTTTGAAT
The DNA here is from genome assembly GCF_963662255.1 of Cinclus cinclus. Classification (NCBI taxonomy): domain Eukaryota; kingdom Metazoa; phylum Chordata; class Aves; order Passeriformes; family Cinclidae; genus Cinclus; species Cinclus cinclus. Next base: position 16,967,942 of record NC_085054.1, read on the forward strand.
ATTTCATTATTACCAGATGATGCTTTTTGTTGAGGCTTTTTGTGTATTTTCTGGGTGACATTGCAATATAATCGCTGTGCTCCTTGCCCTAATGAAGCTCAAAGGCCAAGGTAAAGCCAGGCAGTGACTGGGGCTGTGTCCTGGACACCTTTTCTTTGTAGTCTATGAAGGGAGAAAGAAAGATAGCTGACAACAGGGAGCCCTTGTTCACTGCTTGTTTGATTCCAGTCCAGCCAGGCTCAACCTATGATGTCAGGAGTGTCTAATTGTTTTTATAAATCCAATTTGTACACATACAAAGCTTACTTTAGGTACCTATTCCTTCAGGTAAATATTAAGCCACAGGTTGCAGTTCCAGTAGTTGTCAGATTGCTTGTTTTCTGAAGGTGCTACTGGAAGCTCTTTGGGCATGGTCCCTGAGAGGCCACACTGGCCTGAGTCTGGGCCAGCATGGATGAAAAGGATTTTCATGGGGAGAAACAAAACATAAGAGTTGAGAGTAGTTCTGGTGAAAACTAACCCACCCAATTCCTGAAAAGTTCTAGCCCGCTTATGGCACGCTACAGTAAGTTAGCTGATTTGAGTGCTGACAGCTAGGCCAACCCAGAAAGTTTATCACTGATGCAGTAAACAGTAAATGCCTGTGAACTGGGTTAACTCGTGACTGCCTTGGGCAGTATAGTGTTTACTCAGTGAAGAAAACATGGCACTTATAATGGAGATGAGTTTTTATTCCTGATTACACAGAGATGACCATTACTTTCGGTGATGGTAAATAACTTCTGCAGGGAAAGTGCTTAACTCAGTACAGGCCTTTTCAAAAGTGCATCAACAGATTAAACCTACAAATTAACACCATGTTGCTGCATTCCCATGGTCTCAGATTTCTCCCTCAATATGCAGCAGCTCCTACAAGTGTATATCGAACTTTTTGTCTTTGTTCTCTCACCACGTTTGGTGCGATGCTTTTGCAGTAGAAAAGGCTTTGAAATCAATTGCTGAAATGTTGTTCAGTTTATGGTTCATAAAGGGCTTTGAGAAACCATTTTGTATAGAATGTGTTGCATAAATAAAGGCAGCATATTCGTTTCCTTTTCTTAGTTTTGAAATTATCCTATTAAGCTGGCAAAAGTGTCAAATATGTAACTTAACTTACTGAAGCCCTACCTACCAAGAGGCACTTAAGTGGATGCTTAAAATTAAGCATGTGATTTAATCCTGCCTTATACAGTTCTTAACCACAGGCATAAGTCTCAATGGAGTCAAGGTAAGCACATTAAAGCTAAGTGTGTGCTAAGCACTTTGTTAAATCAAGGCTTAACTCTGGTTGTTTTCATATCCTTTCTAAGTCTGAAAAACAAGTATGCTACAAGAGGCAGAGACATCTCAACTTCTGCCCCCATTAAATAAGTTAAAAAATCATGAATCTCAAAGCAATTGCATTGCCATCATGCTACTTTTCTTTTATGATTAATCCAGAGTTTGATATGTCTTTCTATAGGATTAATATCTTAACAGCAAGGTAATAGGTACTGTGACATTTAATCTCTTTGATTAAATTCCATACTAAAAGTGTCCCATAAATAAAAGAAACAATTGAGGCAATCATAAATTACCTTCATTGTTGCAAAGTGATGGATTTAGTGGTTACAGAGGGTAAAATCTCATGAGCTCATTAAAAGCTATAAGGGTTTTTTCCTTCCACAGACATTGTGGCCTACGGCAGTTTTTCTCACATTGCCTTCTTTTAATCAGTTGAAACCTTAAGAGGAAATAGGAGATGCTTCATATATGTGTCCATTTCATTTCCTAGTAGAGATCACCAGATCCAAATAGGGTTTTCTGTCTCGGGTTCTTCCTGTGGCCTCACTACTGTGTGCCTAATGAGAGAGGGTGTATTTTTGAGTTAACAGTCAGAATGAAATTATTTAAAAATCTGAGTGGGCTTTTCAACTCTGGCACTGACCTCCACTGTGACCTTGGGCAAGCCACAGAGGGCCAAGTGCTCAAGAGCTCAGTATCAACAACCAGAGCCAGATCAAAATGTATCAACCATCCATACTGCCAAATTAACATGGTTTGGATGCAGCCCAGCAAGCTGCTCTTTTGAGTACTTGCCTAAAAGCATCACAAGGGAGATGCTTATATGAGTGTCTCTGAAAATCCACACACAGGTGGCGGTCCCAAACCTTTCAAGGCTCCACTGTACTACTTAAATGCACCTAAAGGATTCATTTCTCCCATTCCAAAATCAGCAAAAAAGGTTGTACCCAACCAGGAGAGCTTCACTTAGCATAATAAGACGTAATTTTCCTGTTCAATTAGAAACTTTTTACTACAAATACTAAGACAGATTTTACCTTTCTGTTTGACTAGAGCAGGTAAAAAAGTCAAGTGACAAGGGCAATAAAGTGAACAAGATTTTCATCCAAGTTGTTGGGATCAAGTTCATGTCATGACGTGAAACCCATCCTCCAACAAGAAACCCACAGATGCACAGGCTGCACTGTGCCTCTGGGCTGCAAGGTTAAGTATGGACAAGAGGCTTCTATACTGCCTCACAGTGCTGCAAAAAAACATAAATAAAATGGGATTAAGGGTTCAAATGAAAGGCTTTCTATAAAGATGCATTTTTAATACAAAAGGCTGACAGTGGGGAAGTCCCCCATGGTGCAGTCTGTAGGATCTTCTAGACTTTTGCAAGATTAAGTTAATGTAAATTATTTGAGGAGTATCTGTGTAACCCACAGTGAGGTTGGTTATGCTGCATTTCAGAGTTAAACCTTGTTCAAGCACCCATGAAAACAGCACAGCTGACAGTGCTGGGACCAGCAGGTTTCCTACTGGGGAATTACTGCAGGAAGTTTTAGTACCCATGGCATGAGTGTTCTGCACAGGTGGGCCATAGGTGGTTTTGCTGAAGGTTTTGCTACCAGCAGAGAATGGGAAACTCCAAATTCTGCCTCAAAAAACAAACAAAACAACAAAAAACCCCATAACAAAACAAAAATGCAAACACAAACAAGAAAAAAAAACCTGCCCGTACTGACCAAGAAATTTCTCATTACTATCTCAAAAGCTGCCTACAGCCCGTGTCCCTTAAATTGTGGGAGACCTGTTTTAGCAAAGATTCATGGAAGGCAGAAGCTTGCTGACAGGCCCTAGTAAATCAATCAGATCTTGGATTGCTTTTTAAAAACTTCAGCCTGCTTTTCTGAAATCTGTTATTAAGCATACCCTGTTCTGACCAGTCCCTTTCACAATGACCTCCAACATTGTTTTGTTGGAGAAGCTATAAAAGGAGAATGGGCGTAGGGCCAGGGACCCTTAAAAAATGCTACAGAGGATGGCAGGGCCTCCAGACAGTGCAAGAGTGGCCCAGGACTGCATCCAAAATTCCTATTAGTGGAGATTTAATAATGCTTTGGGTAGATCAGAACAGAATGAATCTCAAAGGGTCCAAAAAGGGAGGAAAACCATGATTTAGCATCCCTGTGCTTTGTTTTCTTGTCTCTCTTTGTGTACCACCATATTGTGGCTGGTTTATCACAGGCTGGGCCAGTGCAATCCTGGATTACTGTAGACATCTCTCAGTGAGCCTCCAGACACGTGGATTCTTCATAAGCCTTGCCAACCACTTCTCTTCCATCACCTAAGCTGGTCTGAGAGCTGCAGGCTGTGGCTGGAGATATTCTGCATCCCCTACAGGATTTTTTATTTTTTTCTTAATTTAGATTTTTACACAAAATAAACAAACATTTTTCACTATGACTGAATTTTATTCAAAACTCAACTGCCCATAGGGAGGGAAAATTCATATTTTCCCCACTTCCTTTGTTATTAAGCTGATTGTGCTCCAGGCAAGAACTAATAGGATTTAGAGGGAACTGGTAGCTATCAGGGCAATTTTAGAAGTTTGTGACATGAGCTGAAGAATTGATTGATTTACACTATCCCTTGGCAAGGAAAAGAAGTCATGTGCAAGGAAAGAAGCAGCCAGGCATCTGAGGTCAATTGACCAGCAATCCTGCAGTGCAGAGCAAATGAAGCAGTTTCTTTAATAACAGGAATTCAGCCCTGTTTTCTTTGAAGCTGAGAGAATTGTTTTCAATGTGTTCTGATTTATATTATAAAGAAAGTACCCATCTCAGGAATCTGAGTTGCTTAATCAAACCAAAGTAAAACATTTCTGTCTGCTTTAATATTTGTTTGGAAGATAATAGTTCAGAATGAAACAGGTAAATGTTTGATACAACGAAGTCTTAATGATTGTTGTTGTTGTTGTTTTCAATTTGCGTTTGTTCTAGTTCCTTTTTTCCAAACAGACCACCTTTTGCTGGTAATCACAAATTAGCTTAAATGTAGTCCTTGCAGCAAACACAGTGTTCCTTTGCTATTACTCACTTTCACTCTCCCCTTGCACCTTTTACAACCTCATTCCATGCGTCCACTTTTATCCCCACATTCATTTTAACCAGTGAATTTCCAAAGTTTTTGTGGATGAGTATTTACAGGAGCTTCTTTGTTTTCCCTCACTCTTTGTACATTTATTGAGCCTGGTGCCCTGCTTGTAGGTATTTGTTCCTATAACATATTTCACTCTAGAAAACTGGCATAGTCATAAAGACTATAACTAAGGTTACCCTAAAGCAGAGGTCATTAACTTTTCAGATAGACTCTGAATTTGTACTCATATTTAGGATTGATTTATAGGTTATTCTCTGTAGAGTTTTAGGGATTCTTTTTTTTCCCCTTCCCTTAAATGCTGCAAAATATATCTCAGGTTGGCTTGAAGAGCTGTTCAAGGGATCACCTTGCATTTTTATTTGATTTTTCTTCTAGAAGTCCATAACTTCTAGAAGCAGGTTTAGAAAATGAGCTGTAAAACAGATCAAAGCAGGGAGTTCTGGCATTGCAGGCAGTGGACTGCTTAAGCTGGAGGCTTGAAGAATGGGTGAAAGCTGCAGATATGCTGCCGCATACATCGGGCAACAGTTAAGCAGAATGAGAATTCAAAAGAGGGATTGAGCTAGGGAGAAAAGGGATTTACTGGATGTATTTCAGTGGACCAGGATATAGGATTTGATGGCATCCTAGGATTGGCCCCAGCACTGCAGACAGCCTTGAAGACAAACACAGTGCTTCTGTCATGTATTTGCAAATACCCTGGAGCAGTAGGCTCCAGTCACAGCCAAAGGGTTTTTTTAGGTTGACAATATATATTGATAATACTTGCCATTTACCTGCCAAGTTGAGAATTACTGCTGGAATCTTTGTCTGTTTAGTTAAGGAGAGAACAGAAGTAACACAATCTGATTTCCCCAGCCATTCAACCTTCACAATGAAGCCTGAGCTTCTAATGCTCCTGGTCCCATTGCTGTGTAGGCTTTCTTTAAACTACCAAGTTCATATGATAAATAGGCTTGAGGAAATCTCTTCATTTCAGTGGATCCCATGAGAAAAAAAAAAATAAAGTATTAATTCTGAATTATTTACTCATCTCCATTTACTTGTTCTCATTTCCTTCTTTTCACTTAAACTAAAGCATTCATCTTCTCTTTCTTCCTAAAAGAGATTTCAAAGGTTTTTTAAGCACTTTGTACTTATCAAATGCTGTTAGATACCACAATCATACTTCTGTTTGGGATGCTTACAACTAATATTATATGTATTTAAGTAAATAGACCTCATTACCTTTATCAACTTCATTAATCACAGTTAATAATGTTAATGAAGCCTATTTTAACATCACTGTCAGAGGTTTAGGACTAATTGATCTCATTATTAACTTTTGTGGAATTACAGTCCTCTTCAAATTTATCCCTACTGTCAAATATTATGAGGTCAACATTTCCCTATGAGATTTTGAAACAAAAATTCAATTAAAAACATTGATTTTGGGAGCATTTTTGAAAGGTTTGGAGTTTGAAGGGGAAAGCGCCTAAGAATTAGAAAGTCAGGAGGACTGGAAACTGAAAGGGATACTACACAGAACCAAACTTCTTTCCTTCACTTGATGCACTCTACCCCCCATGTGACTGAGGTGCCACCTGAGCAGCAGTGCCCCAAGTCCCAGACAGGACTCAGTCACCCAGGAGCCAAGTCTGACATAAAGATATTGATTTAGAGCCATAAGGCCACCCCAGTGGTCTCCAAAGCACATGGACTTGACCTCACCTTTCCCTCACAGGGTGCTTTGAACACATTTATGCACTTGGATCTCCACATCTGGGGGGTTGTAGGAGGGTGTTAGCAGACTAATGTATCAGTCTATTTAGAGGCTGCACTAAAACAATTTTATTTAGCAGATTGTACAGGCCTGACATGATACAGTTAATTCTATACAGAGCCACAGAAAAGATGATTTTATTTTCATTGAACTGCTGTTCACTTTTTTGGTGATGGTGATATGTTGACAAAACCAATATATTACATTTCCTGAGCATTTTAAAATTTAAGGCAACACCTCTAATGTTACACTAATACTATTTTCTAGTTTTGGTCCGTGTTTTTTCCACATATATCCTATTCTGTTTTCTGGTATGAATTAGAATTGGCAGCATCTAAAATACCTTTAAAAATATGTCTTCCAATAAATCTTTGCCGTTGAAAGTAGGAATAACCAGTGGTATAAAAGAGACAGTTGGACTTGATAAGTATCTATTCATATTGATATATACCAGCCTTCTGTGTGAGGTACCCAAATCTTTCTCAAGCACAACAGCTTTTCCTTAGAGTTTTTCCCATTTTCACAGCATGAAAACAGATCAGTTACTCATTTCAAAAGTGCTAATCCTAAATCAACATAGTTTCTGTATTTCAGTCTCCAGTTATAAAATGTTAAATGTCTGTGTTGGGCCTGAGGTCAATCAGTTTGAATTTTTTAAGAACCAAAGCCTGAAGTATCTCCAGTATGGCATTCCCTCAGTCAGGCAGCCTTAAATCCCTTCCCCACTCCTCACACTTCACAAAATAAGATATTTTTATTCTTAGAAAATTACTAGGCAGAAAGATTCAGGGGAAAAAAAAAAAGGAATAAAGGCACTTTAGAGCTCTACCTAGTGAACTGTCTGAGCCTTTCTATCAGTTCCCTTTAAATGCTCTCTGGTTAACTTCCAGGTTTCTTTCAGCAACTAATGCTGGATATTAGTTTAATGGGCCATAGTTACTGACTGGATCATAAATACAGAAATCCCGCCACTGAAGCCTAAAAAATAAAATCCCTCAGAGCTATTCAAGAAGAAAGTAAAACTCAGCACAGCCACCCAATATAGTATGCAACAGTTGGCTTTCCCTTAACAAGAGAGCTTTTCCTGACCTTGCTGCACTATGTGAAAAGGGTGCTTATTTCCTCAAGAAATCCAGATTTTATGGTATCTTAAGCCAAATTCTATTTCCCTTTTCTTTGGAAGAAAGCAGGATCAAGGGTGAGGCTATGAGTGCAAGTCACTGGAATGACCTAGAATTTGTTTAGAATTATGAAGATCATCTGTTTTGCCAGGTGTCAGTGGTATTTCTGTTCTAGGGCAGTCTGGTACAACTTCATTATTGAAGTGCTTTATTGAAGGAGTAACTAAGGAGTTATTTACATTGACCTTTGCAACACTGGCCTGAGGCTCAGAACAACATGGCAATATTCATTGCCAGCACAGCTCTGCAGAGATACCTCACACTGTAGGAGGTGGGAAGGAGGCAGACTGTTACAGCAATGGCCTGAAATTTTTCCAGGTTTCAGAGGTTCAATGTGCACCAGTGTCTGGGGGCTCTTTTCAGCCCTACTTGTACACCTTGCTCCTGCTCTACATAGGTGCTGGACTGCCACATGCTTCAATGGAGACATCTGCTCATTTAAAGTTTTAAGACTGACATTGTAGACCTTTGCCACATCCCAAAGTCTCCAGGACTGCATTTGACTTTGATTTGTAACTTTTGGGCAGTATTTGATCACATTCCTATATCTTCTCTTTGGAGTTGTAAAAATGAGATTTAAAAACAAGTGAATACTGGAGCTTGCTGGGCTCGAGAGTAAGATCTTTAAAAGTATTTCAAGACTCAAAATCCAGAATGTGAGTGGTACCAGCTGAGTTGGATTGTTAATGCTCTTTTTCTTTCACTATAAATTTGCTCAGGAACATTAATTGTATCAGCTACTTGCATTTGAGTTTCTACCTTCAAGGAAATATTAATCTCTTAATGAAATATAATTTCCAGGGACAGGTCCCTTGTCTGGCATGTGCCAGGAAGGACAAACCAGAATGCGTATTTTTTTTACCATATTTACTCTTCTCAGGACTTTCTGGGAAAGAAAAAAAATCCTTGCCTTTCCTACCAAAATCCTTGCCTTTCAGTCGGGTGTAGACACACATTAGAGGGGTGCAGTGTAAAAGAAGCATGCTATCCATTTCTTGTAACTTTATTTAAAGCTTTCTTTTCAGCACAAAGTTTCAGGATGTTTTCTCATCCAGAATCTGAGCCAGCCATATTAGCTTTCAAACAGGTTCAGATGAGTTTTTATCCTGTTTAATAGAATTAAAACCTCAAGAACCCAAAAGCAGTTCACTGTACTTTGAATGAAGCAAGTTTCAGATTCAGGATGAAGGCACAAGTCCAATGAAGTTTTACAAAGATTTATTATCTTAAAAGAAATGTAGGAGTAAAAGAACTTCCTGATGACAAAGTTTAGTCCCTTGCTAATACCTGTATGATATACTGCCTTAAAAAAAAAAAAGTATTTGCATTAAATGGACTTTTATTTTTTAAAAAATAGAGTCATACTTAGTAAAAAAGAAAAGACTGAAAGCTTTTCAGTCCTGGCACAAATAGGTAGATAAGACTTTAAAAAAAGACAGAAAAAAAGACTTAAAAAAAATACTTAAGACAGAAAACAACAGCCTTAGTGATCTTCTGTGTGAGATCAAGATCACTGAGGAATTTAAGGTGTGCAAGGTGAGAGGATCAGTCGCATGCCCAGCAGAACCAGATAGGAGCTTCTGCTCTCTTTTATTCTAACTGGAGAAGAATACAGGCAGTGGCACAGGAAAAGGCTGTCTGCAGTGATAAAGCATCCTGTAAACCTTGTAATTCGGTGCCTCCTGTGAAGTATGCCAGAACTGCAGCAGAAGCAGCACAATCCAGAACTGACTGACACTTTGCCAAGGAAAGGCACGAGCACAGGAATGAAAGGGTTGCCATCCTCTCCTCACAGCTCAAATGTCACACAGAGATAAAGGTTACCATGAGTAACGAGTCTCATTTCCCAGGGAGAGAGCATGCAGCACCATGGCTCTTCACATATGGAAAGTGGTAGTGGAGCAGTGAGCTGGGTACACACACAGGCTTCCAGATCAGCAGCAACAACAGAGCTGACTTCCCTGCTGTCACAGCGCCAGCTGCACAAGTTTCATGCTGTTCCTAACTGATCTCTCAGTAATTCTTCAGCAACATGGAAGCAAAACTACACTCTGAAAAATCATACACCCTGCAAACAGGAGCCCTTGCTGTGTCATTTCAGAATGCTTTGAAAATGCAAAAATAGTAGGCTATAGGATCAAAAATAGTATTGCCTTTGCTTGGGGCCTAGGAGAACTTCATAAGATCATCAGAGCTCCTGTTTTCTTCAGAATTTGCCTCAATCCCTTGTATCCACTTAATTAGACTGAAATTATTAAGAAACCATTGATTCTGAATCCCAGTTCAATCTCCTGATGGAATAGGAATCCTTCACAAAAACTGAAGCATGAAATAAAAGATGCATTTCATTAAATGCTTAGAAGCTTCAGGAATAGATTATTACAGTAGGCAGAACAAACAATCCTGCATTTTACTTAGTATCTAATATTTCACCTTGAGCATCTCATAATAATTGATATCTTGCTAACAATTAGCCAGCAAGGCCATCTTTGATGTGCAGAACTTATCTCTAAGAAGTCAGGAACACTGAAGGTGATTTGATCATTTTAGGATTAGTGGGGAGGTAAGTGAAATTACTCTTCTTGTGTTGCTGCCTGATGCCCAGATATAAATCTAATTGATGACAGATGCCCTCTGCCCTTGCTCCCCACAAGTTTAAAAAAAATCCGTGAGCAAAAGCAGGAGCATTTCAAGACTTCCTTGTTGAATGTTCTGTATCTCTTTCTAGTTATTTTGCCATCATTAATTTTCCTCATAGTTAATATTCTGGGGCTTTTTGATTTGCATTGATATTTCAGGGATGTTTTTGTTCTTGTTGAACAGCACTTGCACAGAGTCAAGGCCTTTTCTGTTCCTCACCCCACCCCACCAGTGAGGAGACTGGGGGTGCACAAGAAGTTGGGAGGGGACACAGCTGGGATGGCTGATCCCAGCTGACTCCAGGGATATCCCATCCCATATGGCATCATGCTCAGCACATAGAGCTGGGGGAAGAAGGACAGGGAGATGTCCAGAGCGTTGAAATTTGTATTCCCAAGTCATCATTACATGTGATAGATAGAGCCTGGCTGTGCTGGGGATGCACCACGGGAAGTGGTGTATGAATTCCTTGGTTTGGTGTCCTCGTGTGCATGGCTTCTGCTTTACTTATTAAGATATCTTTATTTTGACCCTGGAGTTTCTTCACTTTTATTCTTTCAGTTCTGTCCCCCAGCCTACTGTGGTGCTTAATTGCTGGCAGGGGTTAAATAATTACAAATACCTGCACTTTTCTCCCTTCTTTCTATCTTTTTGTCTGTCTACCTATTAATAGACTGACAGGATTAGTGTAATGCTTGATTGACTGCTTGTTGTCAGCCAAGCCTCTCTGCCTTAACAACCAAACAGTCATTTGGGTAGCAAATTCTCTCATAAATAGGAGGTGTAATGGAGGGAAGGCTCAGTTTAGCCTCCCAAGATTTGTCCTTATAAAAGAGGGGTGAATATTACCGCTTCTTATTTCAGCTTTGTTTTTGTTTTTTTTTTTTTGTAAATCCAGAATATCCCCGTGGGCCATTTGTGATGTAGCAGCCGATGCTCCCCACCTCTCCAACAGGCTTAGTGGTATTTTTCCATTCCCAGTTAGGGAGATTGAAATTTTTTCTGGTTCTCACCAGCCTTATTCCCTCAGTAGCCTAATAAACTGTGCAGCTGCAGCAGGGGAGTGGGGAGCAGGGTTTCCTTCCCTGCCTTCGGTGCCCTGCAGGAGGCTGCAGCGCATTCGTGAGCGCCTTGTGCCATCGCGCGGTGCTGCTGCTGCACTGCCACTGCATCCCTGGGACATCCCTGGGACCTGCCCTGAGCCCAGCCCGGCTGCACGCACCATCCCCAGCTCCCAGTGCTGCCTCTGCCTGCCCCCGTCCCTGCTCCAAGGCTTCCTTCCCAAAGGCCAGCCGTTAAAAGCTCCTGCAGGGAAATTAGTGAGTGGCCAAGGAAAAAGGTGATGGGATCTGCCTAAAGGAGGGCTAGTACCTCTCCTGACTCCCTCAGGAAGTAAAATAGGGATTCATTTTTGTTCTGTAGAGCTGTCTGCACTTGGATTTGGGAAAGACACAAGGGAAACTGTATTGGTTTTTAAGCATTCTTTACACTATCAAGTGATCAGCCCTTGTCAGGTCCATTGACAACATCAGGGATGTAGGGCACACAGTTGTCTCCTGCATTCTGTCTTGGCTGGCTTGTGCTAAAATCTGAAAAAGTTTTTCTAGTGCTTCTTGCTCTGTAAGTAATGGCAACGTTAGTGAGGTTAGAGACTGTAGAAAATAAGTGTCTAATGGCATTCTAGTATATTTTCTAAATTGCATTATATTTTCCAGTAGGTTCTGACAGGGAATAATCTGTCTCATTATCCTGATTTTCTGTAGCAACAAAGTTTGCAGGACTGCAAGTATCTCTACCATACTTTCCTTCAGTTTGAATTTGTTTGACACAGTGGAAGTTTCAAAGACTTGAAATTCCCATATATTTTGCAAAAAAATGAGAAAAGATCAGAGAGACTCTAGTAGAGCTTTTACCCGGAATGAAGAGTGGAGCATAAACTGACCCTTGATTAGACATCAAAGTATGCACTTGAGAGAGCAGCTGGAAGACATAAGTCCACAGAATCACTGTCTCCTTTTGATATGCTACTTGCAAAATGACATGTTATTCTCCCCTATGCATGCAGGGACAAAGCAACTTAAAGTGAACATCATAAGTGGTTCTCACACTGCTGTGATTTCGTAACAAGTCATTTTATAAGGTCATGGCAATACTCTGAAATTGTTAAAATGGCATCTGGGATGCCTTTTGATCTAGAGGATTCCATTATCATTCCTTTTATACAGTTTATTGTAGCAAGAAAGCACAGACCCTGAAAATCTATAATCCAATATTTGTTTCTCAGGAATATTTATATTCTTATAAATATACAAAGAAAGAACTCTTCCAGATAAATAATTTGTACCATAAAATTATTTCATGTAAGGCCAAATACAGATATCCATGTTTCTAATGAAGTGCAGTCTTCTGAGTGAGTTGTCACAGTAAACAAAACAATTTTAGAATGAAAATTCCTACTACCTACAGATGTAAGAAAATCCTTAAATCCATTTAGAAGACAGTGTTCCAAAAAAGAGCATGAACAAAACCACACACCAGAAATTGGTGACATATTACCAGAAGATGGAAAAGGAGCCAACTGTAGCAAATGATTCTGCACTGCTTTGATTACTCTTTTTTTTTTTTTTTATATTCAGCTCTTTTGAATCATAGATTTGAGACCCATGGTACAACAGGAAGAACGTGCCCATGCTGTCTGCGAGCCAAACTGAGTTACAGCTGTTCGCCTTGGCTCCTTTAAACTCTTCCTTCCTGTGCTAATTGTCTTCATGAAGTTTTTCTTAGAGTCTCTGCTCTCTATTTTTTCCAAGTGATGAGGGGCTAAGGAGTTCATGACAAATAGCAATTCAGTCAAATCTGTCTTAACTACTTTTCACTTTTGGCTTAATTTCATCTTCTCAATTTCATCTGCTTTTGACTCCCTGTAACAATTCAGTTTAGCACGAAAATTTTTTCTTCTTATTAACGCAATGGCTCATTAGATTAATCTCTGCTTAAAATTCATGTCCTTCTCTCTCACCTCTGAGAGACAACCACTGAAAAGTGACCTCCTCTGATGTGTATTTACTGGCTGTTGAAGGTCACTTTCTGAAAAACCTATTTCCTTCCCCAAAAGTCTAAAGATTCAGGATGGATGGATGATAATCCATATCCTGTCCTCTTCCTTTATATCTTATTGTTTTAGATTTGAGGGTTTGGGGTTTTTTTCAATCAAAGGAGATTTAGAAATACTTGCAGGAATTCAGTATTTGTTATTCAAATTGTCTGTGCCACTGTCTTCACAAAGCAGCTATGCTCTGAAAACGATGACATTTCTACCCCTCTGGGCTACAAAAGGAAACTTCTGTCCAGACTACGCAGATCTCTAGTGACATTAAAAGAGATTTTCATGAAGTGGAAGGCAAACACCATTAAAAGCTGTAATTTTTGCTCTTAAGAAATTATGCATATTTAACCAGATGTCTTTGAACTCATGCCACCTACGTAAAAACACAAACAGCTTTTTTGAGAATTTGAGGATTATTTTACATGAGAATTTAATTTGTTTTAAAATAAATGAATATGGATGAGGATATCTGAATAGGTTTATTATGTTTGTCAGTCACAATTGCCAAGCCGGGACTAATCTTGGTGATTAGTAAGGGTAGTGATAAGAAATATGCTTGTACCCAATGTGCCTCCTGATTGGCGGTTTATTGCTTTTAGAGGACCAGATGTCAAAAGCCATATGCTAATACTCAGCACAGAACAATCCTCTGGTTTATGCTTTAAAATGCACCATCATCATATGTCAATATTCAGCACAGAACAATCCTGCAGTTTATGCTGTAAAATGCACCGTGGCTGTCACTACTCAGCAGTGAGCGAGCAGCAGCCCTGAAAGACAAGAGCCCTTTCAGGCAGAAGGAGCATTTGCTGCAGCAGTTGGCAGAGGGGAAGCGGGGGCTGCTGAGGCTGCTCCTGGCTCTGCTGCCCACTCCTGGCATCTTATGGCGACCATCAGGGAAGGGGACATGAAATATTTTACCTAAAATAGTTCGTACTTATTTAAACCAGGAATTGTTTTCTCTTTACACAGCATCTGGCACAGTGTGGTTCTGCCTCGTTACTAGAGGTGCAGCAATGGAGTTATTAAATCAGAATGAAAATGTGTGTTATGTGAGAAGTGCATTAAAAAGAAAAAAAAAAAAACCTTTGGATATCAATGACTTAAAATGTCTTGTGTTTATATAGGATTTCAGTTCATGATCTTCCTGAGCAGGGGAAGTTTATATTTTACTGGAATTAGGAGTTTTGAATACAGAATTAACAATGAAAAGAAAAAACCTCCATTAACTGGTTTCTTTAAAAATAGAAGTGCAAACCAAACAAACAAAAAAAAGTATGGAGGGAAAAATACACCCTTGAAGCATTTCACTTACACAAAAACAAAGCCAGCTTCTGCCTGCAGTTACACTTTCCAGCCCCAAAAATCAGTGATATAAAGTTTGACTGAAGGCAGGATTAGAATAGGTTTATTCTGCTACCATTTTCAGTACGCCAAATATATTAACCATAACAATTCCAGGTAATGTTAGCCATAATGCCAAGGAAATAATTGCCAGTGTCATCAGCATTTGCTGTTCAGCCCATCAAGCCACAGGGACAGCAATGGGCAGGTCTCTCTCAGGACAAACCAGGCTGTAGAAATGCAGAGAACCAATGAGATGTCCAGCCACTGCAGCAATAAGCAAACCCACCAAGCTGTTCTTAAAGGCAATGGTGTTCTGCAGCACATAGCTGCAATTTCCTTAGGATTATTCTGAAGTTTCAATTCCTTCTGATTTGATAGTTGCTTCAGAAAAAAATTTCTGTTTCAAAGATCAGTTGAGTTGAACAGCACTCACAGTAGCTGATCTTACAGGTTGTTAACCTCATTTTGCATCCCATTCTCTTGCACAGAGACTGAAACAACCACAGTTTTGTACCTACATAATTCCATCTCCAAATGCATCTACAGCCACACCCTATATTGCATCTGGTATGAGTTTCCCCTTCACTCTGAGTTTTGGAGAGCTCTGTCTCATTCTAAAGAACTGACAATATGCTCTGGGTGAAGGAGATATTAATCCTTATGCTTCTTATGCTATTAATAGTTCTTATGCTATTCCACTCTCTTTCTTTTTTTCTCAGAGTAACAATACAGTGAGGTCATATGCTTCTCCATAATGATCATCTCCTTTGCACCATTTAATGAAATTCTTTTCACGAGTTGTGTAATCCCACACTAATTAAAGAGGGCTTAATAGACCATTACATGTCCATTAACATCACCTTGTGTTCCTCTTGGAAAGTGTCCTACACCAGGAGGACTGAACAGGAGCTTGATGGGGGTAAAAGCTTCTGGAGGCAAATGGTCCTGTGTATCTGTAGGAGACAGTGTTGAGGACAAAGGTGTGTGTTACATGCTCTGTAGATGTAGATTATGCTTATCTTACTGTTATTCCCTCTTTGTTTTGGGAGAGGATCTTGGCAGAACATGCTGGAAGGTCCTGGATTTCAGAGGATGCTGTTGGAGCAAGAGGTATTGATCACTGTGACAGTACTGTTGGGATTGTGATGGCTGAGGTTAAAAAAAAGAGACTTACAATGGCATCTTCAGAGAGTGCACATACTCCTGCACAAGTAAGTTTTAAAAAGTTGTGGACTCTGTGGCCAGGGAATGATGCACAGATGGAGGTTTTTTACAGGGCTTTGAACCAGAGCTGGTTTGGAGCCTGCCAACTGGGAAATGCAGGCAGAGTTGGTATGCAAACCCTGAGCCCCAAATTACTGGTGTGCCCTGTAACATCTTAGTTTTAATATATTTCTTGAGACCTGGTTTAATATTTCACTAAAGGGTTTGACAAAGTGAAGCTTCAGTAAATTTCAGAAAGACTTCTCTGCTGTCTTAGTCTGGTGAACACAATGTGCTCTGAGATGCTCTGATGATTTGTAAAAACTAATCTTGGGATCCCTGAATTTTCCCAGTGATTTTCAGTCTGATAGTTTTATTAACTGATTTTTCTAGTGCTGTATTATAAATACATTAAATTATTTCATTTGGGCTGTAATACTGACTTGGTGAGTGGTGCTCTATAGTCCTGGCTCTTAAGAATAGTAGCTTAGGAGTTTATTGAAAAGGCTAACAAAACCACAGGTTTGTTTATGAGCAGCCAAATTTCTGTAAAGGATGTAGGCAAAAGGGAGGGTTTTTTCAATAAGTAGGATCACTTGTAGTTTGTTTTTTGTTTTGCAAAGGGGGAGAAAAAATCAGACAGGATGAAACTTCATTATGGTTTTCCTGTCACATAAATGAGAAATACTGAAGCCTTCTCCTAGGTATTACCAATCCCTTAACAAAATTATTTATGGTTAGGATCAGCTCTACACAGATACAGATATTTTTCTCATGTACTTTGGTAAGGTAATCAAAATCAATTACTTAAAATGTCCAGAGCATTGCATCTTAGGGGAGCCCTGTCCCTGAAAGTGGTTTACAAAGTCACAATCTTGCTGTGAATCATAATTGATCAGCTGCTTTATACACCAAAATATTTAGAAGAATCTAGCTGAAAATCATGAGCTCTCAAGATCTGAAGGGCTGAGGGACTTCTGAATTGTCTGCTATTAAATTGGATCAAACTTTTTTAAGAGGTAGGAATACAGAGAACCATAACTGCACACAGATAATTATCTCTAGGGATATGAATTAATTTCTGCCAGCTAAAAATCACTTGACTTGGGACTTAACAAAGATGAAACTTCCCTTTCATTTGTTACAACACCATATATTCTGCAGTATTAGCACTAATATAATAGACATGCTTTATTTTTTCAGCATATACTCCAAGAGGTCATGTAATTTTAAAGTTTCTGTTTACTCCAAACTTAATGATTCTGGGGAGAAAAATCTCTCAAGTTTGATTCACTAAGTCCTAACAAGTAATGCAGATGCTACAAGTCACAGTCTTGTAAGCCCTTAATTTACAGTCCTTTTGAAACACACATTTTATATCTGAGTCACCTTGCTAGCAAGTGCACTTGGTGGAGGTTGGTGCTCTCAAGGGGGTTATTCAGGCCCTGTTTGTTAAGCTGACTTAGAATGACCCTCGTATGGCTGAGACTTTCAGTATTTATTTGAAACCCCATTTTTTATTCTGGTTCAACCCCCACTAAACCCAGAGCCAAGTTCTTAATAGCTCATAACAAGGCTGATGTATCACTTTGGGGAGGGCAGAGGAGATCATTTCTCCAGCAGAGCTGGGGAGCCCCTCTTTGTGGAAGAGGCTCTGGGTAGGACACCATTTCCAGGTGTCCCAGATATGCTCATGGCTGTGTTGAGCTGCCCAGGTCCCTGTGTGAAACACAGGCAGCAGGTAAAGACAAATAACTCTGGACAGGGAGGATGCTCAGGTTTGTGTGCTTTCATAATCTGGTTTTTGATACTGAAAACAGTATTCTGATGTCCTGAAGGGTGCTTACCCAGGGCAAAACTGAGAGTATGCCTGGATTTTGCTAGACTTGCCTTCTGAATGGGCTGTTCTGAGAAATCAATGCAAGCTGGACAGGTTGTGGTCTCACCATTTTCCTGACACCCTGGTGGATTTTCACTTATTTTCTGAACCTGACATAATTTCTTGTGGGGTCTTCTGAAAAGCAGCTGTCATCTTGGCCTATTTTGTGTCCTCTCTCTGTCTCAGGGGAGAAGTAGATGGAAGCTTTGGGCTTCTTCTCTTTTTAGATATAGAATGTTAAGAACATAATGGCTTCTGTAGCCAAGATCCCCTAGCCAGGCCAAAGGACAAAACATTTGTTTGCACCATATGTGGCCCAAGTGCTAAGCTTTAAGGAATGTCCAACAGCTCAGAGTATGCATATATGAAGAGTTTGTGCTCTGTAAGACAGGTGTGATGAGATATTCCAGCTGCCGGTAAGTTCTGTGTGTAAGAGGAAGTGGCTGGTGGAGGTCTCCACAGGTATTCCATAGGGACCCTTGGCAAACCTGGCAGCACTTCAGCCCCTCGCTTCTTCCATTTATTTAGATCCAAATGTGTCAGAAACCCAAACCTTTTCTTTTATCTTCTTTAGCTGAATTCATCATTTAGCCCCATAGTAACCTCAGTTTTTTAAAAGTGGAGGAAGGAGAACACATTTTATGAGCGCATTCATTTTGATTTCCTGAATATTTCTGTGGACAGTATTCTTCCAATCACAGTTCTTTGGAGGCTAAAGAAGTTAAAAGCATAGAAATATCACTAGAGCTCAACTGATTTACTTGTGCTAAAATAGTCCCATGCTCCTGCAGGGTCTTGTGAACCATTACACTTGCAGTTTTAATTTAGAAGTGTAAGTATTTCTTTCATCTCTCAATCTCTGCAAAGCTGTTTCTAAGACAATTCCTGGAACTTTTGGGCAGTCCAAACTGATCTCAGGCTCAGAGCAGTCCTGAAATCTTTTACAGGTCCCCTTGACATCTGCTGTTCCCAAAACAGCTGGAGTGGCCATCTGTCACTTTTAAGCCTGTAAATGTCAAGTAGCCAGGATGAAAACAAGCAGGAGAAGGCTACAAACTCTTCCCAGCTGTGTCTATCGTCTGAGCAAAAAACAGCCTTTCCCTGTTTATCTCATCTGCAGACTGTCACCATTGGTGTCCCTGGTCTCCCTGTTCTCCTGTCTCCTCTGCCTCTTGACTGTTCTAGGTCCGCTCACAGCACAGCTGCCTGCTCCTAGATTCTTCTCCCCTAGTAAGGGAACAACAAGGAACCAAGTACACAAGGGATTAAATGTTAATGTTTTCTGATGCTGGAGGCTTGCTTTCTCTAGCTCCGCTTAGGCTGCTTCATCCTGGCCGTGCTGTAAACTGCTGGAAAGTGAAGCACTCACACATTAGGTGGTGCTAAACTCCAGTAAATGTGGGCAAAGTGATTTCTGGAGCCTCTTGCCAAGGCTCTGCACTCACCCTCCTGCTCTGAATGCTGCCCCACACAGAAGTGATTGCCAGTTCAGAAGCTCACCAGTTTGCTACTAAACTTGCCATCAAATAATTCGAGATTTAAAATTTCCTAAGTACTTTTTTTCTTTCCTAAAAATTACACCAAATATTACCAAGCTTAGCAGCCTGAATTTAATGTTTTGGGATTTTCCTGCTCCTACCTAGATCTTTGTTGCCTTTGAGGGGCAATATAATAGTGAATGTGGTGTTGGGTATCTGGTAGAACTTGAGACATGCTGCAGAGTATGAAGAGAGAAGGATGTCTGCTCTTCCCTGTACACTGCTGAGCACAATTTTTTTCATGCTCTGCTCTTCAGACTGCATGAAAGGTCATAAAATGCAGTGAGAATTGGCATGGAGTACATGGAACTTGCAGACACCTATCAGTTTGCTTGTAAAACGTTAAAGACATACAGAAAGGTTCCTTTGTGTTCTGTTGCATAGGGGAAGCTTTGCATTAGATTAGGACCTTACAGGATAATCGTAGACAATATTAGAAATGAAGGCATGTAAATCAGCTGAAGAGCTGCTTTGAAACAAGCTGCCGAGTAATGAATAATCACAGGGAACTTAAATGAGACTCACAGTACAGCCTTTTGATTCTTAAGGCAAGCTGTGTCTCTTGGACTTCTTTTCCTCTCTGAGAACAAAAGGCAGAATCAATAAGCCAGTCAAAAAAACTACTGGAAATTACTTTGAAGTTGGTGATGAAAGAGAATTTTCCTTCCAAGTTTCCTTCCTGTTTGAATTGCAGATTCCTTAACACAAAACATGGCTGGATCACTTCCACCTCAACAAATCCACCCGAGGAGTCTAAGTTCTCATTCTACCCAAGCACCCAGCCCTCCTGATGAGTTCAACCAGCTGTAGTCTCTACTGCAGACATTGCCTTTCAAAACAGGAGCTGAATCTGCTGTTTCACCATCACAGCTCTCAGGAAGTTTTGCTGCAGCAATTTTAAATTTATTATATATTATAGGGCAGGGTAGGGGCAGGTTGTTTCTCAGGCAGTCCTAAACTCTTTAGCCTTTTGGTTTTTGCCTTTAGTTTGTGTTCATGGGTTGAGAGAGCTGCAAAAGTACCATAACCATTGCCAGTAAATTAAGAGTTAAGTTATATTAACATGTAAATTAGCACTTGATAGTTTGAGTTAATGAACTACTGGTTGGAAACTGGTTGGACAAAAAAACACATAAATCCTAAAGATTAACAAGTCTGAGTGCTACAAATCATATCAGTCTTACTTTCACCTTTCAAACATAATCCAGTGTGAAGTTGGATCTCTTAACTTTCTGGCTCATACCTGAAGGACATCACCACTTTTTCCTGGCTGATTCTGGCAGCCAGGGGATGGATGTTTGCTCACTACTTGGCTCCTACTTTACAGACACTCAATTTCACTTCTGCAGTTTCAGAACTGCTCAAAGGCAGGGCATCAATAGAAGAAACTGGTTATGGTTGTCCAGGGACTATTACATTTTAATCTTACGATGCTTCTTATTCTTTGCTGCCATTATGAGTTAGTAACTGTGACAGAGACATGGGTGGTCTTTATTAGCATGCAGTCATGCAATACAGGATTGTCCTTGACCAGGGCAGTCCTATTTCAAATGTATCCCTGACAGGGATGGTTCCTATGCTCTGCATTGCAGCACCTGGTAATTTCCTTTCCATTGAGGCTCACTAATTAATATATTACTCCATTCAAATATGAGACCTAAAACATTAGGATAGCAACTTCCAAATAGATGAGTAATTGGCAAAGCAGAATTTATGTAAGCTTTCTTAACCATAAGAATTATCTTGCTAACACTAGGTGGTCTGTAAACCCCTTTGCATCTTGCTGCACAATCACTCAGTCTTCAATTGTTGAACTACAGCCTTTTAAACCAGCAGGACCTGCTTTCTATTTGCAGAGGTTCATGCTGCTCACCTAGTGGGTCCCTGGAGACCTGTTCACATCCCACGTGGCAGCACATCCCACAGGCCCAAGAGAAGACATTTCCACCTTCCCTCAGATTCTTCCAAACACATTTCAAAAGATCATGCATGCCACAGACTTCAGCTGGAGACTTTAATGTCCCTGCCACTGCTTCACTGCTCCCATAAATCCCTGCTGTCCCAGTCATTTCTGAAGGAAGTTCACCTAACAGAAGTGCTTTCATACTGCAAGTGGCCTTAAAAACTTGGGCTCCTTCTGAGCTAAAGTAAAGTTGCAGGGAGATTTCTTCAAGTGAATGGTGGTGAAGAAAAGGTTAACCAGCTGGCTGCAAAACCATTCCCTTTAACTGCAGGCAGGGAGGCATGCTGCATTTTTTATAGCTTGGGACGCAAAAGTGCACAGTATGGCATG
This sequence comes from Cinclus cinclus, assembly GCF_963662255.1. Taxonomy (NCBI): domain Eukaryota; kingdom Metazoa; phylum Chordata; class Aves; order Passeriformes; family Cinclidae; genus Cinclus; species Cinclus cinclus. The sequence continues at coordinate 16,989,358 of NC_085054.1, forward strand.
GATGCAGAATAAATGTTTCATGAGTCTCCTAAGAGACTCCTCCCTGAGAAGAAGGACCTGGCATGGTGGTGGCAGCCTCAGGGCCTGCAGGAGAAAGCTGTGAAGTCACTGGTAGCTGAGGCAGCTTTCTTAGAGAATCTTCCCCTTTGGACCTCCATCACTCTGTTAAATAAAGCTTGGGCTCTTTCTTAGCAGAAGGGTGCCATGCATCCAGCACACACTGCACTGGACAAAGAGCCAGGCAGTACTGGAGATGTGTTTGATGCAGCTCCGTGAGCCTGCCTGCCCTGTACTTGTGAGTACATGAATAATTGAATGCTCTTTCAGACCATGCTCTTATTTTTAGTAGTATTGTTGCAAATGTCCTATGTGCTACAGAGATCTCTTTCTGCAAAAGGAATGTCATTTGCAATCTAATTTCAACATGGTTAGCAGAGTTTGCAAACATGATAATAGCCTAGGGAAAATTGTTTCTGTGAGAGAACCTTTGGTTTAGTCTGAGACTGTTATTATTCTATCTCTTATGCTATCTCTGTTCTGTGGCAGAAAGATTGCAGGGAATTTGTTACAGCTTGCAGTGAAAACAGATGGTGCAACAAAGGAGTCAAAAAACAGGGATAAGAAAATAGATTATGCTGTTAGATTATATTATGTATATATAACAATATATGAGACTAATCTAAGATACTTTGGCCAGTTCTTTAAAAAATGTCAGGCATCAGCTTTCTGCTATCAAATATAGATGTAAGGTGGATTTTTTCAGAGTAACTAAGTAAATTATTGCACATTCTTCTACAAAATCCCTTTGCTCCAGTTGCTAGGGAACAATCTTCCCCCCCCCCCCCCCCCGCCCCAACTGTTGCAAGTCCCAAGGTACTTTCATAGTCCCACCACAAAAAGGCATCAAAAAAAATTTTCCCCTGGCAACAGCATAATGATCCTCACCACTCATAAATGATGACACTCCACAAGCAAAGCAAACAAAAAAATTAATTCTTTACTTCCTATGGTCAAGTAGGTGTTCAGCCATTTCCAGTGTAACAGCAACTGAAGAAAACAAATGCCGTCACACTGAACCCCTTTCCTTCTCCCTCCAGCTTTATGCTGAGGATGTCTCCATACAGGATATCCCTGTGGCTAGTTGGTGTCCTCTGTCCCAGCCGTGTCTCTTTCCAACTTCTTGTACCCTCCCTGGTGGGGTGAGGAGCAGAAAAGGCCTGGGCTCTGTGTAAGCACTGCTCAACAGTAACAGAAGAGGTGTCAAAAGGTGTTTAAGAGGCAGCTGGATCTGGAGCTGGGAGAGAGGGTTTCATGCTGTAGAGGTTACAGTGATAGTGCTGGACAGTTGGACTTGATATAAAAGTCTCTTCCAACCTTCATGGTTCTAGAAAACATCCCTAAATTATTGACACTACCAGCAGCACAAATCAAAACCATAGCCCCATACCAACTACTATGAAAAAAATTAACTCCATCTCAGCCAAAACCAGGAGAGTGACAGTGAACAAACTAAAATATTAAGCTGTCCAGAGCACCAAGTTGGCACGAAGAAATAATCCTGGGAGTGTGGAAGCATAAGGGTTGTGCTGCTGACACTGCCTGGCACAGGGACCAGCTGTGTCACTTGTTCTGTACAGAACTCGAGCAGTACCTCAGTGTGCACATGTCTGGACACGTGTGTGACCCTCTGACTATTTGGTCTGGCCACAGACAGCTCCAGTGACCACTAAAACCTCGGTTTTGCCCTGGCCTCCCTGCACCGGGAGCTGCCCTGTGCCGGAGCCGGCTGCCGCAGGCAGCAGCTGCTGTTTCGGGATTCTCCGCTCCGTGTCCTCGCTCGCCTGCTTTTGGATAACTAGGAAAAGGGAGGGCTTTCCTTTCAGGAAGGACAGAGGCTGAAAAGCAAGAAGACCCGAGTTCACCCGCATTTTTTACGGCAAGGATTAATCTGAAAAATTCAGTCCTCCCAGGCTCTGACCGAGCACGTCGAGGTTGCGGCATCTCTCCTGATGCCTCTGGGGTTTCAATGGCTTCAGGATGGGACCCACTCTGTGTAGACATTGTAATCCACATTCAGAGGCTTGGCTTAGTTCCTCGAAGCCTGTGGAACATGGCAGACTGACCTGCAGGGTCAGATACAGACCTGAAAATCCCCGGGAATCCCTTCTGATCCAGAGAGCATGAACATCATCATCGTGGATGAACAAGTGTGAACGCTCTCACACCATGTCTGCTAATTAGTTACTGGCCAGACTGTATTGGTCTCATTTTCAGTCCTGATTCTGTAAAGCACCAGTGTGTGCTTCATGCTGAAGGTAATTCTTCCCTTGCATGCTCACTAGTAACTAAACTGTCCTACTAGGAAACATCCCATAAACCTTTTTGCGTATTTCAGACTGGATGAAAAACCTGACTGAATTTTCACAGCTGTTAAAACCCATACCTGTTAAACCCATACCACTGTCCAACTAGCTTGTTAATAAAATCTCATTCCCTGGATGTCTCAAGCTGGGGACAACAAGGTCTGTGCAGACCAGCTCATGTATTGCAATCACCTGCACCTCAAGGGACGTGTGGAATTACAGGGGAATCTCTTCACAATTCCTCAAACCTGAAATAGATCTCTTCATAATGGAAATTATTTTAGTAAATGCAATGAAAGAATTTATGTATTAGTTATAGTTTCATAACTAATTTTATAACTTTTGTATGATAGCTATTGCTCATCTTAAAGAAATGTCTTTGTAGCTTTTATATTATGACAAGGGGTGCACAGAACAATGCTTCTGCTCCAAAAGTTTTCACTAGCTTGGACAGAGGAGGATTTGAACTATGTTGCTGAGCAGCCCTGGGCTTTGCCATAATAATTGTTTCAGGAATCTTTCTCTACTTGGGAGTCTGGAGCACTGAAAGCTTTAATTGTGTAGCAGCTAGAAGAAAAAAACTTATTTCAAAACTGAACTCTTTCATGAAGGAACAACATTGTATTTCATATTATCCTCCTTTTACCAAGTTCTCCTATTTTAAGGTCAAAAGCTGTGGGTTTTTTTCAGATCTTTTCTCCATACAAAAGTATAAATGTGAGACAATCCAGCCCTTCCACCAGGGATTTGTTCCAATGATAAAAAATATCTTGCCCTATTTCTTTTCTGAAACATTTCTAGCTGAAGTTTGCAGCAGGTTGTTCAAGTACTGCCAATCACTGCTAGGGTAAACTTTAAAGGGATAACATTTCCTGGTAATGGTAAATATTCACGGAATCAGTTCATGAGTTGGACTTTCACCCAGCAATTCCACCAACAGTTTAGGGGCATAATAAGAGGATTATCTCCTTCAGTTCCCATTCCTGTTCCCCAAACTCAATGCTCATCAGTCCTAAGTCTCTTAATCACTTTCTAGTGCTTCTGACTTTTGTCCAATTGAGCATTAACTTGAAAAATTGTATCTGGCAATATTTTATGTCTATTTAAGTCCAGCAGAATTCTCCTTTGCTGTATAATTCTTAGCTCCTTTTCTTTGTCCTGACAAATATCAGGACATGGGCCTCTAACCCAATCCTTTTCCTTGTGAATTGTTAGGATCCACCTTGAGGCTATTGGGAGGTGGATGGCAGAGCTGGTTTTGTTTGCAAGATCAAGAACAAAACTGAAAAAACAGAGTATTTATTTCCCCAAGGTGCAGACCTAGAGCAACTGGAAGGTTTGGGCTGTCACTGATGAATTAGGTGTGAACTACTCACTATCTTCAACAAGGTAAATCTTTGACAGCAAAACCAGAGAGAACTGCATCCATGGGCCAATTTTCTGTGCAGCTGAAAATCACACTCTATTTCTTTGCAGAAAATGCACTTTCTTTGCAGGATCTGGCTTTGTTTGGGTGGATTGTACTGAAGAAATACTGCTATTTTAAAAATAAGTGTTATTAGTTTTAGTTTGATGTGAAATGCAATAAAAACTAAGCCAAATTATGCAGGGTTGCTATAATTATTTTGAAAGCTCAGCATGGAAAAATTTGCAACAGCTCATGTGCTCACACCAGGGATCGTTTCACTTTTACCCTCATGAACAGTTGTTCATTCATTGCTGATTGCAACAATCTTTTAATCAAGAAAACTGGATATTTTACTCCAGCTGGTAACAGGGATTGAGGGAAATGGTGAAATTAATTTTACAAGTTCTTCAAAGTAGTAATACTTGCTAAATAGAAAGAAGTGGCTTTAAAACTTCTTTAAAAGGAAGGACAGTGCCAAATTCAGCCTTTAAGCAGTGTGTTGCAAATGTTCTTGGACCCAAGAAACAGCAATGGGAAGGTCTGGGTCACAGTCAGACTACAGAGGGAGTTTTTCTCCTTTGCTCTTCATGTGGCAGCAATGGGCAGCAGCTCTGGTTTGCTTCACCTGCAACAAATTATAAATCACTAAATGAATGAGACAACACACAACAAAACAGCTGGAAGCAAGGATCTTCCCTTCCGTTCTCCTCAACACTCCAGTTAGCTCATGCAGTGCTTATTTACTCTTCAGTGTCCAATCCCAGCATTTTACTGACTACCTTAGAGCTGGTGCGATCTGACAGCAGAAAGGTAGACAGACACTGCTGTGCTTCCCAGAGAGGCAGATACAGAGAGAGGATAACAAGTCTTTTCTCTCTTTAAGTCCCATACTCCTTGCCATCACAGCTGTCTGGAATGTCTGGAAAGCACCTTTCAACATTTTCCCATTCTTAATGTGTAATTCTTAGATGTTGCTGTTGTCAGTGTTTGTGGGGTTTTACCTCTGGAAAATGTTGCGGTTAAAAGTGCCAGAGGTATCTAGTGAAAGCAAGAGAATTCTTGATGAAACCTAGTTTGAGATTTCCCACCCAAATACACACACACACTTTTTCAACAGAAAATGGTACTTCTGGAGGAAAGAACCCAAACTTTTCTGACTACTGTTCGATCATCTCTACAGTGATGACAAATCCTTCAGATTATGATTATAGTCTGATGGAGTCCTACATCATCATTTTTAAGTAGGGCCCATCCAGATATTGCACAAGCAACAGCACTTGCATTGCAGAGTTGCCTTGGACAAGGACATATTTGGACATCACTTGCACCAAAACTCTTCAGCTTCAGGTTGCTGCAGGGCTCAGTTGCCTGCTCTTACTGTGGTGGCTTCTGTCTGCTCTATCTCTGCTGTTGAATTGTTCGAATCCATTCTTCCCGACAGGACACTGCTAGTTAATTAGCAGGATGCTAATTAGACTTCTCACATGGCCCATCTGAGGAGACAAGAGCAAAAGAGAGTTTACCTCACAGACCTCACAACTGTTCTCAGTGACCAGGTTTGGAAACATGTGGAGGAGATGCCCAAGATATAAGAATTTAGTCTCAATTCAGGCTTGGGCAGGTAGGCAGATTTGGAGCCAGACAAATGTCTGTTTTGCAGCCAGGAGATCTAAGTAGTCTATGGGACACTCTGTTGTTATAAGTGATCTTGTATTCTAGTAAGCAGAGGGAAAACTGCATCAAAGATGCTTTTAATAGTAAAGTGACACTGCAAAATTATATACAAGTTAGGGGCTTTTTTGTCAGTGTAAAAGGCCCAGGCTCTTCAGCCCTCCCAGGCACAGGTGGAGTGACACCAGATATTAAAAGTGCAACTGATGGGCTTCACTCCCCTTGCTTTGGTTAATGCTTGGTGGCTTCACTGAGGATCTTGCAAACTTGCAGAATTTAGCTTGGGGCTAGTCATTAATACAACAAAAAGCAAATGAGAAATCCCTGGTTAGGTGTGTTATTGGTATCTGTTTTCACAGATTGCTCTCCAGACTGATTTGGTTTAGGGGGTTGTTTTTTCTTCTGGCTCTTCTAGAATGCTAATAGGGACTGGGACACTTGAACCTATTCAAATTGATCTCTTGATATTCTTACTCATTTATGTATAAAGATTATTCTGTAATGAGAAAATGTTTGGATTTTTCAAACAGAATCAAGCAGTTTTGATATGCCTTACTTACCCCAGCCAGTATCTTCTACATAGAGGGAGTATGGATTGTCATGGTGATATTTTTCCTTATCATTTTAGTGGCATGAAAATTGGCAAGTAAATCTTCTATACAAGCTCCCAGCACAAAACTGAAAATGAAATATTTAATCCCCATGGAAACAGCTTATCATGGAGGGAGGATTTCCCCCAAAATCAGATTGTGAGCTTCCAAGAACACATCCTGAAAATGATGATTTCACATCAAAGCTGAAAAGGCAAGGGGGAGGAGAGAGATTTTGAGGAGGAGGTGAAACCTGGCTGCTGGTATTCACCAGGCCGGTGCAGTCTCACCCTCCAAGACCTAACTCCTTTGGATTTAGTGTACATGTGAGCACTTCCATAGATTTTATGCACTGTCGGCAGAAGTGCCATTGTTAGGTATTTAATCTGAAAGTAAAGAGGATTGTCTTTCTTCCTTTCAAATCTAAATCCCTTGTTAGCTTAATTTCTTAAGAGGAAAACACAATGAGATGCTTTTTCCCCTCAGTGCAATTGGAAGTCAGGCTTCTTTTCTGTCCTTACTCCCAAAGAAAATAAAAGTTACAAAAGAATGCTTACTTTTATTTGTAGCTTTTTTTCTGATCACTTAAGTGCATGTGATATGTCAGCCCCTTGAATCCCTTTATTCTCTGTCTGAGGCTGCACTCATCCAAGTATTTCATTTTCAGTCTGCTGTGTCACTTCCCATTTTCCTCAGAGGTTTTCCTTTTAAATGCAGCATTTTGAAACTCAGTAACCACATACCATAACATAACCACATAACATAAACCATCTTCTCTTAAGTTTCAGATTTTCTACTCTACTTCTAGGCAATGACCAATGCACTTAATTGCTCATGCCATCTACCAGTGGTGGAAGAAAAGAAAATCTCTCTTGAATGGCTCAGACCACTTTTCACAATCTATGGCTGTACTAGGTCCTTCTGCCTTTTAGTCATGGAATTTATTTTGTTTCTGCAAATTGCTGAATTTTCCTCATACACTTTTAGAATAATTCCTTAAGTGTCTCAAGTCATGGCCCTTGGACTCCTCTGTGGCTTCTCTGCTTCAGAAACAGTGCTCAGGGATTCAAGTTATTTAACTGTTCGTGATTTGTTCATGATCTTTGCACAGCTGAGGGAGAACGGATGGTTCCCAGCTAGTAGCCCACTTCAGAACCTTCTAGTCCTAATCTCACTGATTTGGATCTTGGCTGATGTCTGAGTAAAAACTGACATTATTTGACAGCTGGTTTTGAAATGAACTGGCAGTTTCTATTTTCTAAAGGTATGTGGTTGATATGGAATACTGGAAATTTTGGTGACACATTCTTAACAGAGAAGAAGCCAAGGATGGAATTAGCATGTAATCTGAATTACTGCAGCATGATGAAACATCTCTTCAGATCAAACTAACCTCTTGTCAGTGCAAACCACCCCCACGTATTCAAACTTTAAATTATTCCTTGGGAACCTGAACTGTTTCAGAATTCAAAAGATTATGTTATTGGATATAAAGACCTGGAAGCTGCTTTGCATGTGTCTACCCAACCATATTCAATCAGAGGCTCTTTGAGCATTAGAGGTCATCATCCACTGAAAGCCTGAGCTCAGCTTTGCTTCTTGCAAAGAGATAGCTATGGAAATGTCTGGCCTTCCATAAACACCACCAGTCCTGGTGAGTGAGGGGACAGGGGGACAAAGGGCTTAGTCCTTCCTCACTCAGGCAACATATCATTAATTTCTTTCTGAAAAGAAATAGTTTGCTTTTATTTTATTCTGCAGCAAGCAGAAGTCTGGAGAGCAGCACAATTCCCAGCAACATCCCCATGAGGTCTCCATGTGGGGCATGGATACTGGGCAAGCAGTGCCTCTTCAGGCTGAAATCATCATTCTGCCTTTGAAGTTGTTCCAAACTCAACTCCCATTGAGGAAGCACTGAAAAAGAGTGGCCTTGTACCAACCATTATGGCAATTTTAATGACTTTCCATTTCAAGACAGTCCTTTTTTGACTGAGGAGTTTCAGTTTGTTTGTGACCTGATAATGCCTGCCACATTCACTGAGTTGCAAGGTTGTCTCCTCAAATTTGCTTAGCTTGAAGGTTGTCCATCAACTACCTCCAAACACAGTGGGACAAGGAGTCTGTTTTCCCATTTCCCAGTGAGGCTTGTTTTACTGATGCTTGTAAAGCACATGGTAGTTTCTGGTTGGGGCTTTCAAAGATTTGCACTTCTGCCTAGTCTAAGTACCCTGATTTCAGCAAAGCTATGAACCAGATTAATATCTCCATCTTGTGCTAGTAACTCCTAACTAATCTTATTAAATCCTTTCCAGACCCAGATCAATATCTGAAATGCACTCTGTCCTGTAATTAATCTGATGAGCCATGATAGCCTTATTTATAAGTCCCTACAATTTTTTCTTTAGAGATTTTTATTTTAAAATTACACTGGCTTAGCAGAAGCAGGGTCATGATCTCAGTAGCTTTTTCATGCCCTTATCGAATCTCCTGTACTGAACACATTCAGTAATTCAGTGATTCTGCCTGGTGAATAGGGTTGGACACCAGGTTCTTAGAGACCCTGCACAGGGGCACATTTGGCAGTCTGATGGCTCATATGAGAAAGGAATCAAAGAGAACTACCTGACAGATTTGTGGATTTGATCCTTGGACACATAAATATGTGATGAAGTTGTGGAACTACACGAGTTAGAGCAGCGTCATCACTCCTGGCTCCTACCTCATGCAGCCACATGTCCTCACCAATGCTTGGTCTGCTTCAGCTCTTGAGGACAGGACCTCTTGTCAAGGATGGGTTCCTGATACCTGGCTCTTTCAGAGCAAAGGGCTATTCAACAATCAGCGATGAACCACTAATCAGTGATTAGTGCTACTAATTGATTAGGGCACGGAACCACCGGCCTTTAGCTTCATTGCCCTCCAGAAAAATGATCTTAGTTTATTAATAGTATAGATGACAGCAGGACTTAGAAATAAGCTTAGGAACAGAAGGAATGAACAGAACAATATCCTGACCAAGAGACACATAGCTTACATATGTGAGAGTGCAGGAGTCAGCAATTAACACACTACTGTTGTGTGCAGGCTCAAACCCACAGCTGCTGGTCTAGTGTTGGCCCTAACTTCCAGTCTGAGCAGGAGGTTGGACTGCAGACCTCCAAAAGTCCCTCCCAAAAAGCCTTTCCAGGAGTCTGTGACCCTGCCCAAGAGTCCTGTCCTATTGCACAAGAAACAAATGTTCACACTCTAGTGAGAAAGAAAGGGGCCTAAGGATGGGGAGAAGCTGTTGGATAGACACACAGGGAATTATTAGAGATCTGGAAACAGTATTATGATGTTCATCAGCCTTTAGTATTCTTCTTTGGAAGGGACTCAGCTAATTGAAGATACCAAAGAGGTGCTGAAGAGGCTTATAGCAACAGGGGCAGCAAGCAGGGCAAGACCTAGACAAAACACTGTGTGGAGAGCAAAGCCACAGATATTACCTAGTCCCTAGAGCTTTTTGTGGAAGTCTGAAGTTTTTCCCATTCAACGGGTGGGACCCACAAAGATTTTTGGCCTCAGATTTAAGGTTTCTCCACCAGACACAAAGAATATTGCACAGCTCAAAATGCAGTATGTGAAATCACTGACAAAGTGTCAGCTTTTGGACATTGCTGTTGTCCCTAGAGGTGCTCAAAGGCCCTGTGAGGATTGGCATTCCATGCCAACTCTTTCTATTATTTGAAGCTTACATCATCATGAAATTGTTTAGGTTGAAAAAGAGTTTTAAGATGGAGTCAAGCCATTAACCCAGCACTACCAGCCACCACTAAACCATGTCCCCAGGTGTCACATCTACACATCTTTTAAATACCTTCAGGGACAGTGATTCAACCACTTCCTGGGCAGCCTGTTCCAATGCTTAACAATCCTTCCAGTGAAGATTTTTTTTTCCTAATATCCAATCTACACTCTCCTTGGTGCAATTTGAGGCCATTTCCTCTGACCTGTCACTTCTTACCTGGGATGTAACAAGGTGAGGTAAGGAGAGAAATGGGCCTTTTTGTCCCTTCTGTAGAGACTTAAGGTACTTATCAACAGTTCAGCTAATGATTCAAGTTTGGCACAGGTCTAGAATGTTCTTGTGCCCAGTTCATGTATCTTGTAGCTGATACACATGGTAGTTTGGATTCAGAGCCTAATTAAGAACAACACCTTCCTTAGCTTTGAGGGAATTTGCATGCCTCACTGTTCCCCTTGCACAGTGAGGAAAGCCTGACCCTCCAGCCTGTGAAAATCACCCCAGAGTTAGTGAAAATTACCCCACTTTTGTATCAAAATTTTTGCCTGGGTCAAGTGACCCAGCCCTGACTGGGAGAGATAACTTGACCGGCCAGAACCATGCTGGGCGGACAGGAAGCTCAGTTGGCAAGCTGAGTTCTGCAAAGAGCTGCTCAGCTGGGCTGCTGCTGCGTGGGATGTGAGGATAAGAAACCCTTCCGGGATGAGATCTGGGACACAGCTCACCCCGTATGTGGGCTTCACTACCAGGGTCACACAAGACCCCTGCTCCTGCTACAACATTTTAGAGGAGTGCTCAGCATAGTTTGAATATCCCAGCGTGGGGTGGGAGTAAGGGAGCAGCTGTGGGACTCTTCCTCTCACCCTTCATCCTCATGGGAATTAAACATGAGAGATAAGTGCTCGCTTTTCTGAAGCTATTATTGGCAACCAATGCAAAATGCTCCTTTTCATGACAAGTAAATGACCTGCTAAGTACAAGCTATAAAAATTCAGGTCATGTTTTCTGTTTCATTAATATGCTGCCTGACAAAGCCTTTGCCTGCTGGGGCTCTCTGCTGGGGAATGGGAGTTAGAAAACCCTTAAGGATTTCTCGCTGCCATTATGAGATAGAAAGGCAAACAGGCTTCTGAAGGAAAGACGGCTCCCAAAAGACAGGCTTTGTGTCCTGATCTCATGAACAACCACAGGAGGAGGCAAGTAATGCCATTTACACACACGGTCCCAGTAGTGTGGGGCTCGAATGCTTTTATGTCTCACTAATAACTGGGCCTGACTGTCCCAGAAGTCAATAAGAAGGTTCTTTTGATTGCAACAGGCAGTGGACTAAAATGCTATTTAGACACAGAAATGTTTGTTAAGTTGGCAAGAAGGGGGAGAAGAACAATATTAATCAGAAAGAGAATTCTAGGGAGAGCCTTTCTGAAATGTTTTTCCACAAAAATCATTTAAGCGTTTACATTGGAAAAGCTCTCTAGGATCATCAAGTCCAGCCATTAACCCAGCACTGCCAAGGCCACCATTAAACCATATTCCTAAGTGCCACATCTAAACCTCTTTTAAATACCTCATTGGCTGATGACTGCACTTCATGGGCAGCCAGTTCCAAGTCCTGACCACCCTAAGAGTGAATAATTTATTTTTTTTCTAACATGCAATCTTAACCTTCCCTGGTGCTACTTGAGGGCATTTTCTCTCATCCTGTCCCTGGCTGCCTAGGAGAACAGACTTAACTACAACCTCCTTTCAGAGAGTTGTAGGGGGCAATAAGGTCACCCCTGAGCCTCCTTTTCTCCAGGTTAAACACCCCCAGCTCCCTCAAATGCTTCTCATAGGACTTGTGCTCCAGACCCTTCACCAGCTTCCATGGCTGTGGTAGTCTTTGGGCCAGTAGCATCAAGAATTTACTGAAGATTTTTTAATGTGGTTGTTCTTTCCACATAAAACTGTCTTTCAGAAGTCAGAGAACTGTCTCCCTGCAGCAGACATCCAAGGTGGATTCAGAGGGTGCATCACTTCTAGCTCTAACTAGGGATTTCCCATACAGGATGTAGCAAGGTTGGACCTTCATTCACATGCTTGGCTCAAGCTGGATAAATCTAAAGCTGGGCTCTGCATCTAAGACCTTTTCCTGGTGTAGGGAGTTTGGGCTTGAAAGAATTCAAAGATCATTACGTTTGCTCTTGGCAATATTGAGTAGGATGTGTCCTGCCTTCCTGAGCATGTTCTCTGGGCTTGCAGGGTGGTAATTGATGTGCTGTCCTGCCTAGGGCTGAGGTTTGGCTTTCTACCTCCAGGTCAATTCACATTTTCTCACTTGTCCTGCTTCTTCAACTACAAACTGATGAAGTGAGTTTCATGTGGAGAGCATGGAGGCTGAGAAGTAACAGAGAGACACAAAATGTAACCTGACTGCCATTCAGGGAGTTATCGACATATAATTTATAAATAAAAATCACTGCCATTCAGAGGGCTATAAATATTTCCTTGAGCCACCCAGTATTTCCAGCTTTGGCATCCAGGTGTCCTGATGAATTACTTCTTGCCAAAGGTAGGTTTTAGGCACCTGGCTGTTTTGTGGCCTTTGTGTGGTTAACCACCATGTATTTTGTTCTCTGCAGTGCTCTTGCCCAGAATGCCAGTGTTTTGGAGCAGCACAATCAGCCTCATTCCAGGGATACTCAGCCTGCAATGAATGCATTGATTCACAGCTTATTTCCAAAGCCAGAAGGAATTGCTATGCTGATCTGCTCTGACCTCGAGCATTCAGTGGGCACAGGAGTATTTATAGCTCTGTTTACAGCATTCTGCTCTGTATACAGGCAAACAAGGACAAGAGCAGGTTGCTTGTCCCAGTGTAGGTTTGACAGCCACTACAAGTTCAACTGCTTTATTAAGGTACTGCCCTCAGTAACTGGCAGGGCAGATTAGCCCTGCCAATTCCAGAGCGCGTGGGCAGAGAGTCACCCACACACAGCACTTGTGCATGAAGTTATGGTCTGTCTGCAGCACAAGCAGAAATAAGCTCCAGGTGCAAGGACAGAGATCTAGAAAATCCTGGGCCTGTGTTTCTTAGTCTCTTTCATAAGCCTGTCTTGTGTCTTCTCTTGGGGGATCATCTGTCCTATGTTCTAACCATACGGAAGCAGCCCAAAAGATGCAAAAGATCACTGGATAAGATAACTGAAATGAGCTTAGGAATAAAAAATTACTTGTAGGGACGTTCTAGAGAACAGCAGGACAGAGCCAAAACCAACTGCAGCTGTTACAGCTCTCCCAGTATAATATTTCTAAGAGTGTGTTCCCTGCTTTGTATTTGGAGTCACAGGCTGAGACACAGCATGTTCCAGAGCACAACACGCTGCTGCATTTCAGATGTGGTGATGAACAGACCTGCCCCAAGCTCAAGCAGTCCCAGAAGATAAAATCACTTCTATGTGTGGAACTGAGACCATTAAAATGGAATCTGCTAAAAGTTACCTCACTTTCCACTTGCCATGTCCTGTCTTCACACCTTGCAGCACACAGCCAGTCTGTGTGGCCATTTGTCTTTCCCCTGAATTAACTCTGTTGCCTGAGCTCCTGATGTGTGGTGAATGTCCAGCCAGAAACCTGAGCAACAACCAAATATATTCATTAGACAGATTAGCTAATTTTATTTCCTGTTCAAGGTCAGACTTCTGCAGGTTAATGCCCTGGAACTGCCAATGCAACATAAGATGCCCTTGTCACTTTTTTCCCAATAAAATGGAATTTACTACATTCCTTAGAGGATAATTTTCACAGCTAAATTTTGCTAGAGTTTTGATTGACATGTGTCCTGTCAGGTTCAAATTCCCTTGAGAGCCTGCCTTTTTCACCAAACTATATTTGTGAGTGGGCACATAATTGACTAACATTGTACATCCCTCGGATTAAATCCCTAAGAGGAAAAGTAATTGCTTTTTTACATGCACAAATGGTAAAATCAGCTAGAGCTAATGCTCTGATAGTTAAGAGAAGCAGTTATTAATATTTCTGCATGGAGGCAGCGCAGCCACCAAGACGCTTGCAACTCTGAATCTCACAGTCTTGCTCTTGGGCAAAGTATATGCAGTCATCTCTAATCTGTTCCATCTCTCCCCAAGCAGCTCACCCAGCACTGTGAACAAATTGCCTGGAAATGTCGTCATCGGGCTTCATCTGGCACTATCTCTCCTTCTGTCTGGGTCATTGATTTCCTCATCAACTCTGCCTTGAAACTCACATCATACAGTAATTTGTGGCTCTCCAGTACTGAAGCAGCTGCACTGTGCCTTTGCTGCTCAACACCAGCAGTTTGCAGCCTCTGAAGTGTCCTTCACTGCTGCTCACATGAAGACCTCCTGAATGTGTCTCAAGTGGCCTCCCTGCCTGCCACGTAACAACATGTGCTCTGCCAGCTTTTCCTTCATCACAAGAGATCTTAGAGCTCTTCTGCTTTCAGAAATTGGGTAAGATTCAGTCTCCTTCCTACAATGACTCAGTGTACTGCAGAAATTACTCCTGCCTTGTATGAGCAGCTACTGTGGATCTCTCAGAGCTGTGCCAGTCCCTGCTAGCCACCAGCTGCCCTCTGGAGAGCAGAGCAAAGGCCTGGGGCTGCTCCATGCTCTGGTCTTATGATTGCTAAATATAGAACATTGATAAATAACATAAATGCATGAAGGGCACAAGAATCATCAGTTGTTGCAGTTGCTAATGCTGCCTTTTCCTCTGTTCTTTCGCCCGTGTCACTGATGCCTTTCAACATCATCCTTTGCATTTTGAGTAGGTATTGTAGCTTTGCACAGCTATTTCCAAGGATCTAATCTGGCCAGCAGAAACTTACTTTCCTTGTGTTCTATTAGGAGTAATAAAAGTGCCACCTTTCCTCAACACTTGTAAACTGAGTGCATCTGGCATAGAATTAAGTGCAAGATGGTGAGACCTCAAATGTGAGGCCCTTACTTCTAAATTAATGGTGATTTTAATAGGAATAATTCCTTTCAAAGGAAGTGTCAGATTAAATGGTCTATTTCCTTAGGGAAGGGTGTTCTTTTATAAAGCTCTCCCAATCCTTGCCTTTTTAGAAACCAAATTGTCAGTCTCTTTGTTTCACAGCCAAATTCTTCATCCTAGGCCTGGAGTATGTCTAGAAAAGCACTTCTAGAGAATCTACTGTTATAAGTAACCTGGAGGAGGGAAGTATTCTTTGTATCCTTCCTAGAACAAAGAGCAGTAGGCTGTAAAAGGGCATAGAGAAAGGGCCGATGTCTTCTACTACAGTAAAAAAATCTTGATCTTGAGGCTGATGTTTGCAGCGTGTGCTCAGGATGAATCACATGAAAGGCAAATTGAGATAAGAGCAAAGACTCCTGAAAGAAAACTACTGATTTTGATTTCTGTATCTCATCTTGCATGGTCTTTGCTGCAGAAATAAAAGCTCTGTGCTCCCCTGTAATTTCTCCTTAAAAGGTGCAGCACCACCAGCTCCCCTGGGCTTCCTACCTGTGCCCTCACTGTATGCTGCCTAAGCCTCGCGGGAGGTTTTTTCTTTGTGACCCATTTATAGAGGGTGCTCATAGTCAGCCTGTCCCAGCCTTCTGCAGCTGTCACAGCCACACCGTGTCCCATCTCCAGCCACGCTGACTCTGCGCAGTCACACGAGAACTTTTTTCACATTTATGTAGTTGCATGTGAATATCACTAGATGTCCTCTACTGCTAAGTAGCTTCACCGTGGTCTATGCCAAGCACCAGAGAAATTTGGTGAAATCAATCTCAGTTGATTAAACTATGTTATAGCTTCATTGTTCCTAGCCCATAGAGGCAGAGCAATATTGTTCATCCACTGCCCAAAGGTGTGATCTGCTATCTCTGACCAACTGGACTCACAGTGGCAGCAAAGCTATTGCATTGGTTTCACGCAGATTTGGAGTCAACTGGTAGTGTAGGAACACCTCAACTTCTTCCTTTGCAGCTCATTTGAGATTGAGCCTTTGGACAGGGCTCAGGCTGTGGTCTCCTTGTGCTCTTCTTCAAATTCAACACACAAGGGTCAGTCTGGTGCAGGATGGCGCATTTATCTCTGCAGGGTGCAGGCAGGAACAGCTCCCTGCTCCAGCACAACCTGTCTGTCCTCCAGGCAATGATGCCACCAGCACCGTGGATTAGTTCTTGGGAGGGCCACTTCATCCCCTCAAACCCTATCTCCATCACTCTGAAGTGACCTCTGATTCCTCACTATGTGGCACCAGCAGGAACTTGCTCTGACAAAAATCTTACCCATTGCACTGTTTCTGCAGGGAAAGCTTTTTTTCCTTTTTTGTTTTTCTTTTGGTTTGCTTTTGGTATTTGTTTTCTTGGGTTTTTTTTTGTTTGTTTGTTTGGGGTTTTTTTGGTTTTGTTTTTTTTTTTTTTTGCGCAAACAGTCCCTGTCTTACTGTGGTGCTGTGCAAACCCTCGTGTTTGCAACCTCCTGCTGCAGAGCTTGGGCAAGGGAAGTGTCCCCAGCAGCCCAAAAGGCAGCTGCCAACAAAACAAGCCAAGAGGCTCATGCTGCACTAACCCACACAGCTTTAATATGGGATCATAAACAGCCACATTCATCTAGACCTAATAGTGAAATATTGTGCTACATACATAATGCTTCCTCTGATTTAGTGAGAGCTTGCCTGAAGTATAATCTGACTTGAGGAGTTCAGAGGTTGGACAGTCACTTTAATCTATTCACTGAAGCTGAAACAGACTAGAAACATCATGTACTTAAATCTGTATGGGGGAAATATTGACTGAGATTTTGAGGCACTCTTTTCTTTTAGTTTTGTATTTCATTCCAGGGTTTGAAGTGTCGCCCATCCTGCACTCACATCCCCACAGAGAGTGTTGGTAAAGGGGAGGCTCCTCAAGCCACTGCCTCTGCTGTCAACCTGAACATGATGTTTTGTTTGAGGGCTCCTTGGGGTGACTCAGCAGGATACAAAAAATGCACTAAACTAACAGTTGTATTGTATAAGCACTCAACCTCAGCAGCAACTCCCCTTTAGCAATGTTGTTAACTAATAAGCACTACAAGAAATTTAATGCAGCTCCAGATACTGAATGGGATTAAACGAGGAGTTTTTGGCTTTCCTCCATCCATAATTTTAGAATTTCTTATGGGTAGGAAGGCTACTGAGAACTGAGCAATAGCCCAGATACCTGACATACAGGAGCCAGGCCACAGGCTTTTCCTGTCAAATGTAATTGACTTTGGTACTAAATGCATCCGAGATTTTCAGGTTTAAGTGTCTGAGTATAGGGCTTGGTTGGCAAATGCAGCTATCTCCACGGAAGCAGACTTGTGCAGTTCTGAAGGGTGATCTGTTTAAGATGCCCAAATAGAAAGCTGGATGTTCAGATTCAAAGATGTAAACCTGAAACCTTTGGCCTACCAGTCCCAGGACTGCTGTGTCCCCAGTGTTTAGTGACAGCATTTCCACATCTCTGAGGGTGTACAAATGACCTGCTGTGTGCAGCTTTGCCAATTCTGCCCTCACTGGTGGCAAGATGTGCTGATAGCAAACACCAGATTCCTTTTAGCCAGTCAGTCGCCTCCATCTCTGCATAGCAGTCTGCCCTGGAAAGATGAGGAGACTGCTTTGTCCTAGAAGGAAACTTTGTAACCAACAGAGAAGCTGTTTCACACCAAATTCAGGTGTAAACATGTGACTCCTTTTGACAAATGCATGTCTTACAAACTCAGCTGTCAATTCATGTGAACAAAACACATCTGTCCCATGGTTCGGTTCGAAAAGCCTGTGGGGTTTCTCCTGGTCTGCTCCCCCTCACCTCTTCAATGCCGCTGAAGCAATGCAGATTTTGATAGCAATGCAGATACTCACATATCTTGTTTGTAAAATGGCAGTATGCTTTCTGTGCCTCTTACACATATGGGAAAGACAGCATGGAGGCTGTTTCATCCCATGCATGCCGCAGCACTGTGCCAGACTCCCTGGGTAGATCTTTCTGGGGTCTACTCTAGGGTACGTAATGCAAATTCAGCACAGGAGGAGAGCTGGGACTGTTCACTTGAGTTTAAGAGCCATTTTGAGTTCCCGCTTTGCACACCATCAGGGAGGTAAGCCCTGACCTAGCAGGGTAAATCAGCAAGTGCCTGAATGTGCCCCCCCTGTGATGCTGTGGGCACTCAGTATGTCCCCGAGCACCCTGCAGGGTTGTACCCAAGGCGCTCCTGTGGTAGGACGTATCCTTTCTGCCGTGGATTATTCTAACACAGCCACTGCTAGCATCCTCTGTGAAAGCAGCCTGTGTCAGTAAGTGTGTGTAGGTGCAGGAGCAGAGCTTTTGCTGGTGTCACGTTCAAGGTGTGACGTGGCAAAGGAGCCCGCAGGTGGCATGGGAAGCACTGCTTTGGTTCTGCCTCCCAGAGCCAGCCAAGGGTACAAATGAGAGGTAAGAAAAGTAACCACTACTCACGCAACCCCCGAGTGCTGTATAGGATGAGCTTGGGTGTATGAAACACGAATTCTCTTATTTGGATTAAAGTTGATGAGGCTTCTTCGTATTAATTATGAATATATATATGGGGGAGAGGGAGAAAGGGGTTGTGCTACGTGGTAGCTGGTTCTCAAAGGCTCGGCGTGTGCCGTATTCACGTGGCGTGAACGGCGCTTGTACTAGTCCGTGCCCTCCGGCTGTGCCCCGTCCATCACACAGAACCGGCCGTTTACTGTCCTTCTCCTCCTCCTCCTCGTTTGCTGGCAGCTGTACAAGCCCCGCGGCCGGAGGGTCGGTGCGCTCTCCCCTTCAGGCACAGCCCCGCGGGGCCCGGGGTGCCGGGCGGGGACAGCCGGCCCGAGCGGTTTAAGGTGCCGCCGCAGCCGCCCCGCTCCACCTTAACGCGCGGCGGCGGCGGACGGGCCCATTGCCGTGCCGGGGGTCGGCGGGCCGGGCCCCCGGAGCCGCCGCCGCGCCCGCCGGACCGCGGCACCCACGCGCGTCCCGAGTGGCAAACGCGGCCGAGCCGCAGGTGACGGCGGGTCCCCGCGCCGCCGCGAATCCCCCTCCGGCGGCGCCCGGCCCGGCCCGGCCCCCGGCGGCGGGGCCGGGCTATTTATAGCAGCCGCCGCGGCGATATAAGGGATGGCCGGCGCGGGCTGCGCTGCCGCGGCCGCCGGGCCAGAGCGCGCGGGGCCCGCCGGCGCTGCCCGGCTGAGGGCGCGGCCCCGCAGCTCGGGTGAGCGGGCTCGGAGCGCTGGGGACTCCGTTCTGGGAGCGGAGCGGAGCGGGGCGGCGGGGGGGGACGCGGCCGAGCAAGCGAACAATAACCCGGGTGCGTTCTGCCCGTCCCCCGCGGGACAGCGCCGCGCACCTCGGGCTCCACGCGTGACAAACCCGCGGGAGGGGCGGGACCGCCGTGACACCCGGCGGTAACCGCGGCGGGGCTTCTCCCTCTGCTTCTTTCCCCTCCCCACAGCGATTCCCGCTGAAATGCGGCGCCCGACGCTGGCATGAGCCCCCCCCCGTCGGGAGCAGAGCGCCCCGGGCACCGCCGCTTTCCCTGGCCGCAGCTCGGTGTCGGGAAGAGAGCGCTGTCGCCGCGGAGCCGCCGCTCGCAGCAGCGCCGGACGCGGGCGCGGGACGGACGGTACGGGGGCTGCGGGGGGCTCGGGGTCCCTGCCCCGCCGAGCGCCGGGAAAAGGGAATGGATGGCGCAGTGGTCGGAACGCCGCGCGGTCCGCGTCCTCTCCGGGCTGTGCGCTGAGAGGGGGTTATGCGCTGAGTTACGCGATGTAATGGAAGGTCTTCGTGAGTCGAGGGTTTGTTGCATTTTGCTTGTGTCAGGGCTTACTCCCGCCACAGATTCAGAGCCACGGTAATATTTTACTTTCCTTCCCCGGGTGTGTTTGGATGTGACGGGTATGTCGAGGATTCTTATCTTGCATTAAAATTGTTCGTGGATTACTGAGTACTCTGTATAAGCGTCTATAACTTTTAGAAGGATAAAGATGCTATATTTAATTACAAAGACACAAGGAGAGGACTTCGGGTTTGGTTTGTTTTTTGTTGTTTTTTTTTTCTTCTGGTTTTACTTTACTTTTACTTTGCTTTTTTACTCTCTGCTTTAAGAAAACAAACAGAACTGCAGATAAAACAAGGACTTTCCAGACCTTGTGACTGGGATTGCTGAGGATTAGAAAGAAAACTTGTAGGGTTTTTGTTTATTTAGCTATTTTAATCAATATCTTAAGAGCCCTAGAAACAAAGTATCCTGTTTCCTAGACAGAGATAAAGCCACGCTAGCTGCAAGCTGAGGAGCAAGTGTTAGACCTCGGGTGCATCAGTCTCAAGCATCCTGCACTCTTCTGCTCCAGTGACCCTTCCTGTCCTGCTGATCGCGTCGTGCAACAAATGGGGACTTCACACCGGCAGGTCGCAGTGGAGGCAGGGCTTTTCTTAGAAGAGCAAAGCGCACAGGGAAGCTCTGACCCCGGTGTGAGGCTTATTCCCAGCACAGGGAACAGCAGCCCTTCAGCACTTTCAGCTGGCACTTTTCTCCAGTAATGCCATGGAAAATACGAAAATCTAAGCCGCCAACTCCTCAGGTAGCTTAAATCATCTAAGTTCAAACTTTGCTGGCAGACATAATGGGATGCTATTGTCTGAAAATGTTTATGAATGTCTTACCTGGAAACTTGTTCATACATGAGACTAAGAAAAGTGAATCAACTTTATAGTCATATCAGCTATAGATGTGCTTTCTTAATTTTCACTCTGAAATTATCTGGTTAGCTCAGGATCTTTCTGCACAAGAAAGGTGCATTTCAAAGGCCTAAAAGTGTAATTTTTCTTTATGTAAGGTATTTGTCTCTTGCTCTGAGTCTGTTAGAAGAGATTTGCAAAAACAGGGTCTATCAATTTAAGAAAGGTGAGGAGAAAGATAAGAGAAAGAACAAGGGGTGTGGCAAGGAAATTATGAACTAGTATACTTAAAGAAAAATATCTCTCTGTAGTAGAGCTTTGGACTGCCTAAGAGAGGTAAGATTTCTTTCTAGATATTTGAGTCTGAAAATAACAAACTGACAGCATCTCCTTAAAAATAATAGTGTATGTAGAAAATAAGTATGACTAGCTATTACAGTTGTGCATCAATTTTTTTGTCTTTCTTCGATTTTGCTCCTCCATTCCAGAAGATACCCAATATGATAGAGTGTATACCCCTATTGCAGAGGGCCAAGCACCCCACCAGCATCACTCCTGAACCAGAGCAGCTGCACGAGGGTCAGAGCTGGCCCAGCACCACTTTTCAGAAGTAATGTGAGAAGCAGTTCTATTTATGGAAGTTTTTGGTGCATATTTGCACAAGCTCAGCATTTTTTGCAGAGGTGCTAAGAATGGCAGAAACTAAATTTGGCTTCTTCACAGTGGGAGTTTTTGGTACGTGTCCTATTGGATGATTTTTTCTTATCCTGGGACTGAGGCTAACACCAGGGAGAAATAACATTATATCAGAAGGTTGTTGAAGAGGACTTTCCTGCTTCTCCCCACACGTTTTTTGGCACTGGTGGAGACATGGCATTTGGGAATTGGAAGGAGGAAGATGAGTCCTGCATGTGAGCTGGTGTTGACACTGGCAAAGGCAGTGTAAGGCAGGTGGATATAGGAAAAATGGATGTGATGCTTCACTGTTGACATTGTGCTGTGGTTTCTTAGGCTTTGCTTTAACTGCAGTGTCCTGTACCCAAGTCCTCCCTGGCCCATTAGCTGCACCATGTGCTCCTAGTGGTGTTTCAGGGCTGACAATATTCGAGTGGAAACTCTCTACTCCCTTCTTTTAATTCTGGAAGGCTCCTTGTGCAAAACTGTCCAGCTTCATTCATTTCTGCCCTTTCATTTCTATCGCCCTTCCTTGGGTGTGAAGTCCTTTTTGTAGCTGGATTCAAGCCAAGAACCTCAACCCATAGCTGCCAAGCCTGGCATCCCTACTGTCCTGTTGGCTCCAGGTGAGTCAGTTCATTAGGGTGAATCGGTATGCCCTGTAAAAGTTATAGGCTCCAGACTTCAGCTTGACCACTCTTAATAATTTGGTTTTGCCTGGTTTATTTGTCACTGCTTCAGCTAAGCTGTCCCTTCTGGTGGCTCCTCACTTCAGACTTGTTCAACTTTTGGAGGCATGCAGGACCTTCAGTGGAGTGAGCCTACACTTTGTGGAGCTGCTTTTGCCTCAGCATTGTAACTTCTCCATCATCCCTTTACCTCTCTTACCTTCATAGGTGGAGTTAGGAGGGAGTGTACCTCAGCATGGGAATGGGCAACTCTCAATGCAGGGAGTACTTCAGACTCTGGAGGTGGAGAATATTAACATGAATCCACAGGAATGAAGAGGGGAATGTTTTTGCATGGTGGTGCTCTTTGCATAAGCTTTTACTGTCGTAAATAAGTAGATCAGGATTCAGGGGACAGATTCAATGTAAAAAGTAGAGAATTAATTTTCAGGCTTCTAAGGCAGAGAACTGGTGTTAAAAGATATGGAAATGTTCCTTTAAAGTGACCTTTCAAAAATGGATGCAATTATTTTTGTTGTGTGAAGTACCCAAGTTTAGTGAAGTGTAAAGCAGAAGGAGTTCGGAGGATTTGGTCCAAGTGAAAACAGAATGAGTGTGGGACTGGCAGATGGGAGGAATATTAGCCCACTCCTTGGTGGAGCTGTTGCTTCTTTCTCCTGTTGTTGCTTACAGGGGTGCTTGAAGGAAGATACTTACTAGGGAGGGGAGAAGAGCCTTCCTGTTCCACTTGAATGTCACTGGCTGTATTTTTCTCCGTGGGGAAACAAAGTTCCAGTGCTCCAGTGGGTCTCATCCTGAGTGTTTGTATCCAAAGTAAATCTAGAGCAACACTGTCTATTAACATCTGCAATAAGCCACGACTGGCTTTTTCTGAACAGAGAGGAGAAACGAACAGCTGTAACTTTAGATGCTGAATTTTTTTGCATACTCCTTTTTTTTTTTTAAATTTATGGCTCTTTTATTCTCTCTTTGAGAATGTAGTGGAGCAATTGCTGATCTGTACACGTGCACGTGTGAGAAAATGTCAGCGGAGGAGTAATATATATGGAAATCTTGCACAGAGATGGAACAGGCAGCCAGTTTGCCATTAGATAATGAAATAATTGTACAAAAATATATCTCCTGAAATAATGATTGAGAGAAGGGGTAGGGACAGGGTTGAGGGAGGCTAACAATATTTTTAAGTAGTTTGCTCTACTTAGAGTACTCATTACTGACTCTCTTGCAATTTTACTGCTTCAGACACTGCTTTTCCAGTGAGTGGTGCTTAGTGTTGCACAGGCGGATAGGTTTCATCTGAAGGACCAGCCCAATTGCTGGAGCTAGGTGAAGGGGTGGGAAACTGCCCCCAAGTACTTTCTCTGTCACAAACTGGCCAAAGGTGGGTGGGCGAAGGTCAGCAACTCTTACCAGTACCAGTGAACCTTCCTCTCACTGAGTCCACTTTTCTTCTTTCTAAAACAGTGCAGTAAAAGTTATTTCTTTGTGGATTGTGTTGAGAGCATAAATATAAGATGAGATACTTCAGTAAGCATCTAAGAATCTGAAACAGTCTTAGATGGGATCCCCCTTCTTGCTGGCCAGAACTGACCAGCAGAAGTGTTCAGTGCTTGTACAATTTATGTATTAATTTTTGGCTAAATTTTGTTAACCTTGGAATTGTTTGACGTTGATAGACTCAAGAGTAAAATATTTAACTACTTTCTTGTACTTTCTTCTTCTGCTCTAGAGCAGCTTAAAAAGTTCCTGGCATTCCTTCACCTTCTCCCAAATAACACAATGCTTGCCTTGCCTTCTCTTTGAGAAAGTCTGCTTCTGTAAAGAATATTGTATCAAATATATAACTTTTCTCAGTATGGTAAAAATGGTTTGTTCTTTCTTCATCTGAGCTCTTGACTGCATCTGCCTAGTTCTTGGTCTAGAGATATGTTACTGAGGACTGCCTGGGGAGTATTTTGCATCTGAATGGTGACTTGTAATGACTCAGGTAATGGGCCAGACCACTGTTTTATGTAGTGACTGGTGCTAGTCCACTGAAGTCCAAACAGCTGCTCCAAGTTTCCCATCATGTCCAGTGAAAACAAGTACAACAGCATCAGCTTGCAGCCAGTTTACAGTAAACCGACTCCCTGGGCTGTGGGTTAAGGTCCTTACATGTCCCTTATGGTCAGGTCTGTTACTCTCTTATGTGAAAATAAGTCTTGGTGTGCTTTCTGATTTACTGGAGTGTAAATAAACCAGGAAGGTCTTTCACATGCAGGCTCTCTCATCAGAATATATTAGTAACGCTCATCAGCTTTTGACTGGAACTTTGATGGCATAATTACTTTGAAAGGGTAACATATTCAAAATTACCTGTGTGACTTTGGGAGTTAGATTCCTCAGGGTCTTAGTCATTATTTTAAATAGGAATTAGCTTTTTAAGCTATACACACTCCTAGAAGTTTTAAGCCAAGGCTTCTGTTTATCTTGTCTTTAAAATGCCAGTTTCTAGGATGAGAGTGGCAGCTCTGCCACTCCAGTCGTTTCAGGTATTAAATAAGAATGTTGGAGAAACGATTAGAAAAATACTGTGGTAAATAAATTCTCGTAGGTAGTCTTATTAGAGAGGTCCAAGAGGTAAAAATTTTTCAGTCACCTGACAGCAAGATGGATATGGGCATGCATTTTCAGCTGTCTTTAGGACAGCTGAGAGGATGACTGATGTTTCAGCTGTTGTTGTAGACAGAGCAAAGCAGAGCAAATCCTAGACAGGATTTGTTGCCCTTAGCTCAAACAGCTTGTGACTTGAACCATTCAAGTCACTGAGGCAAACATGCTTATCAGAAGAAACAGATAAACTAAGAAAACAGTCTTGCATACTCTAATGTTTGTGTAGGTAAGATTTTAATTTGCTATCACTTCTAGGGTTCTTTTTGAGCAGTGATGGATACTCATGTAAGTTTTTAAGCATTCCTGTAACACTTGTAATGCAAAGTCTATTTATTTTGCAACATACCTGTGAGATAGGGACCTGTTATTTATCTCATTTGTACAGCTAGGGAACTGAAATATTTAGTAAAGCAAAACACAACATGAAGGATTGATCACACAAGAAAATCTGCGGTAGCACAGACAGGAGGACGCTGAACCTGAATCTAAATTCCCATGAAAATCACCAAGCTCTGGTCCATGCTTTACTCATCTGGTTCTTCTGCAGCACTTCTCGAGCAGTTTGTGGTATTTGCTTGGCTAGACAATGTGGGTTTGACTTTTCTAAGGAAGAAAGCACAAGCCTGGTGGTGAAGGGAGGGAGGTGATGTATGTCTGGGGGAAGATGAAGAGTGGGGAGCATCCCTCAGCTAGAGATGCCTCCACCACTTCTTCAGTGAGTGGCTTCCCCAAGGCTGGCACTGGCTGCTTCTCAGCTACTGAAACTGTGTTCCTCTCTGGCAAATCCCTGCTCTTTCTGTACCCAGAGCCAGCTCTGCTCTTCTTAATAAAGTTGATATGAGTGGCTGGGTCCACATTTGCTGCCACAGTATTGAGTCCCTGTGCTGCCTGGATTCCCTGGTGGAGCAGAGCCTCATCTACTCCATCTCAGCTGTGTGAGGGTCACCAGTGTTTGGGGTTTGGTGGAGGAAGTTGTCCAAAGCTGGCAGGAGGAATTTTTTGTTATGGTTTCTGTGATGAACAGTAACAATGTGAGTTTTATTGCTCAAAATGTATCCACATTTATAGGATGTTCTATTTAAAAAGCAGAAAAAAAATGAGTCATGGGGAGCTATGCTAATAGGAAGTATTTATGTCTACCTCTTGTGAGGCTGAAGGCAGTGGGAGTTGAGCCACATTCTTGTGAAGTGTCTAGAGGATTTAGGGATCAAACCAAAGCCTGCTGAAGTCAGCTGTAAGTCATGCTGTGCCTTGCTCGGGGCCGTGTCATGTACTGTGTGTGGCTTACAGCGAAATATTCCTTTTGGGAAACCCGGGAGCCCTCAGTGCTGCCCACTTCCATGGGTTCGGGCAGGAGCTTGCTCCCAGTGGTTATTGCTCTGCCACTGGAAAGTCAGTCCTGGGTTGCTGCCAGGGCGGGGATGTTGCTGTGCCTCCCAGGCTGTGCCTGCAGCACCATAGGAATGGGTACCTGCACCCAGAGTGGGAGCAGGCAGAGCCTGCCATGTCTTGGCTTCTCCTGCTCCTCCGCAGGAACTGCAGTCCCAGGGAGATGTAGTGTCAGGGTTTGTTGTGGCACAAGCTTTCGGAGCTTTCCTTTCAGAGCTGGCTAGGGACACAGGGATGCCAGGGTTCAGATACTTTCACTTATGGCATGTCTTGACAGTAATTCAGTTGACTTCCACTTAATTATGAAGTGCAAATGTTGGAGTTTGTTTTATTTAAAAGTTCTTTAATGAAATTTAATCTGATTGAGAGCACCAGTGAATTCAGATTTCCAAGTGTCTTCTTGCCAGCGTGCCTCAGCTCCTATCACAGCTATGGAAGGACTGGGATCAGGATTTCACCAGTGGGTGAGCCAACAATGGAATATGGAGAGGGACTCTGTGAACAAATACTGACAGCGCCATGTGTCCAAAAAATACAAATTTGGCAACAGTAAGATGCTCCACAGTTCCTCTGTATAATCCACTTATTGGAAGGAGGAGGTTTTGAAGTGAGCAAAAAATAATTATTGAAGTTAAATCTTCAGCTTTATTTGACTTATTTTTCTTTTCTTGTGATTTGTTTTGTTTGGGTATTTTTTTTTTTAAGAATTGGTTATATCAGTATGAAAATGAATGTGTTTAATTTTCCATCAATATAGTTATGAGTGGTGCACTATTGCAACCTGTTCTGTTTTCCCGTGCAAGGTATGCTCTGGTTTATGGGAACAAATACTTGTTCATCTTTCAAATATAAGAGGGGTTGAAATGCTTTTGAACAGGGATCTATTCTGCACTGCTGGAAGCACTAAGACTCACTAAGGTGAGTCTGATAAGTAATAGCTGGAACAAAGACCCATTCCACATTAAAAGGATGTTAATGGACATCAGTGTAGTGGGAATCACAGTCACTCTCCTCTTGAACTGGCCTTCCCACTTAAAGAGCTACTAAAACACCCAGTGTAGTATGTCTTCAGGTACCTGGTGACCCAAAAAAAAATAATTTAAAGGATTTTTTTTTTTCCTGTAAACTTGTGATCCTGTGACACAAGCTCTTTACCAGTTGGTTGTTGAAACGTACTCTGAAGGGGTACCAAATGACAAAAGTAACAGGATGCAGATGGAATTTAATCTCTTGGACACATCCAGACACTGTTATCGGGTCTGTCATCTGTACTTAGCATACCCAGATAGCTCTTAAGTGGTCTGCATAGACAGCTGGCAGTTTAGTAGCGATTGTGATCTTTAGAAAATATGTAGTTGGTGTCTTGTGTAATACTTGCTATGGAAGTATTGGTATCACCAACCTCAGTGCAACACTTGCTGGATGGGGAACATATGTCTATAAAGCAGGACTCTTTGGAAGAAGTTATTCACTACCAAGTACTCAATCCCAGAAAGAGTCATGAAGGGCATTCACAGAGCTTGTGCTGCAGAGTGATGAACTGGAAGGGGGGAGATCCCTGAAAGAATCCCTTTGGCTCAGTAGTGCTTGCTGCTGAGCTGCAGTTGCAGACTGAGGCTGGTTTGGTGGCTGCTGGTGTTTCGTGGAGACAAGAATCCCTAACTAACCTTGGAACAAGAGGAGACATGCCCCAGTGCTCTGGAAAAGCCCTCAGCTGTTGTAAATTGTTTTTGTGCAACAGTGCAAGGTCAAACACTCTGTTGTAGTTCTCAGAATAGTGCATGATCTCGCTGTTAAGGTACCTGCCTGCATCTGACACAGCTGCCCTTGGAGAACAGGCCAGGTATTGCCTGAGCCCACTCTGTGCACTTCACTGCCACCTGAAGACACCTTGGTGGTAGCTGGGGAAGGATCATAGCCTAGAATTAGAGCATCCAGAGGTTGTGATCAGCTGTAGTGATGAGGTGGACTTGCAGCACTTCCCTGAGAAAATATTCTGTAGCTCAAGGGCAGAGCGCTTTGAGAGAGATTTCTGTTTCCTCCACATGCTGTGGATGTTTTCAGATCTAATTTGCAAGCAGAGAATGTGTCAGGCATGAGGAACTGTGCAGACCATTTGCTTATATTAAGGTTTGGGCAGGTCCAAAGAGATACTGAATGCTCTGCTGGGCATTGCTTCCTCTGTGCATCCTGCAAAATAGCTCCATGAAGCACAAAGATGCTGACAAGTTGCTGCATCACCCTAGTCCTGTGAGCAGCGAGGGTTTTGTTACATGAGATTTACTTGTGGAGTATTAAGTCTATCTTCAAAAGTTTTACTTGGACCAAACGCCTGTGGAGCATGAAAAGGCTTTCATGTTAATTGGCCAAGTTAGCTAAGAGAATATATAATTCCTTATTCTTTTTGCAATGTAGAAACCCTGTTTAATTAGGCAACTGGGATTTGAATTATTAAATAACAGAACAGTTACAATCTACTTTTCTGTTGGTAAAGTTCTCCAGCAGCCCTATTTTCATTCTGGATTTTTAAATTAGGAGTTCCAGAAACTCTTTGAACCTCAGGAGGATGACTTACTGGATCCAGGAGGACCGAGAAAAAGGACTCTTATTTTAAGGTCTCCTGAGCACAGTGAGTTACTCTCTGTTGTTTACATACCAGTCTCACCAGAATATGGAAATAAGTGCTAGGCTGTCGAAGCAAAGCAGAAAAATTGTGGTTCTGGACATATCCTGTGTCAAAGCATCTGTTTGGTTTTGTGCAGCATAATAATAAATCCTTCTACTGCACAAAACACTGTGAGTAGTTCTCTGGTTTGGGGTAAAAGGGAATAGAGCAAAGTAACAGGAGCTGCAGTTCCTGTGGGCTCATGAAGATGATCTGACATAACTACGAGGTGAGAAGGGACAAAGAGGAGTTGTCTCAGCCAGAGCAGTGAAGAGCTGCTGAACCTCGGCAGTGATTGGAGGTCTGCCACCTTCAAAGCAACGACAAAAGGACTGAGGAAATGCCTGCTAGTGTCCATGGTTGGGGCAGACATGCCAGCAACCCTGGGCAGGGTGTCCTCGTGGGCAGCAGGAGGTAAGGGACTTGCTGACAAAGCCACTTGGCCCCAAAAAACTCTTTAAATCTCTCCCAACCTCAGGCTTTCTAAGCCCTCCTGACCCCAGGCTAATGTATTCTGGCTTCTGTTTGGGACTGGTGCACTTCAAAAGCCTTGTTGAGTGGAGGGGTGGGTGGAACTGGTGACCCAAAATACCATTTCCCCTTCCTAAGGCTGGGCGTATACCAAACTTGTGTCTCTGTGTGGTAAAGGAATATGAACCAAAAGTGCTGAGAGATGCAGTGGTTAAATTGAAACATGCTGTGGCAGGATGAAAGTAATCTTGTCCCTTACAAGGCCTTAATGCTTTTGGCCTTTAGTTATTTTTTTTTTTTTCAAGTGGCTGCCATCCATGCTGTCTCTATCTGTACTTTCAATAGAGATATTTTTATTTGCAGAGATGTGTCAAGATACCATCAGGTTAAATCATCCCATGTTGTATTCTCACTCACTAGGTCGATGTAAAAAAGCAATATCTATAGTTGTGTTTTATTTAAAATTTTAAGTCTGAAGTGTCATTGAAGGTGCTGAAACATAAGAGGATAACTCCATGTAAGGGTCTCTGTCCCTTCCAGAGAACCCTGCAGTACAAAGAAGGGTCAAATACAATTTTTTTTTGCTGTTTCTTTGAGTCTGGTATGTAAAATATTATGCAAATGAGATATTTACCCGGATTCCCAAAACTAAGGCTCATCCATAATCTCTTTGCTTGGTGTTCAAAAATAATGCCACTGTACATGCATAGGAATGGCATATGAGATCTACCCTAAGGCTAGGGCAACAAAATGCTGTGTCCCACTGTTTTTGAGAAGAGACCTTGGTTCTTGACTAGATTACAACTTTGCAGCAGGTAGCTGTACTGCAGAGCTGTGTGGTAGATGGAAATTAAAGGTGGGTCTTATGGCAGAACCAAAACATTTCTTTGGAATTTCTCAGCCAAGGTCTGTGGGAGATTGAACATGTTTCCTTGCTCAGATTCTTCTGAGTTTCAAACAGGAGAAGGAGAGCATTAGAAGGAAGATTAGCTCTGAAGGAGCTAATCAAGGACCAAGGATTCTTCTTTGAAGGTAGCTCTTGATTTACCTCAGTAGTCTCAACTCAGAAACTTTGTCCAATTACTTTGCTGTATTTGGTTCATGCGTGGTCATACCTGTCAAGTGACCCTTCCCACTACTCAGGTAAAGCACAAGTGCTGTTGTAGGACTTGTAAGAGCTCTGTACCACTCAGGTACAGCTGCAGTGTACAGTGGCCCTGTAGTACCACTCAGTTAAGGAAAGGTGAGTGTGGTCCAGCCCCAGAAAATGACAAGCAGTGTGGTGATCCCAGTGTTTAACTGATGCTTTATCCTATTGTCACATCAAAGGGGCAAGCCTGCCCTTTTGCCGAGGCTTAGTGGTGTGCTCACTGTATTGCTCTGCAGCCCAGTACATCTTCTCATTCCTCTGGGACAGCATCCTCTCAGGGAATCTGATTGTGCAATTTCTGCAAATCTGTCAGTGTCACCCTGATGATGAGACAGGAGGAGGCATCACGTTGGGTGTGGAGCACTGAGTACCTTGAAAGCTGACTTCTGAAATGAGTATAACCAAATGTGGTGTGTTTCTCCCATGTGAAAACAATTTATAGGGTAAAAGCAGATGTTATTGTTTGGTATGTGTGAAAGATGCTTTGTGGCAGAAGTGGGTGTGCCTCTCTTTCCTTCAACTGGCAAGCAAATCTGCTGTTGCTTTCTTCTTTTCTTTTTTTTTCTCCACACAATGGTAATTGAATGGGGGGGGGTCTTTCCCTGAAGTTGTGGGTGAATTTCTGATGTGATTGCGCAGTGTAGCAGTGGCTGGAGCCCTGATGTTGCCTCATTCATCGGAGCTGCTTCACGAGAGTGCAAAACACTTTTGAGGTATGATTTCCCATAGCATGCTAATCCAGTGAAGTGCTGTAGATTTGCTTGCTGGCACTGTTTAAATCCATAATGCAGCACCACCTGCCAAACCACGGGGCATAATGGAAGTGTTAATGAATGTACATATATACCCTCCCACACGGCTGCAAGCTGAATGACTTCAGAGTCAAGGCAGAGAATTTAGGCTGAGTATGGAAGGAACCAGAATTAGGGTATCCTGATGCAGATCTCTGCTGAAACTGGGGGATGAGGGGTGGCCACAGCGTCTAAGTTGGGTCAGCTGACTTACAGGGTTCTTTCAAAGCTGTGTTGATTTTCAGCCACTGCTCTATGGATTCATCCACTCATAAGACCTGAGACGTAATTTGGGCGTTCAACACCAAAGTGCAGGTACTGAGCAGCACCAGCTGGGGCCCTGTTATCTCTCTTCCAAAGGGGTATTCTCATGGGATGCTTCTCTCCAGTGCTGGCAGGGTGAAGGCACTTGATAGGCAAGTGGACTTGAGTCATGCAAGGGTAAACTCTGTTCCTTAGGGGTGGTTTGGCCGCTTGTGCACTGGTGTGAGAGTCAAGGTGTGTGTTTGCCACCAGGCTGGCACAGAGCAGATGGAGCAGAGAAAGAGCTGACAGCCAAGGGGTGTGCCAAAGAGAGGGGCTAGGAATAGGCAGCAGGGCTGGCCTGGCACACAGCTGGGATGCTGGCAGCGTACATGCACCCTGTCCTCAGGAAGGTTCAGTGGAATGCTGTGGCTTTGCAGAATCCTGCATCACCATGTGTGGGGCAGAGGAGGGGCCTGTGCATCCTCCCCTCATCCCATTCCTCATCCCTGTACCCAGCCCCAAGTTCTGCCCACCCTCATCTTTGAGATGAGCAGTTGGATTTGCCAAGTATGGAGTCACCTCCCCAGCATGCTGTACGTAAATAAGAGGCTTATGCTCTTGGCAGACACAGTAATGAGCCTGGAAAAAATTACTGTTATGGGTCCTGGCCCAGTGAAGACATCTTGGAGTCTTCCAAGTGACAGAGTAGTGACATGGACCTGGGAAATGCCTGGAATAGCCTTCCACACAGTTCTGGGATTTAGCGTCATTAAATTCTAAGTAAAATAGGCCATGTGCCTATTTGGGTAAATTTAGGAGATAGCTGCTCCTTTATCTTCTGAAGTCCGTGCTGATGAAGCTCTACTAAATCTCCAGCATTACAGATCAGCATACTCTCTGTTCTTCTGTACCTGTGAGTATTAGATGTGTTGTAGGGAACCAGGAGGACTGAGCTTGATCCAAGACCCTGGGAAAATTTGTAGTGAGCCCTACAAGCCTGCCCTGTGCCTTGGGGTGTAGAACCATTGCAGAAACATTGGTACTGCCCCATAGCTCACAAATAATTACAGGGCATACTGATGCAAAGTGAGCAGGCAATCTGTCTTTTTTTCCATAGTATATGTGCAACAGTAGTCTTTTTGCCTAGGAAGGACATAGACATGAATCAAGTTCTGGAAAAGATTTTCAGGTAGAGGACAATATTTTGGAAATAGTCTGGAGGTCCCCACTCTATTCACCATCCCTCCTCTGTCCCTTGGATTTGATAGGATTCACCCATCCCCTAGTGAAAATGCTGTTACCAGGGAACTTCACAGCCTTCAGCTCTTTGCAGCTGTCTAATAGATGCAAAGTGTGTTTGCCAGGAGGGAAGGGAGTATTTAAAAAGCCATTTACACCCTGAAAGACATCCGGTAGCAATGCTGGAGATGTAAAAAGCATTAAATACTGAATTGAGCCTGACTGGAAGACAAACTTGGAGCCAAATGCATTGATTGATTTGCAGCAGGGTGACTGGAATGAGGTGGCCCTGTACCCTTTCTATCCATTAATCATCTCCAAAGCATCCATAGGTGCCATGAAGTCTGCACTTGGCTCAGCCATTTATGGACAGCATGGTGCCCATAAGGCTGCAGGGTAGTGACCCATCAAGGAGCTGGGCACAGGGGTGGATGCAACCCTTGTTTTGGGACTCGTGGGGAAAGCAGGGTGGAGCTGTGAGAAGGTCCATGCCAGGCAGTCCTTGGTGCTGCTTAGGATCTCCTCGCAGCTCCATGCTGCAGAACAGGAATTGGTTGCCTGGACCACTTCCACCTGCCCAAGGTGACGTTGGTTGAGGCCAGGAGGGCTGTGCCATGCACATCTGGCTGCATTGCCAGCATCAGGGCCACATGCAGGCAGCAGAACATCTGGGCTGCAAACAGGGCGTTGCTGAAGCACTGGGCTATTGCTTCAGAAACCTCACTGAGCAGTAAGTATTAAAAGCAGCAACACCACCCAGGGCAGTGGATTTGGGGTCTTTTCTATTGGTGTGTCAGCAGGCTGGGATGTTTAGGAGGGAAGCTGCCCATTTCCAGGGATTGTGCAAGCAGGAAGGGCAGCTATTGGAATTCGAAGCCGCTTCCTCCACTAAATTTGTTCTTGCTGTGTTATCTCTGCCTGGGCAGGGCAGGGGAACATCTTGGCAATCTGCTTTTTGCTACAGTATGTTTAGGTCAGCTTTGCTGGTTCCATGATAACATAGGAGAGGCCTTCCTGGCCTCACTGGCAAAGAGTTTGGAAGAGTAATACAGGAATCTCTCATCCCCTGATGTCTCCTGAGAGCTTTAGAAATAAGTAAAGAAAGGGATGGTGGATTTATACACACAAGAAGTAATGGAAGTAAGAGTAGCTGTGCCAGGCCCCAGTTACTGAGTAGGATGCTCTCATTTCATACCTTGGCAAAAGGCTTGGATCAGCCTCCAGTGGACTCCCCAAAACTTAGAGATTAAGGAATGGATCTTGTGCAGCTGCTTTCTGGTCACATAACTGAATTCTTGACAGAACTGGCACTGGCAGAGCTGTAACTACAAATGACCCAAATCTGACTGAAGTGTTGTTTTTAATAATAATGACCAAAAAAATCTGTCTTCTGCACCTAACTGTTGGTTTGTCAGAGTGACAGAACTCTTCTTACGTATTTTGAAAAGGGCACTACATCACAGAGGGAAACAGGCTGAAGATTAATGGAGCTGTGGGAGGCGGAGGAGGAGTTGGGAGAGGGAAGCAGGGTTGGTTTTGGATGTCATTTGTCAGTGTGATTGACTCATGCTGTGCTGCACTTACATACAGATAGGGACACTGACAAGCACGTGCTTCCCAGTAAAAACAAGTGAGTCCCTGAACCCAGCCTGGCCACAGGAAAGCTGCTGCTCAGTTCTACAGCAAGGGCTCCTCCTTACATCACTTAGGGATTCACAGAGGGGGAAGGTGGGGGGGCCACCTACTACCTAAGCCATTTCCAGTGACGTGGCTTTTTATTGCTATTATTTGTTCAGGCTATAATTCTGTGTTTCCTGAAATAACTACCAAGAATTTATCAGGCAGCTACTGCCTTTAGCTGCCTTTTGTGTGAATCTCAAGTGCTTCATTACTCCCTCGGTGTGTTTTCTTTCTCTTACAGTAAATCTGAGCAGCATTTGTGTGGTGGGGGAGGTGATGCAATTTTGGGTTGAAAGGGAGAAAAGGTCTGCCTGGTACAGGAAGCCAATAAGCAGTTCAAGGAACACAACGCTTGGGGTACAGCATCTTTTTGCACAGGAGGAGAATTGATGAGGCCACTTCCAGGACCCAGAGTTACATCCCTCCACATTCAAAGTCCAGCCAATCGCAGCTCCTTATTGCTTGGTAGAGGATTTTATTTTTAAACGACAGTTGGTTTAAGACTTTCTTTTTTTCTTTTTTTTTTTTCTCCCTTTTGGTAGCAATCTGACAGTGCTTTGATTACTGCTCCAAAAGGAAATGCCTGTAATTTCCTGTGCAGGTCTTACCAGGTGCTGGGCTCCATCAGATCCGGAAGCTGATGGGAGTTGGGAGCACCTGTTGGAATCTGCCTCCTTAGAAAACCTCAAACTTGAAATTTCACTTGTGTTTTGAAAAACTTAATGGCAGAACTGCAAGGGGCATCAGACTCTGGCTTCCCACATACAGATCTGTTCCATGCTGACTTCCCACTGAAGACTGGAACACGGTCCAACTTCTGTTCAATGTGTCCTTTTGGAAGCATTGACTGGGAAGGAAATCTGACAGACTGGAGAAAACTTGGCTAAGAGTTAATATTCTGTATTTAATAATAATTGGCAGTGGTTTTTCATACACCTACAAGTCCTTTAGGCTCTTGACAGCTTGGATATGGTCATGCCTACTTGAGGGAGAAATTCCTGAAGTTCATTCAGTTCAGCATGACTCAAGGGAAGCAGCAGCCTCCTAAAAGGGCATGTCCTGTCTTTCAAGGATTCTTAGTAGTTCCCAGCCCAAGGGATTGCCTACAACACATCAGGCTGTACTATTTTGGTACCTGGCTAGCATCTCTGGGTGTGTCATGGTGGTTGTGTGGCTGCAGCCAGAAGTCTGCAAGAGGAACAGAGAGGGAAGTGTTCAGATTTTGCAGAGTTTCAGCCCTGCAGGCACTGCATGGAGCTGCTAATGCTTACAAAGTGACCAGGTAAAAAGGTGTAATCGAGTGAGCTGTGGGTAAAGAAGAGTTCTTAATTGCAACCGTAGGAGTAGTTGGCAGCCTCAGTGACTGATAGTCTTCCTCAGGTGAGATTGGTGTCCTCAGGTATGCAGAGCTCTGGCAGGCCATGGATGAAGAGCCATGGACCAAAACAAGCTGATGAGGAGAATTGCCTTGGCCCTGATTGATGGAGTCAACAGCATCCATGCTTACACATCAGTATGTGCTACATCATAGTCTCTTGCTGAAGTGGACATAGGCTCCCTGAAGTTGTCTGCTTTGGAGAGCTGCAGCAGAGGAGGAGGGGGCTTGGTAGTTCCCACACAGGCCCTGCTATAGCTTTTTCTGGAGGTTTCATAACAGAATTAAGCAATTTGTGTTGCATGTTGCCATGGAGACTGTAAATCACTGTCATGCTGGTCTTCTCAGTCAGGGAGCTGGTGTCTTTAATTGCACTAACCACCACTACAAATCCAGGGCTTGGTTCTGAGCTTGCTGACCTTCTGTAAAGACCTCTCCCTGGGAGCTCAGCCTCCAGGACAGCAGAGCAGGAACCAGGGAAAGGCATGCCAACACATCGAATATCAACTGTCTGGGGTCCATTTTATTTTATATTATTGTCTTATGTGGCCACAACTCTGCTCTGAAGCTGTGCTCAGACCCGCTTGCCTTCAGGGCAAGTTTTGTAATGAGAGTGGGGATTAGATACACTACCTACATTTTGTGGGTCAGTCGTACAAACTAAGCTGAATTTGGTGGTTTTATGTTACTTGGCTACTCCGAGGGGATAGCTCAGCCCTTCTAGTCCATCTCCATGTCCAGATAGGTAAGTGGGGTTTTATGCAGTTTATTCTGCCTCATTAAAAAAAAAAAATACTTTTTGATGAGGAGGTTCAGCCTCAGTGATACCCTTGGATCAATGTTTGGGTTTTTTTTCCCATTCAGCTACCCCAGAAGTAGCCACACTTCTGCTGTCTCAGCATTACTGGCTTGTGCTGTCAGGTCACCAGTCTTGCCAGTGTGCATGAAGATGGTTGTATAAATCAGCCTCCTTCCAGTGACTAAACCAGAGCCCTGACATCATTTGTCAGTGTAGGGTATGGATCCTTCTCTTGGCTCCTTCAAAATAAACAACTATATAAATTGTAAGATGATTATCATCAGACATTATTAGTGTATTACCACATGCTGCTTTGTATTCAGACAATAGATAAAAACATTTGTGCTTCACTTTTCCCAGTCATATCTACAGCAAACACGCTTATTCTTACTCCTGTCTGAGGAAGACTGTGTCAGTACTCTTGCCAAAACCACATGAAAATCCGCCCAACTCTTGCACTTGCCTCTAGCTCTGTGCATCCTTGGGAGTGTTTAGTCTTTTCCAGGAAATTATGTATGTTTTAAAGGTTTGAATCATGAGCTGGTTAAGTTTATAATCTTGTCAAGGCATGAGTGTCTTCTTGCTTTGGTTATCAGGGCAGGTGGAGGGGTAGAGGGGCTGTAGTGCTTGACTTTCAGAAGGTTTTCATTATGTACATGCATGGCTGGAGCAAGGGACCTCCCATCACAGTAGAAGAGGAGTGTTTCCTTGAGCAGCAAAAACAATCCTGCAGAAACATCTAAACCTGCTTCCTTTTGACACTCTGATGTTTTCATCTAGTTTTTATGCTAGCATCCCCTAAAATACTGGGAGTTGTGCTCAACAAACCAGCTTACAGTTCTTGACTTTTTTTTCTTTTCTTTCTTTTTTCCTTTTTTTTTTTTCAGTTCAGTTCTTGCTGTTTTCCCCAGGCTACATAACACTCAGTCTGGTGGTTCAGACACACAGCATGACCAAACTTCTGGAAAGAACGGGAAGCGAATGCCCCGATTCAGCCGATGAGCATGCTGGGCAGAGACACAGTTTGTGCAATGGGGCTAAACATTATCCTAGTACTTTGGGGAGCATTTCATGCAAGATAAGCTTGAGGCTTCGTGGGAGCAGGTTAAAATGGCTGGCACAAAATGTCAGTGAAAATGTAATGCTTGTTGCCAAGCAGCAGCTTGTGGTTTTGTGAGGAGGTCAAAAATCGTGTACAAACTGAGTATGTTTTTTACATCCACGGACTGTCCCCTGCCATGTCAATAACAGTCTTTCATTCTGCCTGGCTGGAGCTGCTCTGCCATGTAAAGAAGGATGGGGTAAAATCTTGGCCATGGGCAAAGCAAAAAATTGCCATTAAATGTGTTGGAAGGAGAGGCAGAGCTTTAGCCAGCGTCTGTTTCAAAAAGGCTGTGAGGATCATCTGACCCAAGAAGGATTACACAGAAGTAAAACTTGGTTTTTCAAGCAAAAATAAGGCATTTAGTTGAAGTTCATAGGTTTTTCTGCAGCCCAGCTTGCTGCATATTGATCTATGGTCTCATAAATGTGGCTTACTCAAAAATAGGGCTAAGAAAATTTTCTTTGGGGTTGTTGTGAGGAAATGCAGTAAGACTATTTGAAATCTCAGCTGGTTTGGTCTTCTCCCCATCCAGCAGCTGTTGCTTGCAGTGGAAATTCTTGCTATTCTCAAGAATTTCCTCCAAAGGTGGTTTAGAAACAAGCAGACTTGATCATGCTTCTTCTTGCTCTGAAAATGTTGGCTTGTTTCAACTTAGACAAGAGTCCTTTGCTGTTCTTAGCAATCTCAGCAATCTCATCCTCTGTCTCTTCCTTGTGGATTTTTCTTTTTAGAGATGGTATGGGGTCTGAAGTAAATTGAAAGAACGTGAGACCTCCCAAGTTTGCCAGGTCAAAGTGCTTTTATGGTTCAAAATTTTGGATTAAACTGAAGAAATTATTTTGGAGAAAGGGACTAGGGAAATCAGAAACTAACCTCGATTAGGGGATTATGTTCTTGTGTTTTGACAAGAGCACATCAGCCTTGCTTGGTGGTTTCTGAGGGTGAAAAGGTTAAAGTTGTCTTTTTAATGAAAAATAATTTCCTAGGGTTATTGGGAGAGCCTCCAGAAGCTTGCATGGGTTGGTGGGTATACAGGTTGGGAGCCAATGTTATATGGAGGCTCCCTCACAGCAGTCCTGGTCCCACCTCAGTCCTGAGCCCAGCCAGCACCTGCAGCTCAAAGGACACCAGAAAAACCAGAATGTCTGGGAGTAGGTGCCTGTAGAAAGTGTCACCACAGCTGCTGCTGCTGCACTGAACAGTATTTTCAAGAAAACCAATACTAAGAAAATCAACTGCCTTGTCTTCAGCCTTAACATTAGGATGGATTTTTTATTATTATTTTCTCCTTAAGTTTGTAAGACCTCCCAGAAAAGGCAGTGGTCATTCAGATCTGGGAGATGACCATCTGTTTCCTCTGTGTTCTGAGTCAGCATCCCTGCTGCCCATGGGTGGGTGGAGGGCACTTACATGTACAG
This sequence comes from Cinclus cinclus, assembly GCF_963662255.1. Lineage (NCBI taxonomy): Eukaryota > Metazoa > Chordata > Aves > Passeriformes > Cinclidae > Cinclus > Cinclus cinclus. The sequence continues at coordinate 17,028,221 of NC_085054.1, forward strand.
AACCTCCTGCCTGGCTTCTTAAATGAGCAGTCTCTGCTGCTGAGTGTTGAAATGGGGCAGTCAGCAGTGGCTGCCTCTCCTCCTCTCTCCACATACCTGTGCTGTTGCCCAATTTCGGCCAGGGAATTTTTTTTAATCTTTCTCTAAGGAGGCAGCTGTGAGGTGAGGGGAGCAGTGTGACCATGCTGTGGGGAAGCTGCTCTCCTGGTTGTGTCACAGCCACAGGCACCAGCCTTCCTGCCACAGCAGGGTTGAGGATTTAAATAAAAATTTAAAAGAAAGGCAAAACAAAAACCACCTGCTGTTCCTGGCCTGCTGCCTTCTTGTTTTTATTTCTCAAACTTGAAAGTGAGAGAGAAGAAAGCAGCTAAGTGCATTTTTGTCTGCTGGCAGAGCCAGGATTGGACCTTTAACTCCAGTTTCATCCATCACCACCAGTTCTGCCTGCAGATCTGGCCCCATTAAACACAATTTAATGTTTGCTATACCTTGGGTTAAGGAGTGAAGAATAGCATAACTGACTTATCAATGGGATTTGGTCACTGGCAACAGGAAACTGCCAGGAGCTTGATAGGTGCACTGAGCCAGGGCGATTTTTGTCATTGCTGTGTGGACCCAGCCCCTGTAGGAAAGGTATTCAATGGTATAGGTGTTGCATGTGCCTTTGGTGACAATTAGCAATGCTTCTAGATAAGGCAGGAGTAAACAAGACACAGTGGTGGAGTTGTCTGTACTTGTAAGTGCTGGGTCTGAGTTGGAGTAGAGCTGTTGGGAAGGGCTGGCGCTGCTGCTCTGTCCAAAAGGATTTTGGATGTCAGAGTTGCCCTCATTCTCACTTTTGAGGCAGCAGGTAAAAGCTGCCTTATGCCTATTGCCCTCTTGTCATTGCTGCTGAGTGACTGGAGGTGATCTCTTTCTCCAGCAGGTTCAGCACACTGGAAGCATGGCTACAAGTGCTGTTCCCAGCGAAAACCTCCCCACGTACAAGCTGGTGGTTGTTGGAGATGGTGGTGTGGGGAAGAGTGCTCTCACTATTCAGTTTTTCCAGAAGATTTTTGTGCCAGACTATGACCCAACTATTGAAGACTCCTACCTGAAGCACACAGAAATAGATGGGCAGTGGGCAATTCTTGATGGTAAGCAAGCTACTGTCATGATCCCCTTTCCCTTCTAGCTGAGCACAATTGCAAATAGACATCAGTGTCTCCCACAGCCTGTCGTGTCCCCATGTCCCTCCTACTCTACTGTGGGCTGGCAGGGTCTGGATTTGCAGTGCATGGTCTGCAGCTGGTCTCCAGCAAAGCTTCTGCTTCCAGTTGCATTGGTTCCAGTTCTGTACAGAAACATTTCTTGCAGGCCTGTGAAAACCTACACATCCTCATGGATATTTGGAGTAGGCTTCTGCAGCTGGTGAATGACAGCCCTGCCAGGTGGCTATTGCTAATGGTACTTCATTGAGGTTGAGCTCATCCCATGGGAAATAACAGTGAGTGGGTAACTGAGTGAGGGTTACAGCCAGAAAGAACATTTAATCAAAGCTGTTGTCCACTGGCAGGGAAGAATTGTTACAGCTCTTAAATCCAGTCATTCAGGTGTGATGATTTCATATTTATTTACCTGTTTCACTTAAATATGGGTAGGGTACCAGTGTGGAGATCAGAAATCTGTTGTAACCAAGAGTTTTCAGTTCTTTGAAGAAAAACTGCCTTTTTTTTAACAAAGCAACAGTGAAACACAAAGACAAAAAAAAAAGTAACAAAAAACCACCTTGATTAGCACTTGATTAGCATGTGAGGAGAAAGCCCTGTAATACCTAAAGCTGCATGAGGCGTACAAAGGAAATCGTGCTCTTAAATGTTGTAAGTTTTGTTTTGCTTTATACAATAATTAGGTAGTACATAAAAGCAAGCAAGTATTTTGTGCCTTAATTACCCAAGTTCGTATGTGGCCACTAACATAACTGAACTAAATTTAGTCCCACTTGAGCCAAGTTCTACCTCCTCCCCTTGTCGCCAAGGTGTTCAAGATCTTTGGTGTCACTGCATAAGTGTCATTGGTGTGTGGGGACAGAAAACTGGGGGATTATAATGAGTGGTGGAATGTGGATGCTGGTGGGGTTTGCTGTGAAGAATTTTATCTTGGTCTGGAAACTTGAGATCTTAGTTGTACTCTTAAGGATTTATCAGATATAATTTAGTGAGTACAAATGGCCACAAAGTCCTTCAAAGAGCAGCTTTTATTCAGTATTAAAAAACTTTTATTCAGTATTAAAACCAGCAAACAACAAAACAAGTTAATCTGGCCAACATTTGTTCATTTGAATATGTTAATAATTGATATGAGGCAGTATTTGTGAAATTGGTGCCAAAATGTCTCTCCTTGTCATCTGCATTAAAGATATATGCTCCTAATTAACCATCTCATAATGTATACATGCACCCTTATTATTAAAATCCTGTCTAAAAGAAAAATCCAATCCTGCTGTAAATTCATTATTTTGAGCCCCGAATCCAGCCCTCTAAAATGAGTAACTTTTATCTTCATCGGTATGCCCCATGTTCTGACATATATATACACACATACACATACCAGCTGCTGTACCTGTTGTTGCCTGAAAAAGCAATTATTGAAAAGTAGAAACAGCATATTTTACTGAATATTTGGAATTTTTGTTCAGACAAAAAAGAAAAACAACCAAAAAACAACCAAACCTGATCTGAGTGGGAGGGGTGAAAGAAATTGTTTTCCAACAAGCAGAAAGTTAACCCTTTGTTTTAATGCAAAAGCCTTTCTTTTGCTCAGATGGAGCTTAATGGCTGTACTTGGGCTGAACTGAATTCAGCTGTGGCCTTGAATGGCATATTGGGAATCCCTGACTTCCAGGGCTTGTGTGCCTACAGATGCTTCACAGCTAGAGAAGTGAAACTGCAGCTGCTTCTCTTTCCTACCACTTGAGATTTTGAACAATCACAATTTTGGAAGAAAGGCAATATTCTCGCCTGAAAAAGGATGTGACCCTTTTCCATCTGCCCAGCAGAAACAGGGCACCACGACTGACTAACACCGTGTCATTTGCCTCAGCTCTCTGTCACAGACTCTGGATCTAGGCCATTCTGAGGTCACCATATACTGGGACAGTTGCTCTTGTTGTGGCTACATGAATCACTTACAGTATAAAATTAGGGACAAGCATGATAGGTAGGGTAAAGATGCATCATGATAAATCCTAGACTTTCCAGTTGTTCTTAATGACCAAAGCCTTTATAAGCTGAGGTTTCATGCAGTGCTTGGGGGGCAGAAGCAGCTGCCCACCCCCAAAATAGGAACTAGTTTTAGAACATGAAGTAAGGATATAGCATAAGGGGCTCTAAAAGTTTTCAAATTTTCAGAAACAGTTATTATCTTAAAAAGACCAAATCCAACAACTTTAAAAACAGGAAACAGCCCACCCTTTCCCAGGCTGTTGCCTGAGCAGTTCTGCACGAAGCATCTCAAGCATTTTGTAACTGCACCAGCAATATGTTGTAAAAAAATCCTTCTGCTAGCCAGCTTGCATAAAGCATTTGGCATCCTTCCATGAAGACCTTCACCCACATTTATTCAACAGCACTAACTGGTTGCATGATGAAATGTTTGACTTGCATTTTTTTTTTCCTTTGCTGAAATCTCTCACTGAAAGTAGACTGAAATGGAATAGGGTTTTGTTTTAGATGTTGGAGCAAAAACTACATTCAAAATCTTCTTTTGCCTGTTTGTTCTTTGGCTTGGACACATCTCTCAGTTTTTCTCACCAGAGTTGTCTATGATAGTTCCCTGCCTCCCAGAAGATTGTGGGACCTGTGTTTGTTGTGTTCATGTTCCATACTACACAAAACCACTTTACTGTAGATGTTATGCCAGCTTTAGAAGACCATTGATGGTCTTGGAAGACTAGTATTGTAGAGTGGAAGAGGGCACTCAACCTGAATCAAAGATGCACAGGGAATTTGTGGCTAGCCCATTTTTTTTTGGTTGCTGCCACTCTAATTTAGAGTCTTTAGGATAGGCCTCCACTTTTCTCTGCATTTGTTATCTTGGTTTATTCCCTGGTGGTTGTGCTGAAATCAGCACGGTGCTGTGCTTGGTGAAACGCACTCACACGCAAGTGCTGTACAGACACGAGGTCAGAATTAAATGAGGGCCAGGGTTAATCTGCTTTGATTAGCTCTTGCTCCAATTGCATTGCTGTGATTAATTCTGTACTCTCCTTTCTATGTGCAGGCTAACTTAGCAAGTACAGAGGATTTCTCTGCCAGTCTGGAATTATTAATCTAGCCATGAAGCCAAAAATGGAATACCTTAATATGGCAAAAAATTCCCTATGGTTCAGAATTCCTTATGGCTCATACACCACACAGGGATAAAAAGGTGGCAAGCAAAAGGAGATGAAGAGATGACCACAAGCACATGGCTTGGTGTTGTTGGGGAATTGGGCTGAACTCTTGGCTGTCAGTAGGGCTGTGCCAATTGGTACTGGCCAAACAAGGAATTGTGTTGGATGAAAGGAAGCTGTGGTCTCCCTTCTCTTCCCTTTCCTTTCCCTGGTACGATTTTGATTGAACTCTCACAGCCTAGAAGTTGTCTTTCTGCTCCTGAGCTTCAGTTTCCCTTCTCGTTCTCTTCCCAAGACCTCCTCCCAGTCCTGGGGTTCCTTTGTGCTGGGCTGGACCTGCAGAGCCTGGTGTGCACCACTGGGCAGTCATACCAAGCTCCATTCCTTCCCCCACGTGCTCTCTGCCCTTCCCACCTGTCTATCCCTTACATCTCTTTTTGTTGAGGGTTTTTGCTGCTAGTCATCCCTGGGCATACGGTCTGCTTTTCTTCTAGGGGAACTTGAGATCAACTCAGCCATGAGGCCAGAGGGAGATCAAAGATTACTACAGATTTGCAGGCAGAAGGGTTGGTTTGTGGCTCTCTTCTCATTTTTGTTAATTTAGACTTTGAGTAGCATCACTGAGAGCATTAAAATTCAAGCTAAATTTGTACATCCATTCTTTTATTTTTGTGTACAGTATTTCCCCTCCCTTAATTGCTGGGATTTTGCAGCCATGAAAGAGGGGGTTTTGTCATGGGTTGTGGGGATTTTTTCCTGCCAGGAAAATTTTGATGTTGCAACATGGAAAATACAAGGCTTTGAATACTTGCCCTTTGTTAGAGAGAGCTCCTTTAAGGGCTTGCATCTTTATTCTGTTTATTGATGTAGAAGCTTTTCTCCTGAAGACTCCTCTCTTCTTTTTGCTTAAAGAAAGGGCAAGAATTCAAGTACTTGGGTTTTCCATATTCTAACATCTGTGTATTTAGCTAGGGCACAGAAGAAGGACTCATAAAAGCCCGTGTTTTCCTATCATGTATTTTTTGCTGAGGAAAGCTGTCATGCCAGGGGCAGCATAGCTCTGTCTGAGAAGGAGCAGAAGCATCAGTGACCGAGTGAAGCATCTACACTTGGCAAGGGCCCCTCAGACCTCTTCAAGGTGACTTGGGCTGTGGGGATACAGAACAGGAACTGTGACCCTAGTGCTCCATCTGTGCAGTGCCCAGAATAGCAATTCCTCAGCTGAAGCCAGTGGCTGATAGGAGTGCCCTCTCCCACCATGCTGCTGATGGGAGCAAACAGACTGTGGAAGTGGCTTTCCTCAGCCTGAGACTCGTTACATTGACTTGGAAATTCAAGTTAAATTTTCCATTGGGCTTAGGTACCAAGCTACATGGCAGTGAAATACAAAAGGTGAAGGACAGAATATGGGTTAATGTGCCTGTCAGTTCATCTTTATCCCTTCTAGATGCCATGGACAGTGGAGAAACTCTCTGAGGTGACCAATACACCCAGCTTCCTGGCAGTGTAAAGGTGTAGGAGGAAATTTTGCGTAAATATGAAAAGAGAACTCACCTGTGCAAGCAGATCTGAGCTCCTCAAAGGCTGGGAATGCTGTGTTTGAACTGAATCCAGCCTAGGCTCCAGAAAAAGCAATGCCATTGTTGACTTAGAGTTCACAGTATGCCTCTGCCCTTGGTTTAGATTCACCAAGTGCCTTTGTCTCTGGATGGGCACTTAGAGCACTGTTGGATGCAGAGACATTGCCACATGATACACCTTGAAGCTCCAAGAGCTTCTATTTTGGACCACAAATTCCCGTGTATTCCTGGGCTCCTGTGCCTGCTCAGAAGTGCTCTCTAGGCAGCTGCACTCTTGCATAACCCATCAGGATTCAAGGAAAATGGTGTGGAGAGCTCTAAAGGGGCAGGATTCAATTAGCAAGGAGTTCATCACAGCAGCTGGGGGTCACATCCACTGGAAAGTAGAAAAGGCCATTTCTTCACTCAGCAATCTCTTACCTGCAAAGCAGGAGACCTCCCTGCTGGGTTCTCTCAGCCTAATTGCTCTTAGTTTAGTCTCCAGCTGGTCTCATGATAGCTGTAAATGGCTTTGCCCTCTTTGGATGTCTGTTCATACATCAGACATCATCCTCAGCTTCTCTCTCCTTCAGCTTACCTAAATGCTTCCATAATTGCTCCTCCTTGCTTCTTTGGCCAAATTTATGAGAACTTGACCAAGTTTTCTGTTGGAAGTCCCTGACAATGCACTGTGCAGCCCATGAGTCAGATTTCAGTTCTTGGAAGAGTGATGTAGGAGAAATCCACTGTGCTTTGGTCCAGCCTTGTTTCCATACTGGCATTTATGTTCTGCCAGTGGTGGTTTAAAGTGTACCAGCTCACAGTTCTCTACTCATGGTTATTTCTGTCTTCTGGCATCCTGTCTGTAGAAACAGGAATTTTAGAAGAAAGTGAATGCTGGCTAACATTTGCTGACTTTGGGAAGCCAGTCACCTTCTGAGTTACCCCTTGCCAGGGTTTCTCCTTGCTACTTCCCCATTTCTATAGGTAGGAGTTTTCTTGAAGCTTTTATGCCGCAAGATAATACCACAAGCAAAGCCACTTACATCTGGCCCTTTTTTGGTGCTGATGCTTTTCAGGATGTGGTCCTGTCCTGCCTACAAAGGATCCAGATCACTGTCCTTGTTGCTTGCAACTCACAAAGCACAAAAGTGTTAGTCTTTGTTAGGGGGTTTGCCTTGATGAAGAGCACATTTAAAGTTAAGACAAGGACTTTCTCTGGCCATCTACACAATGCTTAACTTTGTATGAATAACCTATCTGCAATTAAACTTAACCTTCACTGCTGTGTTACTTATACTTACACTTTCAAATTGCCATTTTAAATGCTGCCTGGACTTACCATTTTATCAATGCTGCAAGTGAATTCCCTTTAAATAGCAGCTGCTGACACAGCAGCTCTGCCTGTTTTTAGTGTGATGGGCAAGATCCGGGCAAGGTAGGAGAGCACCATGCAGTGGGGTATCCCCACAGCCCCTACCAGGGCTTGCCCCCTCTCCTAAGGGATGCAGAGCTTTGGAGGGGCAGCAGCTAGGGATGGGTTGAAGGGTGCCAAGGCAGAGCTGGATGCTTCTTATGTGTTTCATGGGAAGTTTGCAAATGTGCCAGAGCAAGGGGAAGGCCCTAAACAAATTACCATGCAGGATACAGCACATCCATCTCCACCTTCCTGCCCACAGTTTGTGCTGGGGCACCTGCCCTCTCTCGGGGGAAGGAGGGCTCAGGTCTTGGCAGGGAGCTCTCCCACTTGACCACAAGTTGGGTTTGTGTGCTGGTTGTCAGCTCAGCCCTGCCCTGACACCGTGTCTAGCCGCTGCAGGAGTCAGACAAGGGCAGCCCAGCCTCTCTGTACGGGTTGGGCAGGTAGGAAAAATTTATTTCCTCTTCTATCCCAGCTCCAGAGTCCTGGACTTATTCCATGGTAGCAATTCTGCCCAGGGCATAGAAATTTATCAGCACTTGCAGTATCTTTGGATTGTTCTTCTATTTCCTTTTTTTTTCTTATTTTTTGTACAGTCCTTAAGAATAGCCTATATGCCTTTGAGCTGAGACCCTTGTTTCCTAGGTTTAGAGGGGAGGAGCAGGATAAAAGGCTATGAAGAGATTCAGATGGCTTTCCAACAGTCTTGGTAAATAAGCCTAAATCTTGGGGTCTTTGCAAGAGCCTAGAATCTCTTTTTACCTTAAGAGCTCATGAAAACAGACATTCAAGACCAGTTAAGGTAGGAGAACAAATGAGGCTGAAGGCTTTAAAGGGCCTGCCATTCCCAAGGAAGGTGTCCAAGTCCTCCAGTGTATCTTTTTCTCCTCCAGGTGTGCAGTGGAGGTGTGTGGCTGGCTCATGGGGTGTGCTGTGATCTGCAGTGTGTCCACCCATGCCCACCTGTGCTGATGCAGCAAAGTGGTCTTTATCATGGTCCTATCTGGACACTGGGGCAGCCTGAGCACTTACCCCTACAGGGAACACCTGGCTGGGTCTGTGGGCCTGTTCAGACTAGACAAACCTGTGTCAAGCCCTGCTGCTCTGTCAGCAGTATGCTTCTGCCACTGACTCCATCCATGGCTGCCCTGGGCTTTCCCCATCACTTGTGGCAGTAGATGTTTACACCACAGCTGTACAGCAGAGGCAAAAGAGTTTTCCCACCCAGCCCAGTTGACTGGGATGTGAAAATGTTCCCAGTCATCATAAAGGTCCCACTGGGACATCATGAGTTGCCTCTGGGGTGCAATGATGCATTAAGACTAGTACTTCTGAGCAGCTGATGCACTTCAAGTGCTCCCCATGTTTGTACTGGCATAGTCTGAACTGATGAACTCCTCTTGTACCTTCCTCCTTCCAGTCAAAATCCTTGCTGTACACAAAGCTGGGGCTCAGGAACTAGTGATGATGTGTCTCAGTATGTGGTGTTTACCCAGAAGGCTGGGGTACCTTGTTCCACAGGTGATGGGACCCCCTGTGAGACAGACCCATGGAGAACCAGTGAGTTATGATTCCATTAAATTTAATCTAGTGGGGAACAGCATCTGGGTGGCTGTTGCAACTGAGGTGTTTTAGGGGATTTGAGCATGGATTTATTCACAGAAATGTGATCACTGTATTGGATATGCAAGGCACTTAAAGCTTTTCCATCTGTTTTAGTTACCTCCTTAGTATCGGCACACCATTTGGGACTAAATATTTAAGGGGAGTTCCCCAAGGCTTACTCTGAAAGGACAAAACTGTCTAGAAATAATATCCAGGTGCTGAGAAAAGGAAAATGTAGCTATTACTTTGGGTTGTCTCCCAGCACTACTTCACCATGCATTTTGTAGGTTATCCCTGACATTTAAACTGACTTTTAGCTAATCTTCCGGTCTTGAGTTTTCTTTGCTGGAAGAGGGAAAAGTTGGGAGGGCTGTGAAATACTTTGAGCCATAAGTTGCCAGAGGAGCAACTTTCCAAATTCAGTGATCAGTATTTGGTACTGGAAAAGGAAACTGAAATCCATATAGTCATCCTCCCCTCCATGTGCTCTCAACTTAGGTCTGGGACAGAAACCCCCTTGTCCATCCAACTTGATTTCATGAGATTTTTTTTATTTTTTTTTTTACAGTCTTTGAGCAAGCCCAGCAGAGGCAGAAAGGCCACAGGACACATAGTGGTGCCAGCAGCTACAGTAATTAAAAACCTTTGTCTCTTCTGTCCTAGTTCTGGATACTGCAGGCCAAGAGGAGTTCAGTGCGATGCGGGAGCAGTACATGAGGACTGGAGATGGTTTCCTTATCGTCTACTCGGTGACAGACAAGGCCAGCTTCGAGCACGTGGACCGGTTCCACCAGCTGATCCTCCGAGTCAAGGACAGGTGGGTACCACTGGGCTGGGCACTGCCTGACCCACCAGGCTCCCACCTTGCTGCCAACCATCCTGGTCTCACCCCAGCCTCTGCTTTCTGGCTGTCCTGAGACAAATCCTTGTGTGGGATTGATTTGTGGGTCTCAGTATGGTGAATAAGAAGTGGTTTAAGTCTTCTAATAAGCATGAAGTGCTTCCAATGTGGAAAGGGTCAGTAGTGTTACAATGGAGTGAAAATGAGTCTGGAAGGGAGAAACTTCTGCCAGAATGGTCTGGAAGAGCAGTGTGAGAAAGAGAGATCAGACACCTTTGAAGGTAACCAGCTCAGCTCTGAGGAGGGGGAAGGATGCTCTGTGCACAGTGCAGTCACTTTGGGATTACCAGCAGAGAGTCAGCAAGCATTCGGCCCTAATTATTTTGTGTATGCTGGCACCATCTCCCTTTCCCGTGCTTGTGCCAAAACACACCTAACACACCTTGGAAGGCCCTGTGTAATTTGGGGGTGTGAACGAGTGTCTTGAAGGGGGAAAACTTGTGCTGGAAGGAACTGTATTCTTTACCAGGGATGTAATGTAGTTAATGCACTGTGCTCTGCAGCAAATAATTGCACAGAATAAAACATCTGTCTGTTCCTGGGGAAAAAGCAAGAGAGGTTGTCTCTCTCCTCCCTGCATGTGCAGGGGAGAATATAGCACTGGGAGTTTAATCATGGTAAATAAATGTGTCCTGGCAGAGTGAGGAGAAGCTGCTGGTTTACCTCCAAGATAACTCCCTCTTCCCATCCCATTTCAAGAGGCAATGGATCCATCCTCGCTGGGTGGGGTGTGAATTAAGCCCTTATATGTCTGCAGATTTGAAACACTTAGTTTTTCCATTCATAATAGCTTTTAATTATGGAAGTCATCAAGAAAAGTCACCAGAGGGTTTGGGCCTCGTTGCTGGCTTCCTTTCACAGCTCTGAATAACTTCCCCACAGGAAGGGTGGACTCATATCATGTGAGGTTCACAGCTGACAGCTCTTCCAGTAAAGCATCCAAAGTGTAGCCCACAAGAGTGAAAAGTAAAGGAAAAACCTCCCTCTGATTTCATTTAAATGAAGAAGAATTTCAGTCACTCAGTCAGCCTCTCAGATCACAGCAGTCTAAGCACTGCTGGCTTAGCTAAGGGCAAAGTAAATCTGTTTCTAAAAGCTGAAGGAGACTGGACAGAATTTCCTGTAACCTGCCCCAATCTGATGCTGATTTGATCTAATTTAACTTGGTGAAAATAAGATGTGGTGTTCACTGTTTGCTCTGGACTGAAACTTTTACCCTCCACATGCCGTGCAAATGCTGCAGCAGCGTGTGAGAGGCAGGAAGTGAAACAGGCTGGTGAGGTTGTTTGTGTTTCCCCACTCGGCACCACTCCGAGCGTGAGGAGCGTATTAATGCTTCACCCAAAACCTGAGCTGGGTCAGAAAATCACAGCAGTGGGAGCAGCATGAGTAAAAACCCTCCTGCCAAGTCCACAGGTAGCTTGGAGCAGAGCATCACCCTGGTTTTCAGTCTGGAAGACAGCTTTGGCAACTTAAAATCTCAAGGAATTGCAGGCTGCTGTGTTAATAGGGCTTCAAAGCCTTTTCCCATTTCTTTCCACAATTTTCATTATAGTAAAATTCCCAACAGTGGAATTTTTGTCCAACTAGCAGTTGGATAGTTTTGTCCAACTAGCAGTTGTACAGCTTACAATAGGGAACCAAGTCCCCACAGAGCTTTATGCCTGATGTAAACAAGGCAAATGAGATACTATCCAAAATAATCCCTTTCTAATCAATGTGCAGCAAGCCAAAAAGCAATCAAATAATCCAGACAAGCAAATATTTTGCTCCAGAAGGATCAGAGTTGAGATATATCAATACTCAGGTATTAACATTAAATCACAGTCACATTATCAGAATTAATAACTCTAAGACTCGTTTAAAATGCAGAGTGCAGTGCGGTATTTTTCCAGCCAGAGCAATGGGGCAATGTGCCAAAGGGAAGATGGAGCTCTTATCATCTCGATGAAATATGACCCAGAAACACAGTTTAAAAATCCAGAGTTGCCCAGGAAAGTGTTTTATACAGAAATGAGTACAAGCAGCTGCTCCTTACCCCAGTAAAATCAGCTCTGTTACAGGAGAGAACATTGGGATCATTTGGGAGGGCTTAAAGTTAACTATAAGACAACAATACTGCAGTAGCTGTCAGTGATCAGAAGGGACCTCCTCCCTCCCAGCAGTGGAGTGGCCCTGCAGCAGCTGATTGCTCTGAAGCCAGAGGAGAGAGTGGCACTGCCAACACCTGCCGTGGCTCCCAACCTTGGCTCCATTTATCACTGGAACAGTGGAGCTTTCTGCAGGAGAAGAGGGGGAGAGCCTTGCATAGGATATGCTATGGACAGATGGATCTCTTCAAAGGTGGTGGCGGAAGACAGGTGCTTACAAGCCTGGCAGTTAAGGAAATACTGAGTGTTATTACAGAGGGAGATGGGTTTGATATTTTTTCTGGGATTAGAAACAGGAAATGGTAGATAATAGCATTGGAAGCTTAGCAAATCTCTTTGGCTTCCTCCAGCCTCCTTCCAAATACCACTGCCAAGTTCAGTTTGTCTTGGGGTAACAGCTGATGGGCATCTTTTTGCTCCCGCTCATTTTCTCCACCATTTGATGCCCCTCTAAGCACCAGCTCCCAGAGTCCATCTTTCCTTCCCCCACAGAGTCTCTCAGTGGATGACCAGGAATGAAATTACTCCAATTCTTCCATCATCCCTCAGGTATCTTGCCAAGACATGCAGTTACTGAGATGCCTTAACTGCTACAAAAGAGTCCCAGTCTCCTGTCCAAGTTCTGTCTCTATGTCTCAGTTGATTTTCTGGCTAATTCTCTAGATCTTTCTTCACCTGGTTGGATCTTCAGGCTTAGCTATCATCAGGCATTGCAAAAATGTGACAATAAGTTCCTGAATTCCCTACAAATGACAGTGAATGTGTGCATGCATGCAACTTGTCAAGTAAATTTTTACAATATGAACATATGTATAGCACGGCCTGGGGGTTTTCTTTATATTTCTTTACACATATGTGGTATGTCTGCAGCTGAAAATGTTAGATGATGTCAGCATCAAAAAGTGAAATTTATGCATATAATTTTGTTGTAGTCTGCTAATAATTGGGTGGTGGTTTTGATTTTTTCCAGGGAGTCTTTTCCAATGATTTTGGTGGCAAACAAAGTTGATCTAATGCACTTACGGAAAATTACAAGAGAACAGGGGAGAGAAATGGCAACAAAACATAACGTAAGTTTCCGGGATTATTTGATGGGTTATTGAAAGTCCTATTACAGGCGTTCAGAATTGAAATCTGTGCTCATTAGGAGCTGAATTAAAGCTTACAATTAAACATCTGTAAATACATTTTTGACTACTACAAAGTAGCAGCTATGCAGTTTCCTTTCAGTAGGGCCAGTTTATCACGGAAACCAGAATCTCTGCTGTGCACCAGGCTGTAGCAGAGCTGTGGCCACCACTAAAACTTATGTACAAGGTGTCTGAAAGTGGTGAGAGGTATTCAGGATGAGGGAAGAAAGTGCACTCTCCTGGAGTGAAAAGGCAGAGTCAGGCATTAGGAGGTATATCCAGGTGCCTCAGCTTGTTAAAGATAATGAAGTTAATGAGGTTGTTAAGCCTATATAAATCTGGCCCACCATCTAAGCTCTGCATTATTCATGCTCTTAGTTTAGCCTGAGAAATTGGTTTAGATGGGTGTAGATCACATGCTGCTCCACTAATCACATCGAAATGCCAGCAGCCCTGAATACCCAGAGGGAGACAACAACTCCCTTAGGAGGTGGAACTGAATGGAAAGGTTAAAGGCAAGCAAGCCTGAGACCTCTTGGCAGCTTGCTGTGCCTAAAGGACAAGATGTGTGGTGGTTTCTGAGCAAACCACGATAGGAGTTTGGCAGGGCAGGTTCGCTCCCCTCCCTCCCCGAGGAATCTGGTTTCTGTCAGAGCCAGGACACCTAAACTGCAGCACAGCATGCTGTATCCATCTGTATACACACGCCTTGGAAAAGGCCATGCATGAAAATACCTTATCAGAGGCAGTTTTATAAATCTGCCAGTGTGCTGGACAAGCACTCTAGGAGGCCCCATCTGGCTGTCAGACTTTGAAGGGGAAGATCATTTTACACTGAAGGGGAATTGTAGTCATGAAATATTCATGCAGTAGTCCCAATAAAATGTGGCAAGCAAGAATTTTTGGCAAGTGCTGGTCTTTCAACAACCTTCGGCTATTTTCATATCTGTGAGCACAGCTCGGGGAGAGAACATCTGACGACATGAAGTCTGGGATTATTCTCCCCCAAACCCAGAGCTCCAACAGCAGCTGTTTAGCCTGGTGCTTATTTCCAGACCTTTTGTAAGCTCTCCCTGACCTTGCTGTAAACATTGGGGTGTTGATAGCAGTGTCATGACAACATTTTGTTTACCTGTATTTCCATGGTAATATCCATCCCATTTCTCCAGCCTTTAGGCTTTTCATTTTGAAAGGGAATATATTATCCCAACACTCAGGCTGTTAACTGATCTCTTTCATGATACACTTCTCTCCTTCAGATTCCCTATATAGAAACGAGTGCCAAGGACCCACCTCTGAATGTGGATAAGGCCTTCCATGATCTTGTGAGGGTAATAAGGTGAGTTCCAAATTCCTCCCTTACCTTCCATGGATGGCATGTGCAGGAGTCATGGCCCAGAGAGTCAGGAGCCAATTTCTGGGGAGCCAGGTTTTCGTGGGGGTGATATATTTATTTGGTATTTATAAACTTTCTTGCCCTTAATCTGTTAAGATATGTTACTTGCACTTAATTACCCATGCAGGACATCAGTACCAGGCACAGTAAGAAGAAGCTGTGGCCATGATGAATTTTTTTTAATTCAACGAACAGTGCAAAGCCTACTATAATGATCAGCTCTAAAAGGCTGGCATTGAAAGCTCTGGACCAGTAATTTGGGTTTTCATGGTTTTGTCCTCTCAGGGTCTTACCTTGCCAGATGTCAAAAAGGACTGGCAAAAAATTCTACAAAATTCTAATGTTGTAGGTGACTTCTAACATTTTCTGCTCACTACATGGAAAAAATTAAGCCATTTTGTATGAGAAACTGCATGACCTAATGGCTAAGCCCCAGGTTTCCTCAGTCTGCAGAGGTTTGTTCCCAGTTTTGGCATGAGCTGCCTCTGCTCGTTTTGGCAGGCGTGCGCTCTCCGGGCGAACCCCTGCTCAGGCTGCCAGCAGGGAGGGACTGCCTTCCCAACCCCGGCTCCCCTGCAGGAAAAGAGCTGCACACCCATCCCAGCATCTCGGCTGATAACCTCAGCTCTCTCCAAGAAGATTTGTTTTTCTGGCACTAGTTGTCTGCCAGATTTTCTGGGCCCTCATTTTTCATGTTGTGGGAGGGCGCTGAGCTGAAATCATGCTCCTCCCCACCGTGCTGTCAAAGTGCCTCGCCCGGCAATTAAACTACAAGGCATTTATTCACAGCATATCTGTACTTGTGAATATCCTAGCACAGCCTCAAGCCAGCCTCCATCAAAAGCAGATGGTACTGCCCACTCTTCCCACATGTCTCAAAAGCAGAGGGCAGAAAGTCTTTGGAGAACTGAGTTGGAAGTGTCCCAAGCTCTTTCCCAACTGTTCTGTAACTCCGTATTAGCTAGCTAGATATTGCTTTTGTGTAGCAGCAAGCTCTTACCACCATCTATTCTGCTCTGTAGGAAAGGAAAACAGCCAAAATAAGATAGAAAGGCTTTGTTTGCTTTCTCCACATAATGCAACTCCAGGCAGGCTGAAAAGAGTATTGTAATGAGGCATTACTAATTTCAAGCCCTGAACATGCACTTAACCTCAAAAATAAGTGGTACACCTCTGTTTCCTGATTAGCTGCTGTGAAAATCCTTGCCAGCCAGGTGAAACCCTCTGTGACGTCAAGGGCACCAGAAATGCTCACAAGAGCTGAAATTCAGGTTAAGTCAGAGAGCAGGGAGAGATGCTGCATGGTCTGTCTGGTCATTGGCCACAAAGCAGCTTTGCTTGGTTTTTGGATGTTACAAACTGTCCACAGTAAAGGATAGCATCACCCACCAAGTATTGTTTTTCTGGTTTTCAAATGCGCTTTTTTCAAATAAAATGTCAATTTCATCTCCCTGATAACTGTCATTGAAGGAGGGCTTTGCAAATGAAGGGCTTCCTCAGAGCCCTTGTGAGCTCTTTGGGTGAGGATGCTTGTTCAGGTTTGCACTGTTTGTGCTCATTGCACTTGGCTGATTCCCAGTTTATTTAGCTTCATGCAAGAAACTGTTTTGTGGAAGTAATCCAGAAAGGAGTGGGGTGATTGAGTCCACCCAATGGATGTTTTAAATTTCCTGATGCCCCTTCTATGCTGCAGCAGTGCACACACAGAAACTGTCACAGCAGAAGCCCTGAGCAGGCCCAAGGTGTGGTTTCTGGCTCTCTAAAACAGATCCAGAAGAGTGTGAACAGCTTGTGGTCATTTAGTGTTTATCCAGGTTTAAAGTATTTTCTGAATTTCATCTTTTGATCTTTAAAGCATTATGTTTTTCATGCCTCCAGCCTTCATATTCACTGAAAAAAGTCTTACTAGTCAAGGCTGAGTTTTTCAGGTGGTTGCAGGAATTGGGAAGCTGAGGCTGTAAGAGAAATACCAGCTAAAGCCATAGTGATTTATGTCCCAGTGTTTGGATTACTTGGTATGAACAGTTGATTTAATGCCTGGCATATTACATGACAAAGAGGCTGCTTTTGAACAGTTCAGACTCTCAGGTTTGAATCTACCGGTGTACATTTTGAAGCTGCCGGTGTTTGTATGTTTTATCTTGCACTAAAATCTACATCTACAGGCTGCCTATGGGGTGTTTGAGTTACAGAGCCTACTGCTGCATTTGCACTGCTGGGCTGGCAGAGTAGCTGCTGCAGCCGGGTGTAGCTGCAAGCAGGCATCTGGGCAATGCCTCATCTTGCTGGACAGGGAGAATCCCTCAACAGAACGCTTCAGAGGCTGCTCACAGCTGTGGGGCACAGTGCAGGAGAGCTCTCAGCTGTGTGTTCCTGGTGGCTGTGACTTCAGACAGCCAGGGACATCTTTCTGGAGTCAGCTCATTGTCCGTTCTCCAGTGCTTTTCACAACTTAAGAGGAGGCCAGAGCCCCACCAGAGCAACAAACTCAGTTTTTGGTTTATTATTTTTTAGCTCCCCTCCATCACCAAGTCTGCATCAGTGCAGCTGGCTAAAGGCAATGCCAGCTGAAAGGCAGAAGAGTGTATTTCTCTGTGCTCTCTGTACCTCTCAACCTCTTCCCTACTGAGTGCCAGCAGTGTAATGGATGACATTGTATCACTTAGAGCATCCCTGTTTCCCAGAGCAGCCCACATGGCAGGGGAGGAGGCAGCAGTTCACCCTGGGCAACTGGAGGCATAGTGCCCTGGCAGGACATACATCCCTGCCATTAACTTGAATAGCATCTTTCCTCCTTCCTGAAGAATGCAGGCAGTTCTCAACTGTGTGGCACGAAAAGCCACGCCGTCCTGGAAGGATGTGTGCAGATATGTATGCAAATATGCACATGCTCACCAAGATGCTGCTCTGCAGGCTGCCCAGGGCTCTGAATCCCACCCAGCCTTATGTCTCACCTGCCTGCTTTCTCTATCTCCCAAACCAGGCAACAGATCCCAGAGAAAAGCCAGAAGAAGAAGAAAAAGGCCAAATGGCGAGGGGACAGAGCCACGGGCTCCCATAAACTCCAGTGCGTGATTTTGTGACGGGACACCCTGGGAGTGCCTTGGGCTCCTCCCTCCTCCCCTCTTGACCCACTGCAGCCCAGGCGAGGAGCCACAGCTCGGTGCTGATGCCCACACGGCCCCATGGCCCCTCGGGCTCCCTACAGCAGCTCAGACTCGGAGGAGGCGATTCAGAGGGTCCGGACCCCCGGAATGGGGCTGCACGTCAGGGCCAGCGTGGGAGCTGTGCCAATGGGGGCAGAAGGGATCAGCTGGACCTCAATTCTCAAAGATCCCCAGCACATTCCAGGGGTCTCCATGATGTTTATTAGAAAAAAAAACCACCAAGGCAGAAGTTTAAAAAAAAGTGTTGATTTTATCTGCAAACATTTCTCTTTTGTGACCCATTTCTGAACCGCTTTGAATAGCCCCCCTGTTTGGTACCATTGTCTGTGTATGTGTGGGGGAAGGGAAAGGGTTTGTCTTTCTCTTAATTTTTTTTGTCCTCTTCTTCCTTTTTGTTGTTTGCTCAGTGAGTGTTGGGTTGCAAAGAAACAACGGCCAGGCTTAGATTTTTTGCACTGGACTCTCTCTTGAGCGGCAGTGCCAAAACACAACTTCATATGAAAGTGCATAGATTTGGAGAAAGAAAATTAATTCCAGCTGCTCTGGGTGCTCCAGACATTGTGTCAGACTCTGGAGGGTGGCCAGCTCACAGACCATAAACTCCAGCTTAGAAAAGAAGGTTTGGGCTTGGAATTTGTTTTTTTTCTTACCCTTTGTCAAGAGGTTTTGTTTCTGTTTTGTAACTTTGGATATGTCAAACTTAAGACATTTTGTTAATCTGGAAGTATTTAAATTAAAGTAATTTACAAATGGAAGGGTATGTAATTTTTAGGGGAGGGGGATGGAGAGGAATGGAGAAAGAAAGTAAAATCTGAATTTGTTATTTGGGTGTTGACTTTCTCCCTCATAAATACGTGTAAAGTGGTGCAATCTATATCACTCTATTATTCCTTAACCTTTCCCTGCAAAGCCACTAGTGGGTAGATTAATTGTTTTGCTTTTCCCAGGCTCCTCTCACACACACAGGAAAAAAACTTTGTTTATGGAGTTTGGCTCAGTGTTTCTTCTTCCCCCTCCTTCGCCAAGTTGGTGACTTGAAAGGAAGAGGTGTTTTTAAAATGATTCAAGTGGGATGTGTCTCTTCATACGCTGACTGTATCTAAAATGTCTCCCTGAAAACAGCAAGGACCAAATATGCCTTATGAACAGACAAGGCAAAGAACCAGCAAGCATTTAAACTGCCATCTGCAGCACCAGAAATATGGCTGTGTGCATCCTGGAGACGCCACGTGTTCTTTCACACCTTTCCTGGCAGTAAGAACTGCAGTAGCAAATTTGTCTTTAATGGAATGTCATCTGCTGGATTGAATCCATTGGCTCCAATTCACATGGTCAGCAAACCCATTTAAAAGTAGCAACTGGCTTTTCATAGGCTTGAATCCTATTTGAATGTGCTTTGTGGGCATGACTTAAAATGTTGGCAGAGTATGAAGGCCTGAGATATATGTGTCTGAGCACAGAAAATCCTGGTATTGGATACTGAAGATCCATCCAAGATGGATCATCACAAACTTAGTTGTCCATACTTGTCCATTTGCCACCAGATTTCATTTCTTGACCCTTTGCCAGGCTTCTTTTTAGAAGTGAGTTGGCTGCTGATTATTTTTCAGGTGAATGAGGCTAATGGAAACATGTTCTTAATTTGGCCAGTCTTCATCACAGCCAGAAGATGGCAAAAGCCTGTGGCTGGCTCAGCAAGCTGCTCAGGGTAACGCTGCTGCCTCTGTCCCTTTGGTGTGGTGACAGATGCTGGGGAAAGAAGTGTCTCTCATGGACTCTTAGGTTGGATGTGGGCCATACACTTCAGTGAAGTAGCAACATGTGTTGTGTCAGCTGAGATGTGGCTCCCGACCATCGCAGCTTTTTTCCCAGTGCTGGCTGAACAGAACTGCAGCAACTGAAGCCATCCACTTCAAATTCTGGTCCTTGAGACTTGCCTCTGCCTTCTGGAGGAACATCTCCCTCTAGGCATTTAATTTGTTCTGCTTTGAAAACCTCTAGTAAATCAGAAATTGTCTGATCTTTGTAACCACCCCATTTCACCATCGCTGCTGTAACCACCTCCCTACCAGAATTGCTGTCTAAGCTGACTGCTGGTTTAATAGTTTTAATTATACACTACTAATGCTACAGGACCCCGCACACGAGAAGTTGATGGCATTTTCAGGGAGCTCTTTTAATACCTCCTAGAGCCCTTCCACTTAAAAATAACTTTTTCCACTTAAAAATAACTTAAAAATAACAGATTTCTGCTGAAACACCTCATCCTTATTATTTATATTTAAACCCTTGGGAATGCTTGCCTGAAAAAAACGTGTGTGTATCTTGAGTCATATCTGCTGCATATTCAGCACTGCATGTGAAAAATTATCTGCTTTCTCTAAAGCTTCTTAATTGTTTCTTCAGTTCCTTTAGCAACTAACAGCTATTAGAATAACAGAGGGGAGGAGGAGGAGAGGAAAGGAGCAGACTAACAACAGAATATGGAGTAGTGGCCAATGGGGAAAGCATGGCTGTTTTGTTCTATGTTCACCAACTTGTTTGCAGCAAGGAGTGTTTTCCAGCAAGGATTGCATCTCTGACAGTCAATCCTACAGTGCTGAAAAGAGCTAGGTATACAAATCCTTCTGCCACCTAACCCACCCTGTCATCTTCAGGACTGTTGGGAAATCGAGAGCATCTCCCCTGCCATGCACTGCACCTACAGACCTAGGTAAGGAGACACCAGCTGGTGAAACACTGCAGACAGCAACAACTGTGCTGTGGATGGCTGATATTTTTCTACAGAGCATCCATTGGATAGGGACATTTTTGTTGTGGTTGGGACAATCTGGAGAAGGATCCTGTAAAGGCACACGTGGGGCTCATTTTCACAGAATAGATGGTGTAAGTGACTTAACATCATCTTCAGCCCCTGGGTAAACCAGCATTACTTTGCCTCAGAGGAATCTGGTTTCTCTTCTGTTAAACAGGAATTGGCAAGGTAGAGTTGGCCATAGGGCTGACCTTGCCTTCAAAATGCAGCTTCAATCAAAATAAAAAGAGGGGTAAAATCTTCCAGAATTATTGGTATTTAGTAACTAAATAACCTCCGTCTATTTTAGACACTGAATAATATTTGTAGAACAACAAACAATAAGTATTAAGCCACCTAAGTTTTGGCTTTGTAAAGGTGTCATCACCTCCCTGACCTGGGATCCCATAGCAGCTCTATCACTGCCTTCAGGTAAATCATGTTGCTGTTTCCTCTCTGGTCCTCCCTATAAGGCAGCCACTGCCTTTGTTTTCTTACCAACTTCTGAGGTGCATGACATTTATTGTACAAGCCAAGTCACCTGTTTGTCAACCTCATGTCTCTCAAAGGGGGGGTGGCAAGGAAGAAAAGGAGAAGTACCTGGTTGAAATAAATACATGTTCCTTTAGCATGAGCAGAGTTTAATTGTCCCTCTCTGCCTGCCAACTCCAAATGGCACTAAAGCCTGTTAACAGCAAAACCAAACAATGCCACCCCACACCTGAGGAGGCCTGCAGATGGTGGCCACCTACAAACCTGCTTTCTTGGCTGCCTCAGCCAAGGCCAGTGCTGTCACTGGCAAAGCTGCTCTGTGATAGCCTGGGTACATTTAAATAAACCATGTCCAGATGATGGTGCTCAGCAGCAAAACACTGGAGATGGTGAAAAAGAGAAGCGAGTATTTAACAAGGGGCTGAAATTATTTGGTTTGGATCAGATGTTTCAGTGTAACAAGAGGCCATTGCCGTAGGTTGCTCAGTTCCTTAATCTGCAATAATTAATTTTGGCTGGCTCTTTTAACATGCAGCTGTACTAGAATTTGCAAATTAGGACAGGCTGAGGGGTTTAGACATACATGGTGTGTCCCGTCTGGAGAGGAAATGAGCATTGTTGGGCACAGAGAGGGCAGCACTGTAATGCTAGTTCAGATTTTCTGTTTTAGCTTGTTACCATCCTCAGGACAAAATGGACTGCCCAGAACCTTATCCAGCTCCAGTGATTTCAAGGGATGGTCCCTAAATGCTGCTGAAGGAGGTGATCTCCCTCAAAGCTTTGCTAAGAGTAGAACATAATGGGGAATACAGAAGATACTTTAAGAGATACAATTTATGGTCTACTTCATATGTCAGAGTTCAGATATTTATTAATGAGGGAGAGAGAGGTCTTGAGAGAAGTTTGGCATTCGGGAAATAGCCAAAGTCCTGTGACAACTGCCACATCAACCTGTGTACCTTGGAATGGACAGATCTCTGTGTCTAGAAATCTGCTTTCTGTGAGCTGGGTTCAGTGGCCAACCTATTCTATCTGCTGTAGGCTGGGCAGGAAGGGAGAGCTTTAGTGCATTTATTAAGGACTGCATTAGAGTGCACAGAATAGATGACAGTGAAAAGCACAGGAAGGATGCTGTGGCATGGGAAATGTTGCTGTTCTTGGCCACTGCTCCCTGTGCTGGGAGGTCTCCTGTGGTCACACAGGCTAAAATGAGTGTCTTGCATTTATGTATTTAATGCCATCTGAAGATGCCTGGGGGTATCCAGGTCATATACCTGGGAGTTTCAGCTGTAACATGAGACCTATGGGAAATCTCCCCCCCTTCTGGAGCAGCAGCCACCAGCCAGGCAAGGATTCACCTGAGCACCTGAAATGGCTCCAGATGTCTACCTTGGGGCAGCCAGTAGGTGCTTTGAAAAGCCTTCTCTATTTCACAGCAGCACTCCGACAAAAGTCAGTGGACATTCCAAATGTCTGTGGATACCGTAGTTCTTCTCCTCCTGTAAAGTGATGTCACCTGTGTTTTAGAGACTCATTCATGCATCTAGACAAAGTCTGAAGTAGAAGTCACCAATTTTGTGAAATGTATTAATTGCATTTTGCAGCCTAGCAATCTCATGAGTATCAGATGCACAATTAGGCTGTAAATAATTCAATATTTGGCTATCAGGGATTCCATCAATATTATGCAGGCATTTTGCTTCCTTTTCTCTTGTATGCAAGGGAAATAAATATTTCATAGATGATCTCACAGATGGTTTCTGGGATGACACGGGGCTTGCTTGCAGCAGAAGAGAACAGGGAGAGAGATGACTGGGTGTGCTGGATTCCATGATGGGGAGGCATGAGGAGTTACAGCACAGAGGTAGGCTCTGGTCTAAGGAGGTTTCCCACCACCCAAAATCACTGCTGCTTCTCTCCAGCTGAAAGAAGTCAGTCATGAGTGGCCAGCAGGTCAGTCAGGTCAAGATTTCCCGAGGCAGGAGAAAGGTCTGGGCACTGCTGTGCCAAAGGGAGGGGCCAGGGAAAGAAGGCTCACATCCAGTATGGGAGACCTGGCAGATGGGTGAGTGCAGGGGTTGCTGCTAATGACAGGAGGGAGATGTTCAGGAGTGATGAGTGTGGAGTAGAGACAGCCAAAATCCACTAATCCTGGCAGTTCTGGGACAGCTCTTTTAATTTTTTTGAATTCACAGATTCCTTTGCCAAATCCTGGGGCACCAGCAATATCATGCCAAGCCAAATACAGCAGTCTGACTTGCCACAAGTTTTACTACTCCTCTGGTTTCTATCCCTCCTCCCAGGTCTCTCTCATGCAGACTAGGACATACACAACATTGTCTGAGAGCTCAGACTGGGGATGTGGTCATATTCAGGAGTCAAAGAGAGGCAACATCCCGGATTTGGTCAATAAGAGAGCAGAAGTAAGAGGTGAAGGAAAGAGCTTTGTGAATCAGGACCCTGTTCTATAAAGCCAAATCCTCTGCAAATCTGGGCAAGAGACATTGTACAGCTCGTAATTAAGACAATCTCTGCTAAATCAGCCCAGCTGAACAAGTCACGAGCTGCTCCTTGGGCTGCCACACACAGAGGTGGTTATCATGTGGCTTGCCCCTCTCACTACAGTAGTCAAGCACAACCAGCCCAGACCCAGACAGATACTGGGCATGCCTCTTTGCAACTCAATAGCCCATATTCCCATAAAGTAGGGAGTCCTTTTCTGCAAGTTCCATAATAAGAGCTGTGTTTCAAACAGTCCCTGGGATGGAGCCGACAGAAAGCAGGAAATTCAAAGTTGAGGCTGATGCTTTGGGCTTTGCTTACAAAATTGTTGAGGTCAAACAAAGCACAGTGATGTGAGCTGGAGACAGAGTGCTACTCACCCTCCCCTAGGAACTTCCTGCCTTGCCTTGTTTCATCCCAGTCTCCAAACTTTCATAAGAGCTTGTGCTGGTTTCTGGCACTGAGTTTCCCACAGAGCTGCTCACAGAGTTTTGTTCCCATGCTTTTTTTTTCCTTGGCTTGGTGAAGTCTCTTTGTCTCCCCCAGCACCCTTTGGGCAGCAGGATTAGTGTGGTGATGGGGGTGTCTAGGCAGCCTTTGGCAGAAGGTGCTTCATGGGGAAGAGGAGGTTCAGCAGGAGATGGGGAAATCAAAGCAGTCATACCATCAGCATAGAACACTTAAAGGTAAAGGTGGCACTCTGACAGGTTTTTGCTGGTTCTAATTTAGGACATAAAAATTGTTCTGGGAAAATTAATGTGACACCCACTACCATAAAAGATAGAGAATAGAGAACTAGAACTAATGAAAGAAGCAGAGAATTAATGATTTTTCACTTCAAGATCTTAAAGCATTCAAGAAAAAATCCAACCTCTTGCAGTCAGGACTCTTAGAAGTGGCAGATCCTGTTCCATAGGCCAAAGAAACAAGAACACAGACATCTGAAATGTAGACCAAGAACAGGGGCTGGTGAGGTGCCCAAACATCAAACACTGCTGGGACTTGTGACCAGTTTGCTTCAAGCTGTGAAACTATAATTAACATAGACTTAGCTGGAGATAAATATTAAATGCACAGAGAAGAGGTCTAAGGCCAGTTATCTCAAGAGCTTCAGTCCTTGATAAGATCTGTCAATACCTACTAGATATAGGCTGCTTCCATAAGTAGCATTTTCTCAGTATTTTCAATTGATTTATCCCCCTAAGCAATTTATCTCCTTCCTAGTTTAGGATTCACCTTATCACATCATAGAGATAAACTAAAAATGGAAAAGGTCACAAGTTCTATTTTATTCAGGATAAATAATTACCCTTTGTAAAATGCCTTTGGACTTATTTACATGATTGCTTTTGTTTTTCTTAGAGAACAAGAGATTGATTCCTGCTTGTCCCATGGAGCCCTCAATACCAGTGACTGGATCAGGGATGGGCTGCCTGAGGATATCAAACCTGTGAGCACCATGTGGAAGCCATGTGAGCCCACAGATAAGCTGCTGTTTTAGGTCTCCAAGGGTTGGAGGCTAGTTCTTAATTTTAAAATGACAGGTTCTTTGGCAATGTTGCACTAAGCAGCAAAAAAATGGCAATGTCTAATGCCAGTGACTGTTCCTCCCAGCATCCATAAGGCCACCACACCTGGCCATGTAAATAATGGTATTGATACCTGTGTGGAGAAAACTGCCTCTGCTTCTTGAGACAGGAGTTAGCATCACCCTGACCAGTGCTCCAGGATACTGCCTATTTGTTTATGTTTTATTGCCAGCTAATGCCAAACTGCAGGCTTAGTCAGGTCTACCAACAGTCTAAGTTGGATTTCCTCTTCCTGTGACCAGCATGGGACTTGTAGCACTGAAAAATCACTGGAAAGTCAGTCTAGCCACAGCACAGCATTTTGTTACTGCCCAGCTGCCTCTTGTCTGCAACAGCCTTTAAGCACAGGCACTGTGAAAGTGGGACAGAGCTGCTGCTGCTCCCTGGAGAGAGGTAAGTGCCTTGAATTTCATTGTGTGGGCCTGGGCTTGTGTCTGCTGCATGCCTCTAGCAATAAAGGGGTCTTAGCATCTCTTTGGGGCAATTTGGCTGTTTACAAGAAATTAATTATCTGCATTGACCAGCTGAGGGAAGAACAATTTGCCTTTGTTTTCAGGTGGTATCAGAATTAGGTGGTTTATATACAGATTAAACCCCAGGAGAGCATCTGTGATGAGAAATGACCTCACCTGGCCTTGTCCCAGCCAAGTCGGTCAGTCACCTGCCCCTTGCAAAAATGTCCAGCAGCAAACACACACACGGGGTGGGTGGCATCTGGCATGAGTGAGGAAGTCATCGCAGCCCAGGACCCCTTCATGTGTGTGCAGTGCAGGTGCTGGCAGCTGGACTGCTCAGCACCACTGGGAATGCACTGGGATTTTTAGTGAGGGTACACTGCTTTTCCAGATCAGTCCTGCCCCCCTCTCTTGCCTACTGGTGCAGAAAATAACCCAAAGAGCAACTCAACAGCAGACAAGGCTTCTCTGACATCTTAGTCTTTGTGACCCTTCTCAGTGAGGGCTGGGAGTAAAACTGCCCCAGAAACAATGGTAAAAAAATTACTGAAGGAGGAGAGTGTAAAAGGAAACTCCAGTGTGCACTTGCACTGGCGGCGGATGTTTTTTATTACTGTTATTGGCTATTCAAACACTTACCCAAAAAAAGAAAAGGAGAAGTGGAGACAGCAGCCTCGAATCAAACAGATTTCAAACACTTCACAAGCTTTTTCAAAATATATTAATCTTCCAAAGACTCTTTAGCCTGTTATTTAGATTTAAATAATCATGGCCTAGTACTTACTAAATAACTAAAATCTTTTGAGAGTTCACATTTATAGTCCAGATCGCTGTAAAACAAAGGGCAGAAAGAAATCCCATTTAGATGTGAATATTTAATGTGGCACTTGGAAAGCTGCTGCACTGACACTAATTTAAGCAGATAATCAAATAAGTATTTAAACAAACAATTATGCAGACATATAATTAGAATAGGAAAAGGTTCTAAGTTAAGCCAATAGAAAATAGTTTATAAAGACCATTTGATCACGGCCTTTCAAACAGAACTAGAACAAAACACCAAGGCTGTTACCTTATATTCAGGATTACAGATCAGTGGAGGTACCAGTAGTACCTGGTATGTAAACACAGGATGGATGCTGGGTCTGTTCCTCGGGGAGCCACTTCAGAGCCTGTGAAAGTTAACTGAAGCCTTTCTGTTATGTCAAACAGGCTTTGGGTCAGGATCCATCACCCCCTGATGAGGGAGTCCCACAATTCCTTTATTTGGCAGCTTGCAGGAAAAACAGAAGTAAAGCATATTGCAAAAGCCAAGCTCCAACAGGAGTTCTGTTCAATTATGTCTTAACATTAAACTGTAGCTAATGTGCTTTTACCAGATGTCCTGAAGAAATACTATTACAAGCTGGTGCATTGCATTAATTAAAGTGAAATTTCATAATTAATTCTTTTTTCAAGGCAGCAGGGATGAATTGATGACCTACATAACCTCCCTTCCCCCTAAAATAGCTTTTCAAACTAATGAAATGAATCCCCCTGGTTGTGGCAGGGGAGCAGAGCAAGCTGTGCTTTGCATCCCAGCTACACACTGCGACAGGAAAAAATCTGGGCACTCTCCACAGAGATTATGGCTTTCCTTTCATTGTGTCTAGCAACAAGAGGGAACTTTCAGATGCAGGAGGACTCTCCATTAAGGCACCTTGCAAAACGGAAGGTTTTTGAAAGCTCCATTAAAATTCTTGGACAGTGCCCTCACAGAGAAGCTGGGGGATAAACTGGCTGACCCTCTACCTTATAAACTGGCACAAATGCACAGACAGTTAAATGCACATTTGTTCAAGTTTAAGAGGCTTAGGGTATGTCATTAAAACATAATCCACAAGGGACAACAAACATGCCCACAGCTGGCAGGCTCAGACCCGTGTCTGCAGCCAGTGTGTCAGGAGAGGAGCGCGAGGAGAGGATCAGCATCACACAGCCCATGTGGGGGCAGCTGAAGGGAGGAGGGGGGGCCTCTGTTCCCAGCCATATGTTTTTAAAGGAGAAAATATGCCTGTGAATTCTGATTATGCCTGTGTTAGTACATTTTGATCCACGGTGGTTTGAGATTAAAAGCGATTTATGGTGTTGCTAAATCTCAGCAGTCTACATTTTACTAAGCCATTGCAGTGCAATCAAAACAGTGCCTGTACCAGTGCTGGACTGTGCCAGCCAGTCCTATTTGCCTGAAAGATAATGGTGTCATTAAAGTCTCTTGCCCCTGTGAGCCTTGTACTCCTCAACAGAAAAGATGCTTTTATTGTTGGTTTCAAAGGAGCCCTTAGTCACTGCTAAAGCACATTGTCCATTCAGAGGTACTGGGAGGCTCTACTCTGTAGCTGCTTTATTTCTCAGCTTCTCCCTTCATAAGCAGTGGGAAAGCAAGAGCAATGGTGAGAAATACAGAAAAAATATTGACTTTTCAACAAGCAAGAGAAAATACAAATCAGATACAATTCAGTTAGACTTCATAGGGGAAAGAAGTGGCTGAGATCTTGCACTAGTTTAGGTTTCTAGCAGCAGAAATGGAGAATGCTTCTGTATAAGGAGACACACTCCACAAAAAATCCCAACTTTACCAATAATTTTCAAGTCAGTAATCATTTTGACAGAAAAGCTGTGTCCAGCTTCTTTATTCATACAAAAGGCATGTGGCCCAGCAATTAAATCTTAACTTACAGTCATTCTTCTTTCTGGACAATTTCAATTAAGAAATGACCTCTCCATAAAACATCCACTTTTGCCACAAGATTTATTCCTGTCTTCATCTGGTAACATCTTCCTGAAAAGCAGAAAGACACTTAGGCAGGTAAATTTATCACTTGTCTATTTATGGGTATGAGTTTTCTTAAACAGAAGGTGGTTTTATTATAATTATTTGCCTGCACTCTGAATCTTGCTATTTCTCATGCTTTGAGAATCACCCTTCTGTTCGCTTTGCAGAGTGCCCAGCTCACTCAAGGAGCCCTGTCTTCACTGGCAATACCAGATCATATACATATGACATTGACATGCAGAGGTAGCCTGTAACAAAGTCTTCTGCATTTGTGCCATCCAAAACTGAACAGAGATGTATTTAAGCTCTTAGACCACAGCAATGTCAGGACAAGTAGTGTCTGCTGAGTACAGTAAGAAGCTTGGTTTGCAGAGGGGTTCTGTAGTCCACCTGACCTACTAAAATTTTTACAGTTAAATATACACTCAGTTACATTTAAGAGACCCAGGGCCTGCCCTAATACATTATATTGTAATGTTGCCCATTACAACATAATCCAGAATGCTCACCAATGCATGCATTACACAAAAAATGCTTTGCGTTGCTGGTGCAGGGTATATTCAAGCAGAGAAGAGCCTCCACAAATCAGCACTCAAATAACTTTCCTTTCGTAGTTTCCTTCTCCTTATCTGCCTTTCTTTTTCTCCAGCTGTTACCTTTCCATCTTCTATCCATATTATCCATCATGGTGGGTATAAGAGTCTTTCTTTATTTCATCATGTTTCTGGAGTACTTTGGAGTACTCTGTTGTAGTTTCTGCCACTGATTCTCCATTTAAGACTTACTGGCATTTAGCGTATTTTCATTGCTGAAACCTTTTGAATATGGTATCTAAACTGCAGTCCTGCTGCTCAGGGCTGTGCCTGTAATGTGGCACCTGAGCAGTGGCTTTTTCTGAAGGCAAGAGGGGTCTCAGTCAGCTGGATGGGTTAAAGAGTCTTTTCATATGGAAGGCAGGCAGTAATAACTCAGAAGAACTTATCACTTCTTGCCTGAAATGTAAGTGGCAGAGGGAGATTGTTTAAACTCCAAAACCAAATTTGCAGACCACCCCCCTGCTCCTACGATGCAGCAGCCTGGAAACAACAAAAATGGTCATTGATGACCACACCAGAAATCCCAGGGCAGCAGCGTGAGCAGCTCTTCCCAGCCTCTCAAATCCCTTCATGCACACCAGGCCCTGCAAGGGACTTGCTCTGATGCCCAAACCCTGCAAAATGTGAACTCAGATCTTAATCCAGTGTGTTGAAAATAGACAGAGTTTTATTTGTTTTTACAAAGAACCAGAACACAAATGGCAGTAAACCCATGAGCCTTTTGGCTTAAACCCATTTCAGACACAAGAAACTCTTGCCTGACAGCCACAAGGTTTCTGGGAAAAGTCATCTCTTTCTATGTTTCCCTAACTATATTTACTCTGCCATGTGCTGTCATCCTCCAATCCTACTTGAGTGTCACTTGAAGAAAAAAATCTCTAGTGAATTATAATGACAATGCATTGAAGATGGCTTACAGCAGAGAATAGCACTTCATAGCAGCTGACTGTGACAAATCTGGGCTGGGAGAGAACACTGTGTGTGTCCCAGAGATTATAGCTTTTAAAATAAAAACCTCATTCTCATTGCCCAGGGTTTTTAATGAATTGCCACATGCAACAATGCCTTAAACGAAGCATAGGTGATTATCCATCTGACTGTGGCTCAGTGACTACAAAATAAAAGAAGAGGCAGCACCCTGAAAACTCTAAACCTACTCAAAGAGCTCTACCGATGCTAAGGATAGTCCCATTTTAAAGGCAAAGAAGTAGAGGTCAACGAAGGAGCAAAAACCTTTAGAGTGATGGGACATCTTACTATGGTTAACATTTCTCATTAGGATGAAAATCCCACCTCTGAGCCATGGGCCGGTTGCACCACACACAGGTTGAGGGTAATAAGTGCCAGTCAGATCCCAGGATGATTCAGACACTTGACTGTATGAAAACCATGTTTTACACTTCTGGCAAGAGCTAGAACAGGGCCAGGGGCAGCAGTCCTGCTGGCGTGACCCAGAGGGAAGTGGTTTGTGTTGGACCACGAGGATACAATCCAGTCAGGATTACAGGTTTTGCATCTAGGATAAAGGATGTCCTGTCCCATCCAGATAGCTTAAACACATAAACACTATGATTTTTTTCCCTCCTGGACAGACATGCTGCATGCAGCATTTAACTCTGCATTTGGCTTAGGTGTGCAAGGGAAAAGTCCAAGCTACCATGGCTCCCTCTGCAGTTTCTGGGGGAGATGGGTTCCTTCCCCATGTAATGCAGGCTGGGCTGCGTATCATGCTGCAGGTAAGTCTACCACTCTCCAAGGAATGTACAGGGGCTCTGAAGACCACAGTCCAAAATCAGACACCTCATTTAAATGCCTCAGCTCTGGCTGTGCAAGTACACATCACAGCACTAAGTACTAGTGGAGATCTCCAGCTTCCTTGTCCATCTTTAACCACTTCTCCAATGCCTGTGCTCTGGCCCTCTGGGACTCTCCCAGTCAACAACCTAAACAGTCCTTTGGGTCCAGAAGGATGTTTTAAAGCATCCCAAACTAGATTGCTCTGAATAGCCTCTGTGCATGTAGAAGCAGGCTGATGCATCCCAATGCATCAGGCTTGCTGCACATGGAACACGGTGTCCCTCTGCATTCCCAGGATTTCCGGGTGCCCAGCAGCCCTCCTGGCAGATATCCAGATATCTACTAGCTCATTGCCTGTGCCACTGTGGAGCTGGCAGATCCACACACTTCCTCAATGTTCGCTCCGCACTCATTTTCTGTTGCTCCTGGGCTTGGCAGCTTCCAGGGTAAATCTGGGTCAACATCTTTCCATAGGATTTCTGTTCCCTTCCTGCCATGGCTGACAGAAGGGGATGTGCCAGGACAGTACTGAAGAGCCATTGACTGATGTGGAAGGACAGGAAGGGAATGAGGGTTTTTGGTTTAGCTATGTTGAAGCTGTGCACAAACACAGACCCAAAGGCATTGCAAAAGTATGTCAGTAAAAATCAGAGGCTGATGTATGAAAATCTCTTGTTGTCTCCAAAAATTGCACAGATTCATTTGAATCCAGTGGGAAATTCACTGTTTGCTTTTTTACTGTGATTAGTAGGCATTCAGGTTTTCAAAATTGTAAGCCTTATTTTATCATATGTAACAAAGTAAGTTTAAAACCTTAGACCCCTTCAGCTCTGAATGCTGGGAAACCCACAGGAAAAAAACAGTCTCAGCCCTATTTCGGTAAATGTGCAGGAGGATCAGTATGAGTAAAAGCTCTTGTTAGTTCTCTCATGCTTTGCTCTTAGTAATTGGTTGATATTTCAGGGATGGAATAATCTGTGGAAGTTGCTTTCTGTAGCGTGTGCTGCTAACCCTCTCTTTTTTTTTTTTTCCTGTCAGAAAATCCTTTTGAAATTAAACCCAACTCCTGGAATCAACCCAGACACTGGTTTTCAAGCCAGAAGCATATGTATAGACATCATCAATCATGCCACTGACTCTTATCACTACTCTATATTCACTTTCTACCTGGTTTGAATTCCTAATTGGCCCTGCTGAGCAACTTAGAGCCCTGAAGAAAGTGGTAGAAGGGAGGTGGGAGGAAGTGTGACTTTCCAGCTGGGTTTGGGAGGGGTTCCTGAAAATTATACCGATAAAGTCTGTTTCCTGGAGAAAACAGACAAGAAGCAGTTGGCAACAGGGTGAGTAAGAGTCAGATGTAATGGGGTATGATGTACAAAAGTGTGTACAACTGGCTCAATTATCATCTGAGCAGTTGGCCTGGCAGCTGCTTATGCTGTGTTTCAGACTCGTGTACTGCAACGCAAGCACACGAGAAGTCATTTGGACAGGAATGGAGTAGATCCTTCAGGAGACAAGGCTGTTTTTCTGATTTAAGTACAGGAGAAGCCCTGAAAAATGTAGGTGATTTGTCTTTCTCTGCTTAGGAAACCCCTGAAGTTCTCCCCATCCTCTAGCTCTCATATATAGAAATCTCTTTCTTACAGTAAGTTTGTCCCAAGCTGCCTCAAACAATGTGAATTGGGTGGGAGTACCCTCAGGGACTGGTGACCCAGTACAAGATGATGGGTCTGGGCTGTGCCAGGGAATGGTGACCCAGGACAAGATGATGGGTCTGGGCTGTGCCAAGGAATGGTGACCCAGGACAAGATGATGGGTCTGGGCTGTGCCAGGGAGTGGTGACCCAGGACAAGATGATGGGTCTGGGCTGTGCCAGGGAATGGTGACCCAGGACAAGATGATGGGTCTGGGCTGTGCCAAGGAATGGTGACCCAGGACAAGATGATGGGTCTGGGCTGTGCCAGGGAGTGGTGACCCAGGACAAGATGATGGGTCTGGGCTGTGCCAGGGAATGGTGACCCAGGACAAGATGATGGGTCTGGGCTGTGCCAGGGAGTGGTGACCCAGGACAAGATGATGGGTCTGGGCTGTGCCAGGGAATGGTGACCCAGGATGAGATGATGGGTCTGGGCTGTGCCAGGGAATGGGCTACCTCCTCAGGGTTGGTGGGTCTCGGGTACAGCTAACCCAAATGGGGATTGCAGCTACCTCTCCATCTCAGGTGCATAGTAAGTACAAATAGTTTGCACACAGAACATTTATTTCATTGCTTTGCCCCCCCTGCTGTCCCCCTCCCTCTTTCCCATTAAGCAGTCACACATGCTGCTGAAAGCCAGGGCAGCTGTATTCATTTATCAAAGCCTGTCAGCTTGAGAGCATAGGCTCTTCCCATTAATTAAGCAAATGTAATGTGATTAGCTAAGGCTGTAAATGTTTCTAGGCCCATTTAGAAAGCTACAAAACACTGAGCATCACAGTCTCTTATTTTGATGTGCTTGTGCTATGTGGGATGCTCCTCTAGGGCTGAGACTTTAGTTTTTAAATTTTTGTGTGTGAGAAAAAAATAGGGAGATGTAATAGAAAGTACTAAAAATGGGTCATGTAGTTCTAAAACTGCTGTTTGAATCTGAGAAAGAAATTAATTTCTGCAGTTTTAAAGAACTTTTGCCTACATTTTTTTTTTTTTAATGGATGTGACAAGAACTGCTGAAAGCTGAATTTTTGGTAAGAATCTATATGGCTCATTTAAGTTTTGTACTTGTTTTGATGAAAAACTGTATATTACTTAGCAGCTAATATCTAAACTGGCATGCTTTAGGCTGTCAACCTGAAAGCAAATTGAACAGTCAGTGGGAAGTTGCACACAGAATAAGAAAGTTCTTGAAGGAAATTTGAGTGTTATGAACTAGAGCTACTTAAGGATTTAAACCTGAAGCAGGATGCAGGTGCCTGAATCTAATACTGTGATGTTGAATGCAGCCTTTGCCAGACTTTCAGCGTGTATGAACTCAAAAGGTACCTCCCCATTTAAAGCTCCCCAAATGTTTACAGACATTCTGATCTCTGGTTCTCAAAAGTGCTCCTATTCCATCCACGTTGAGCTGGTCAGGAATGTCTTCTGCATCCACAGGTCTTTGGGTTCCAGAAATGTAGCGTTTCTTCCCCTAATTTCTTGCACAGGCTCAGCCTGGTAGGCATGCACTGAGAATACCTCAGATAAAAGGGCTGTACCTCTCCCAGCAGCTTTAGGCCACTCTTGAGCTCCTACAAGGACTTTCTAGAGGTTGCATCCACACATGGACCACAGCAAGTGAAGCCCAGTGCCTGACGTCTCACCTTCTGTGGGTTCTGTGCCAGCTTTGAAATCAAAATCTTGGCATATTGCATACCTTCAGGTGCCTGTAAAAAAGCCCTCAGGACTCAAATCATGAGTCACTTTCAAAAGCCAAATTCATTTAAATGAACCATTCCATTAGACCCTGAAATCCTCTCTGCAATCCTTTAGATTGATCCAAATTCCCAGCTTTGTTTCCAGAAATCTGGGGCTTTTCCTGCATGGGTGAGGAAGAAGCTACCATCATGGCAGGCAAGGCAAGAACAGGCATGAATGCCTAATAAATTCTTTTCTGGCAAGGCAAAAATCTTTGGGGAGCCTGGGATAAGAAGGTGCTCCCTACAGTCCTTATCTCAGTGCTCTCACAAACATCCTGGGAGGCAAAGGGAGGAAAATGCTCTTTGAAAGCACTTTAACACCTTCCCTAAAATGGGACAGCACTGCAAAGAGCTGCTGCTCTCACCAGTCAGAGCCAACAGAGAGCACATAGGAGGAGTTTCATGAGTCGCACCTCAGAGCCTGGTGTTTTCTGAGGGATTGCTCCTTTGACTGCCCCTGCTCTTCCCAGGGAGCACCTCTTACTGCTGAAGCAGAAATGGAAGGGGAAAGAGTGCTGTTGCTCCAATTATCCTCTCATCTAGATGAACACATGATGAGATGTGAGGTTTGCCTTTATGGTGGCTCTGTGGTGCTTGAGACAAAGACTGGGCTCAAGCCCAATCCCTGTCAAGACCTGTTTGTGTAGCTGGGGCCACAAACACTCCTGGGCCCTTCTCTTACAACACATAGGTGCAGTTGCTAGACCAGTAGAAGCAATGCCATATTTTGTATAGTTTCCTGATGTCAGGATTAGAAAGAAGCAGGGTTCAAAGGAAATTCAAAGACCTTTCATCAGAAAAGTGCCTTGCTCCAGGCTTAGAGTAGTTTTTGAGTGAAGAAATTTCCCATCTCTCCTAGACCAAAAGCAAAGAACTATCAGGCCTATATGGCCAAGGAGCACTTACAGAATAGGACACAATGCTGGAGCTTCATGTTTTGGGCCTTCATCTGGCTGTTAGCATAACTGAGAGCAAACAGATCTGTTGAAATACTGCAGCATCTCCTGGCAATTGCTACAGAAGTTTCAAACCCACCTAAGGGGCATAAGTTATCTTTTTTATGCTGTTAGACCAAGGTCATCAAAGGTGATTCTAGTGAGTGTAAGATACCAAAGCATCTCCAGGACCCTGTGACTTACTAGGTTTCAAAGAAAAGCAAGTAATCAGTCTGATTTTTGGGGGTGTGTTAGCACTGGAAGCAATGTGGGGAAACCTGTGTGACATTATGACAAGGTACCCTTGGGTCTCCAGGCCTGGTAAAAGCCATAGGAGCCTAATAAATGGGATATGGTGAAACTCTATTAGGCGTCAATCTCCTTCTTCAGGAGAAGTCCCCTAGAGTGCTACAATACCCTTAAAAATCAGTGGTGGTTAGATGGCTGAATGCTTTCAGAAAGCTGGCCTCCACCTTTCTCAAAAATGGGAAAATTTCCCTATGATTTATGCTGTTGAAGTGTAGCCTCTGACAATAATAGTAGAAACCTAAATATTTTACTCAGACTTCTCAAAGAGCCTTTTTCATACCTCAGTTTGAGGCTGGCATTCAGTTAATGTTGATGTAATGTCTTTTTAAAAAAGACTGTAATTAAATTTGCCAACACAGTCACCAAAGAGCCATTTATAAATTGTACATATAGCTGTAATTCAGCATCTGTTGTGACTATTTCACTGGGTTAGTCCTAACATCACAAGCTAATAATACTGAAAACAGGGATATGGGTAATTCACAAAGGACACTGTACTCAGTATATAGCTAACAGTGATTAAGTAGTCTCTGCTTTCAGAAGAAAGATAAGGGCCAAAAAGAATAGGTCCCTTGATAATATCAGGTAATTCTTATATATGGTCCTTCATGACACAGGCATAAATCACAGTAAAACCCATCTGCAGATCTAAGGGGTAAAACCATAAATCCTGCTTTATAAATGAAACCTGCACATCTGATAGTGTACATAGCTCCAGATTTACAGCAGCTGTAAACGATGTACTAAGGTTCACAAACCCATTTGCACTCTCTGGCTGTGAAGAACGGAGGTAAGATTTCACTGGGCATGAGAATATATTGGAAGATGCAATGAGACCATATGGATGTGTGTGTGTGTATGTGTGTGCACGCACAAGTAAGAAATGTGTATTTTACACAGGCTTGCCATATCTTGACTTTACATTAGAGACTCCCTCCTCTGTCCCCAGTTTCTATAAATTCATGGCACTGTGTTATGCCTTCCCATTCACTCCAGGTCTGATAGGGTAAATGCACTTGATGGGGCCAAATGCTCAGCATTTGCAGGTCACTGGAACCAAACTGGGCTCAAATAAAACAGTTCATGCTGGCCAGGAGCCTGTTCCATTTTCAGGCTGCAGCTTTGCCTCAAGCAGGTGAAACCCAAGTGATCACTTAAGCAAATGCAGGGTGATGATGATCCAGCACTTTTCCTGGGTCATGGCCCATCTTCTGAACAAAGTTGGCCAAATTTGCCATCTGCTCCTTCTCCTCTGGGCATTGGAGGGTGCATGTCCCCTGGAACCTCCACCTTCTTCTGACCATAGAGCTTCCTCTTATCGGTAACACCTGAGGCCACTCGCCACTGCGCCCACAGCATGAAACATCTCCTGGGGCTGCTCCCAGGATGGCAGTTTTGGGTTTTTGGCTTGCCCAACTCCTTGTGTGGCTGTAGTTCTCCCATGACTGCATTTTGCAGTGCATGTACTTGTCTTTTCTGTGGGCAACATGAGGAATTATTTGCCTGGTGCTCTTCTGCAGTTTGACAATGCTGAGCATGGAGTAGAGGCTTACTGGGCACATTTTCTCACCTGTGGCATGTTGTTATTTGGACCTGCTCTCCTTCACACTGATGCCTTCACACTGCTGGGGCTAACAAGGGGTTAAGTATCTGCACCTGCACTTCCCTCACACTGCTTCAGCACAGCCTGTTAAACTAAGGCATGATCCAAAACACAAGACTGATTATTTAATTTTCATTGTTGGGACTGGGACCTTGGAAATGTCTTGGGTTTCCTATAACATTTGCATTTCACATTAATTAAGATGTTTTCCTGATGGCACTTTCAGAGTTTGGCTTCATATAGCCAAAGAAATGTGGCACTCCTCACACAGGCTTTTGCCATAAAAGTCTTCTCTAACCTTTATTTTTAGCACTTTACTGTGAAATTCCAGTATGCTTTGCAGCCAAGGTTAGTGCAATCCAGCAGTGCTAACTTCTCTCCCTGATTTGGTATTACTGCCATTCCATATTTACATTTCTAAATAATTGAGCCCAGCAGTGTTGCTTCTTTCAGAGCAGTTGGAGCTCCCAGGCGTGAGCTCTCTGTGTTTCCAAATGCCATCTATGTAAAGTTCAGTACCTCCTGAACAATCAAATATGTTCTTGTGTTTTCCTGTAAAATGCTTCAGGGAATGAATGTAACCAAAATGTCAGTCTGAGGAAGAAGTGTCTCCCAAAGAATGAAGAGAGAATGTAGAAATATGGACTTTGTTTCTCTAGGGGCACCTGCCAGACATCAGACAATGCATATAAAGCTATTTGCTACCTGTCAGCTCCCCAGAAATCTTTCTTTTGAAGCTAGTAAAGACTGCTTTATTTTACTTCCGATTTCTTTTTTTTTGTTTTGTTTGTTTGTTTCTGTCTTTCGGTCATACATAAATATAACATTCTAGCTTTTTAACATAGCTCTCTAAGGCAACTGTATCCATGCAGTCCTTCTGCCTGTTCCTCTGTGTGCCTGTGGTAATCTGAATTTCTTGTCCATATAAACATATTAGGCAGACAAATGGAGGCTTCCAAGAGAAGTTTCCATAAGCTCAATGTAGAAATCTATGGCTGGAGAGAAGATAAAATTATTAATGCCTCTACTGAGGGAAAATTAAGGACCATCCCTCTGCTTGCTGATGGCTGATTGCCAGCTAGCCCTGTGTAGCTTCAGATCAGCCAAATCCCATAATGCCTTTTGACATGGAAAGAGGCAAAATACATGATGGAGAGCAAGGAAACAGCTGGAAAGCTGGCTTAGAAGCCGAATCATGGAGTGAAGGAGAGGAACAAATGGGAAAAGGGAGAGAAAAATATGGTGAAAATATGACAGAGAGGTGTGAGGAGCAGGGTGTGCTCTTGGGATGTCCCACAGAGCAGCAAGAAAGAGATGGACTATTGCAGGGGGACAGTGCAGGGGCATGGACCATGAACTCCCAGTGGGTTTGCTTCTTGTGGAAGACTTACTTCAGTGGTGGTGGACCTCTGTTTCCATTGCCTCATTAGCCTCTACCTGTGCTCAAAGCCCAAAAGCAAGCAATGTGCCAGCTGCTTTTAGGCAAACTGTTCCTGAAACCCTGTGGCTCCTGGAAGGAATTCCTGAGTGCTACCAGTGACTCTCAGGCTCCTATCCCATGCTGTGGACACCTGCTTGACATCTGAACAAGGTTGTGAAAATGATGGTAGGTTTTGGGTTTTTTTTTATTCAGAAGGTTTATAATATATTTGTCACCTTTTCATATTGCCTTATCTCACTTCAGTGTTGCTGTAGTGTCCATAGCCTGCCCCTTTGTCCAAGTCAGCTGAAATCTATTAGAATTGTCAAGCAATTCAGAACCAATTACTGTTACACACAAAGCTGCCTTCCCACTGCCATCTTCATCAGTTTTGCTGACATTTGCAGCTAACAGAGACAGAACAACAGAGGGTCTAAATCAGTTGTCTTCCATATTTCCAGAGTTTAAAATACAGGAGGGCTATTTAACGGCCCCTTTGTGCCACTTTAATGATTATTGTATTTTATTTCCCCTTATTTCACGCTATTTCATTCTATTTCATTTTATTCTATTAGCAAGCACTCCAAATGGCTTGCTGTAGGCCAGCAGTTGTGGTCAAGGCTTGCCTTGCTGCCTGAGCTCTTGCCAATTGGCCCCCTGCAAGGCAAACCTTTGCCCTCAGCTTGCTTGCTGCAGTGTCTCTGAAAGGTCCCAATCTTGGAAACAGCCTTAATGTTTTCAAGACAGTATTTGATAGACTAGTTCTGCCCATCGTTCCCCAGCTGGAATACAGGAGTAGCAGGGCTGCACAAAAGCTGTGGTGAATGCTTGTGGGGCAGCAAGTGCAGTGGGGTGGCTCTGATGAGTTGAGTCTCACTGATATTTCTCCTAGATGTTTGTCGTGGCTCCTAGGGGGTTAAAGGAGGCAGGAGAAGTGCCCCTGTGTTTTAGAAAACATGAGGAGCAAGAAGGTGGACTCCACAATTAGCTGAACTGGCTGCTGGCAAGGCACAGGGAAGGTCCTGGTTGTGTGCCCGGGAGCGGCGCTGCTCCCAGTCACTGCCAGGGACTGTTTGTGTAAATTCAGTTTGAAGTTGGCTGAGGGAAGCTGTAGGCAAAGCTCTTTTGTTTAGATGCTGGCTCAAGGTCTGCTTAGACCAGAGCTGAGGAAAGAGCTTTAACCCCTCCCGCAGGACACCACCTACAGCCAATAGATTCACCAGTGCTCTTGTAGGCTATAAAGCAGGGGAAGGTGGGCTCTGTGGCCCTAAGGGAGCTGTTATTTCCCATAGGTGCTCATCTGAACTGTCCTTGCTAGAAATCCAGAGGATAGGATGTGTTGTGCTTTAAGGGCCTCTTATTATTGAAACTTGAAAAGTAGTGCTTCTTGTTAGGGCAGCAGGGATAACACATTTTGGCACCTCTTGGGACTTTTTCACATGAATATTAAGGACATAATTCGGGACTTCCTCAGCTCCCAACCTCTCCTTCCATCCACACACAGTTTGCTGGAGGGAGGAGTTGGTCCTGTCCCTCAGCCAGCAAAGGAGATTTGGAGGTGAGTTCTGTTACAGTTTCAGATTAGAATTGATCTTTGAAGTGAACATTTAATGCTGCTAACCCACTTCAAACATAGGCAGTACCTTCCAACCATCCTCCTCCATAACATTGACATCTTTCCTGTTATTTCCCCTGAAAATTTGTTCCACAGCCATATAGATGTGCTGAGCATCTTAACCCTCCTGGAATTGCAGGGTCTCCTATCTCAAGAAATCAGCTGCCTGATTTCAACAGCCTGACCTGTTGGCTTGTCTCTGTACTCTGATGGATCAGCTCAGCTTGTCCCTGACAGCTTGGATACAGCAGCTCTTCCTAATATTAGGAGTTGGCTAGTATGGGAACACTGGACCTGACAGCTGTGGGCACTGTGGCCATGAAGGAGCAAACAAAGGCTTTTCTGTTTTGGGGGCTGACAGGCTGTC
The DNA here is from genome assembly GCF_963662255.1 of Cinclus cinclus. Classification (NCBI taxonomy): domain Eukaryota; kingdom Metazoa; phylum Chordata; class Aves; order Passeriformes; family Cinclidae; genus Cinclus; species Cinclus cinclus. The sequence goes on from NC_085054.1 coordinate 17,068,642, forward strand.
AGTGTTGGGGCAGGGAAAGGATCACTTGCTGTTCCCTTCTCCTCCCATTCCTTAAATGAATACAGTACTCCATTTTAAACATGCAAAACTTACCTTTCCCTGCTACAACTGAGCATCTGGGAACTTAAAATGGACTCCACTAGTAAATGAAAAGAAGCAGCTTGATTAGTTTTATAGCAGTAAAAGAGGGTTAATCACTAAAATTGCTTCTTCTGCTGCCACGGTTCAGATAAATGGGTTTAGCACAGCAAGCAGACAAGGGCATGCAGTAGTGGCTCCTTGTACAGCAGAGGAGGAGAGTGTGCTCAGCCCATCAGCCCTCTGAGGCACCAGCCTGCTGCCTGTGAATATGGTGGCAGACTTCCTGCTGACTTCAGTGGAGCTGAGATTGTGCTGCAAGTAAATATATCTGCTTCCAAAGGCTACAAGAGACAGATCAAACATGAGTGAGCTTTTCTTGTATCTTGTATGATCTTTTCCCTCAATTTCCTCCGTGGATTTCCACAGAATTAAAGTTTCATTAAAAAGAAAGTGATTTAAAAATTTCATTTACCTAGAGCCTCTGACCATATGCAGCCATATTGCCACATAAAATGCACGTTTATTCTCAACTCCTATTGGGGAAAAAAAGCTATCTGGGCTTCAGTTGTGCCATCTATAGCACCTGGGCTCAGCAATATCCATGCTGACTCTACCTGTGAGAGCCCTAGATCAAAAGCACCAGCCACTGGTAGCCAGCATCAGCTGGCTGTTTGCAGCCTAGAGCCAAAGATAATTCAGGATAATTTTGTTAGTCCGGATGAAATATGTTGGTCACTAACTATGTTTGGAATATGTTAAATGAGTGGCTGTAGTCGGCATTTGTTCACACAGCAGTTGGAGCAGGGAATGTGAAGCCAAGGAGGGAAATGGGTATCATCTTGAAGGCAGGAGGGAAAATGCATAAAGCCTAGAGTTTGGCTAAAACTTTAGGGGGAAAATTTTGAAATATAAAACATGAACTTTTTTTTTTAATGTCCAACCTTAGATAAAGCTGTTGGCAAATTATTGGTAACCAAATTTTGGAAGTATTTTATTCCATTAGCATGTTGCTACAAACTCTTCAAAAGCAGTTTTATGGGGCTGAGAGAAAATGTAAGATATATTTCCATTTCCTGAGTGAATAACTACAACTCCTCCAGAACAAATACTTGCATAGATAGATAAAGGATTTGATTTCTGACATTTCACGTGCAACAGCGGCATTCACTCCTGCACAGCAGACTCACTGTTCATGTACTTTATAAACACAGAAAGTCATCATGTTTTGGTGCTTATTGGCTTTGGTATTCGTTTTTTGCTGTTGTGTTATTTATCCATTTTTCTGGCAAACTCTCACCTAAAAGCCATTAAGATACAAGAAATCATTAAGCTGTGATTCTCACCTCTTGTCAGTTCACCACTGAGACAGCCACCACCAGCCCTTTTCCTACAGCATGCTGCTCACTTGAGAGGCTTTCCAACTCACCCCAGGTATCTCACCAAATCTGCACTGGTGGCTGTCAGACAGCCATACCACCCTCCCCTTCTTCACAGAAAGCAGTGGATGAAATCTCTACTTATTGACTGTAGCAGACAAGCCATTTCAGGTGTGTGTGGAAGAGAAAAGCTGTTTGGTGGGTTTTCACTTCAGCAAAAAGCTCTCACACCAGCTGCAATCCCCAGCTCTGCTCCCAAGCCCTGCACAACTCTTCCCTCACCCCCTCCTCTCACAGTGCCAGTGCTGAGCAGGGAGATGCTGTGTGTATCTGCTGTCAGAGCAGCTCTCCAGGCTGGTGGGAACTGACAGATGGCTGCTCTGAGATATTTCCAAAAGAGGGAAAAAACAGGAGCTTCTCAACCCACTGCAAGTTCCTTGTTCTGGCTGCATTGGTAAGGCAATGTGCTTAAATGAACCAGGGAAAGAAAATGAAGTAAGGGGAAGGATTAGGTTAAAGTAAGTCTCAAATCAGAGTCCTCAAGGCAAAGTTTTGTGTAATCTAAGCTTCCAGTCTCTTCCCCAGCTGCTCAGCTGTTGCCCAATTTATGAGGGGAGCAGACCCAAGAAAATGAGAATCAGAAAAGTCTTGGGATTTTTTTTCTGGGAATCAGTGTTTCTCTTTCAGCCATGGCATTCAGATTTCTTACTTCTTCATTTGCCATTTGGTTGGAAGGAGTAAGGACGTCTCAGCAACTGGCATTGAAATGGGAAGGGCTCGTCTCTTGTGCTTGAATTTTGCGCTGTTTACTGCAGGAACGCTGGGAACACTGTTAGATGCCCAGGGGGTCTGTCAGAGCTGCTCTCACTTAGGTTTGGTATTGCTGCTTCGTGGTGAGGCACCCTTACCCTGCACATGCTGCTGCTGCTTTCCTCTCCTCTGAACTGTGGCTTTTCCATGTATTCAAGACTCCTCCAGTTTGTCTTTTCCCAGCACCTTCCCTGGCCTCAGGTTAACCCCTGCACTGCCAGCATCCCTAGATTGGTGATGAAAGAGGAGCGTTAAAGACTCATGTCTCTACTGAGTGCTTTGCCTTCCAGTAGGTCTCATCTAATTTGAAGCGGACATGGAGCTATTATAGCCCAGAAAAAAAGGTTGTTATTGGGGAAGGGGAGTTGAAGGACAAAATATCAAAACACTGTGTCTTTCTAGCCCTGGGAAATACAGGGATGTCACAACTCTTTGGGAACAGTATTACATCACTGACAAAAGCTATTTGAGCTTCTCTTTCTCATTTCTAAATGATGTTAAATAGCAGTCACTCTCTCTCCTCGGGGTATATTCTGGATAATTTGTATCTCACTGTAAACCAAAAGCATTTCCACTAATCTCAGCAAAGACTGACTTAGTGGAAAGTAGGATTTTTAACCAGATAATTAGGGCATGAAAAATAGGGTGGTCATCTGGCTTCAAAATTTTTCTCCAATATTTTTGCAATAACCTCTCTGAAAAGGTGAATATGCAGCAAGGGAACCTTGCTTTAATAATTAACTCAACCCTCCCCTATGTAAAAACTATGCTGATATCTAAACTAAACAACCAAAAGTCACTCTTAGAGTGGCTGCTTTGTTACACTGATATTTGCAATGATAAAATCGTAGTCAATTTCAACACCTTTCAGTGCTCATTGGAAGACATTTGATGATGCCTTTTTAAAACTGACAGTACCAAACACCAGACTGTTCAGTTTTCAGCCACGTTGCCACTTGAAAATAGTCTTATGCAACAACAGCGTTACCCACATTCTTCTTCTCCCAGTCCTATCACCATCAGCCGTATCACCCAAATTTAAACCAACCTATAGGGGAGGAAAATAGAATCTGAAATATATTGAGTGCCCACGTATTTCATTAAATGAGGGGAGAAGACAAATGCTATTAAGTACCTCAGCTTGCTGCACAGGATGAAGGGAAGGCTGAGATGCAGATGACCCTTCCTAGATCTAGGAGGGTGCATGCAGGAACTCTGCCTGTACAGAGGAACAACATGTCTGTGGTTTCATTGCTCAAGCTTTGATGTCTTTGTGCATGGCTTTCTTCCCATCTCATTTAACATTTTAGTTGGGAAGGTATCTTCCTAATGTGGGCTATAATCTCTATTATTTCCACAGATCACTGATGAGACTATGAATAAGTGAGTGTGTTCTTCTGGGTTTCTGCTCCTCTGCTTTCCTTCCCTGTCAGCAGTAACAACTTTTTCCTCCTTTTCCTACCCCAGAGAAGCATAAACACTGTGAACATTGTGAGAAATCCTCATTTACCACCTCTCTTCACTCCAATCCCAAATGTATTTCTATGCTTACAACAGAAATACTCTTTCATTGCCGGTCCCCTCCTACAAGATAAAGTATCTGAACCAGCATGTGCATCCTTGCACAGACCATGTTGTCCAAGCAAGTATATGCATTTGCTATGGGCCTTTGGGGACCTACCCTTTACAGAAAAAGTGCATTTTATATGATGCTTACATGTCAGCAATTCACACTTCCTCCCCCTGCCCTCCCCCCCCCCAACATTAGTTAACTCGGGTTGGTAAATCACCATTGCTTTGACATCTGGCACCATAATCAAAGCAGGATCTCACTTACCATGGCTGCAAGGCAAGCACATCTGTGTTTCCCTCTAGCTTTGTCACCTCATCATGTTTCACAGCAGAAAGTTCATTGCTGCCTCTGTGACAAGGTTATTCTGCTACTGAGGGGATGGTTTCCCATCAGGATTGCTCTGGCAGCAAAGCCTGTCCAAGAAGTTTGTCTAAGTTCAAGCCCCCACCTACCCCACCTGAAGGTGTTTCACCCCATTCAGGTCTGCTAACTTAACTTTTTCCTGTGGTTATGCCCTCAAACCTTTTTTTAAGGGGATTTGCTTCTGGGAAACTGTAATGCAGTATGTCTCAGAGATTCAACTACTCTTGCCAAGCAAGTAAGAGTTCCTCTTACACTACACTATAAAATACTAATGCACACACAGTGAAGCCTGGACTTTAAAAATAATTACCACCAACAACACAGGAAAAAAAAAAAAACCAAACAAATAAAAACCAAGGAATTTGATGTTGTTTTGGATGAAAGAAAGGCTGATTGAACTTCTGTTAAATTAGGGTTTACTCCAATGCTTCCTACTCTGTAATAAAGTATATTTACTTCCAGACCAGAATGTGCACATAGGAACTTAATCTGCCAAGCACAGAATTAATGGGAGGGGTATGAGAGGATCTAAGAAGGACTCAGCTCAACTTTTCCCACTGTGGCTGTTCATAACTGTGTTCAGTGGCACTAAGTCACAAGACAGTTGTCCATCAGCCCTTCCACACCTGACCCTGCCCCAGGAGCTCTGTGGTCAATGCCCACAAACAAGACAAATCCTTCACAGAAGTACAAGAAAGTTGGTGCAGGAATGAGGGCACATGTAAAAGAGTTCTGTATCTGAAATGTGATTTGTTGAGATCTGTCATTTCTTTTGTTGGAAATGAAATAATTATTTCAGCAATAGCTGCTTTATCATATTGTATGAAAAAAGTAACAAAAACAAACCCTTGAAATTATATCAGAAAAACAAAGCTAGAAATATTTTAAATTTCCCTTAGCAGTCTCTCTTGGGATCTAGCTGATTTCATTTCCTTCATGTTCTCCAACTGTGTTATGTATCATTTCATTCAATTTGATGTTGAGCAGTGTGATATTCCTATTACAGGGTAGAAGCAGGCTCTTATATTTGCTTTATAATTGTCAGTTGCTGCTCTGTGTTTTTTGCTGCTTTTCATATTATCAGCTGCTCATGCTTTGGATTTCTTTCCCTCTCTTTGTTACCAAATGCTGCAAGTACAAACCAGGTAAACTTAGAGCCATTCCTTTATTTATAGAGCAGGCACCAACACATCTCTGAGGTCTGTCTGCAAGCATCCAAGGAAAAATCAATTCCAGACATACTATATCAATTTCAGCACTATGTAGGAGCTGGCAGAGTTTAAATCTCTTAACTTTGTATGTCTTGAATGAACTCTGCCTTTCTCTTGCATTGATACACAGGCAGAATAATCTTCCTAACTTTGAGGGAGATTAATTCAAGGGTGCATTTGTGTAAGGAAATTAAATACATGTGTTTCCCCCAGTTCATATGTTTTCTGTGGAAGGGGGAAGATGCAATTACGTGCAAATACTTCTAGTGACCATCAGCTAATTTTACCTTAGTCCCACATTCTCTTAAAGAATCACAATGGAGAAAAGCCTTAATCTTGTTGTCATTCAAGTCAATAAAAAACTTCTCATTGATTTAAATTAGAACATGAATGATCCTAAAATATGAGTCAGTAATGCACAACCCAATTTTCATTGGGCTAGGCTTAAAGAATCTCTCTTAAACCACATACTCAAGTTCCTCGTGTGCAAAAATACTGGTTTACCAAATGAGGCCCCAAACCCTGACTCACATGTTCCTTAACTGGACTCCCACTGCAGTACTGTAAATATTACCTAAGGAGTCAGAGATTTGTTCTTTCACCCCTGTAGAACCATCACTTTTTTCCTTCCCTAAGTCTTTTCCTCTGCAAACCACTACACTTTGCCCTGAGCCTTTATAGAAATAGCAAAAGCAATAAACTTTTCTTTCCTTCTACAAACATGAAACTGCTTAATTATTAAAATGCCTGTGTTGTTTTACTGCAGGGAAAAAGTCAAGCTCTGTGTGTTCTAATTGTTTGTTTTCTTCTCAGTTTCCTTGGCATAGGTTTCACTTTTTTTTTATAAAAGCTTAAGCAAACATTCCTCCAGACTCAACATTCAAAAAGTTCCTGGTGAACTAAACCAGTTGAGACTCACCAATCTGAATCTTTCAATACAGACATGATGAGGGGAGGTGATTTAATTTTATGGTAAGATATCTGCAGGGCATCTACAATTCTCTGGAAGAATACAGTCAGCCTTTCAACCCCCAAAAGTTACCATCAAAAAGCCTTCTTGATCTGTAGCTGAGCTACAAGCAGTATATTGCAGAAGGTGTTTTCTAGTCAAGCTGTAGCTGATGCTGTAATAAACTGTGATTCACGAGATCTTTGTGGCTGCCAGGCCACATGGGGCATGGGGCATTCAGCACAGGAGCAGCTGTGCAGAGAGGTTGTGCAGGCAGGGCTGCCTCTCCTGCCTTGCCAGGAGCACTCCTCACAGCAGTGATGCAGGTCATGGCTCCTGTCTGGAGAAGCAGCCTCCTGTCAAAGAGATCGGGCTCTACCTCTTGTCCCAAATCACTCCTGAACATGCTGGGAGCTGCCTGAAGGAGCTGCAGGCAGGAGAGAGCTCTCACTTCCCCCTCTTGGTGAAAACTGTCATCACTGAGGTTTGAGCTCCCTTTCTCTTTGACTTTTCAAAGCTCCTCAGGCTCTGCTCCAGCAGATGGGCAGCACAAACATGGTGATTCCAGCATATCTGAAGCCAGCATATGCAGGGGATTTGAGTGTGCATGATGGCTCCAGTCCAAGTGTCAGCCAGCCTGGGAGGGGGTCCAGCCATAAACGAGTTCAGGACAAATAGACAAAGTCTTTTTTCAGCCTGGAGAAAGTTGGCTTTGTGAAACATGCCCAGTGAAACCTGGACATATGGTAGCTTTAGCTGCAGAGGACTTCATGTGCATAATCCGCCTTCCCGCACTTCTGTCGGTGACAGCTGGGAGGTCACTATAATTATCCTGAATTTGGATGCTGAGCAGCACTGAGCACTTGTCTGTTTAGGGAAAGAGAGAAAATCTGTTTGCAAATGGATTGTAGCTTAATGTCTTCAAAGTGTGTCTGCCCCTTCTCGCTTTTAAGGACTGTGCACTGGGAGATCAGGCAGAGGATTAAAGAAGGGGATACTCATACACTCGACATTTTGCTAAAGCTGAGTCAGTAAAAGTAAAAATTAGTTTGGGAGTGGAAATAGGCTGGTAAAGAAATTCTGGGTGTGCTTCTCTTCTTCCTCTTCCATCGGTGCTGTGAGAAGATTTCATGGAAGTGGGATGTGGTGTGATCAAGTGGCTAGTCCATGAGGGAGGTTCTCAGCAGCAAATGGAATGAGATATGTTACTCTCTAAGCTGCAAGGAAAAACTGAAGGGAGTCATTATGTTCTCTCTTTGCAATGTTTACCTGCTATTTTATCAGAACTGCAGAACACTTATCTATTAAAAAATTATCTGTACTCTATCTTAGACTCTTGATGAAGCTGGGAAATTTTTAATCAGAGATACACTTAAAGGGTTATACAGTTTCTTAATTTTTTTCATGAGAACTAAGTCCAGTTCAGTTATTTATTGAGTAACACCCCCAAAAGGTACTAAAAGAAGCCCAGAAGGATCCTAATTTAAGGTCAAGAAGACAGCAGAATTGTCCTCATTCTCCATATGGGACAGGGAATATCATCCTGTGTGCACTGCTCAAGTTATAGCAATGCAAATATTCCAGGATCAGGAATATTTTGGGATGGTGGCAATCAGAGTGGGATGCACACAGTGTGCACTTCCAAGTATGTTCCTCAAAACCACATTTTTGCATCAGTTCTTCCCTTGGAGGGCAGTAGGCTGGAGAACCCAAGGGGACAGACACTACAGGTCAGAAGCACCATGGTGTTTCACAAGCAACTCCCAGCATGGCAATTTGTAGAAGAATCTCCTGTACCCAGGACTTTCTCCAAATAACAATTAGACTTTCCAGGAAAGCCCATACAAAGCATGATGTCAGGACTTTTGAGAGAACACAGCACTCTCTGCTACAGAATTTGTCCTTAAAATGTACAGTGCCTTCAAACAAAGAGAACTGCAGCTTCATGCCTGTGTTTAACTCTGCTCCTAGGCATAGGTACTGAATGTCCTTCAAAGTGGAAATGTTACCCGCTCTCAGCTATGCAGGTATACTGTGCAAGCAAGGAACTGTAACATGGAGCAGCAGGATGGCATAAGGAGGAGGGGGTTTTAATTTTTGACTTGTTCATGACCCATATAGCTAATCTAAATTATTTGTATAATTGTTTCTAGACTGAATGGGTTGATGTTTTGCTCTCCTAAATCCAGAGGGCATTTTTAGGACATCTAATATGCTATTTCAATGCTTTCAATACTAGTTCTTAAATGAACTCACTGATCATAGAATCATTGAATGGTTTGGGTTGAAAGAGACTTTAAAGATCATCTGTTTCCAACCCCTCCATCTTCTACTAGATCAGACTGCTCAGAGCCCCATCCAACCTGGCCTTGAATACTTCTAGGGATGGGGCATCCAGAGCTTCTCTGGGCAACCTGTTCCAGTGCCTCACCACCCTCACAGCGAAGAATTTCTTCTTTATATCTAATCTCAACCTGTGTTCCTTTGTCTTCCAGTCATTATCCCAGAGTAAATATAATGACTCCCAGAGTACTCTTCAAAATAAGAAGAATTCCCTACAAACCATTTACCATCATCTGTCAAATAGAGGTATTTTCCATAAAATCCAAAGGGGTACAGAACTGTAAAGAACAGATTTATAGTGAGCTATTGTTCATGCTTGGGAAGAGAGGAGACTTTATGGGTTAGCACAAAGCTTTGAAAAACAGAGGCCTGAAACACAGCCCTCTGCTCTTATGTCTTCCTGCAACAGACCCTGGAGGAAAGTATCATTTATGAAGCATTGAGCTTGCAAGTTAAATGAGCCATGTTTTGTGATCTGTGCATTCAAGAAGGGCTCACTTCTTACATGATATGTGTGATGCCGCAGGCTGCTCTTAGAGAAGCAAGTGACACTCCTGGACCAAGATGATTCAGTGCTTCTGCTTTCCAGGTCTTGCTATTGTGCAGATATTAAAAGATGGAAGAAGTACAGGATATAATGTTTATTGTGCACTGCAGTGAATCTCTTCCCAGTCACACAGCCAAGTTGGAAGCTAAATTCAAGTGAAAACAATTCATTTCAATGAAGATAAATTAAAGTTTGCAAAAGATAATATTTCCCAGAGAGTGCAGCTGAGATAGATAATTTCATCATCATCTTTGGAAGGAGAAGGTCACTTGGGAAGAGGTGAGTGAAAATTAGTCAAAAGTGCCTGTCCAACATCTCTGCACAGGGAACAAGATGAGATTCAACTTTAGTGGATGAAAAATAGCAAGAGATGGTCATTCTGTGAACTGCCCTTTCTCCCTCCCTGATATCAGGGGATTCTCTGGTACCAGGCTTAAGCCTTTCTCCTAAGAATAATTATCAGATAGAAAACCCTATGGACTCCTCCTAATACCTTAATTCTTTCAGTGCATAAGGTGCTGTCACTGAGTGTGACAAGATGAAACCATTCTGGAGAACTGACAGGGTTAAGGCCATGCTGTTTTCTGCCAGCTTGTGGTCCACTCTGATCTCTCATCACATGCACCAGTCAGTGCCCATGCCAAAGCAGACAAACACCTCTCACTCACTAGCTGGGAAGTGCAGGGACACCTTTTCCTGTTTGGACCATAAAGCACCAGGAAATGTGCCAAGGATGAGCTGATCTGCTGGTGCTTTTTCCAGCAGTGCCATATGAAACCCTCCAAGAGGTAGAAGGTAAGAACAGAGTCTTGCAACTGTTGCCTATTTTTGGAAGATTAGAGCCCAGGTTGGCAGTTGATGGAAATGGGCATGAGTGGTAGAGAGCCCAGCAGAAGGTGCTGCAGGGAAAGGGCCAGTTGTGCAGGGACAGGTAAAATGCTCAGGGGGCAGTTACAAGAGACAGGTGGCCATGTGTGCATTAAGGATGAGTGAAGTGGCAGAACTTTTTAGATCATCGTAAGGCATTTCCCCTTCAACAGAAATTCCTCATTAAGAAGAGGAAATGGAGATGGAATTTGGGATGAGTTTTGAAACCATTCTTATCCATAATAATGGAATAATAACCAATAATCTTATTACTTGTGATCTTAACTGGCACACTGACTTTTTTGAGCCTTGTGTCCAGCATTATCTAAACAGTGTTTAGGGTTCTGAATGCATTTCTTACTGCATGAAATTCCCAGATACTTTAAACTAGTATTAATTCAAGACCAGCATGAGGAAGAAATTAAGATAGTCTGTTTTTCAAAAGAAAAAAATCTCTTGGACAAGTTTCTAAGCAGTCTTCTGCTGAAAAAGAGAGTAAACCCTGGGTTAAACCACTGAAGCCCTAGTGACCTCCTGGGAAAGATTGTGAATTGAGACTCAGCTGTGTGTTGTTTATCCAGAAGTGATTATGTCAACAAAAATGCACTTATTTTTCTCTGCTGCTTTTCTGAAAATCTCTTAAAATTACCTGTTTGAGATAGCATTTGATAGCATCTAGCAGCAGAACAACACCGATTGGTTATAAGATACTAGACAGGATAAGAAACCTAAAGTTGTGCTTTATTTGCTTTAGAGCATTTATTCTTTTTATGCTTGATCCAAAGTCCACCAGATTCCAAATGAAAGTTTCCATGTCTTCAGGTTGTATTTCAACACCTTTGCCAATAGTCATTTGGTCACAGACTGACTACTAGCATATGGCATCAAAATAAATCTTACAACGAGATGTTGAACAGTGTTTGTGGACAGCAGGGGCTCAGCACAGATTTTCACACTGGAGAAAGAGGTTCTCTAGGTCACTCCTGAGGTACTTTGGCAGGATAAAGAGTAGTACCATGAGTGCTCAAATGGTGTTGTCCATCTGGCACAATTTGGCCAGACAGATTGATTCTTCAATGACCTGAATGCAACAAACTTCCCCCTAACAAACCCTGATTCTGTTATTTCTTGTCTGGCCTTAAAGTAACTTGGAAATGCAGATTGTTCAAGATTAAGCATGTAGTCTTTGAAAAATAGAAACCCGCAGGCAGGTTTTGTTACAGCCATTTAAATTGATTAACTCCAATACAAAGTTGGTTACTCTGTTTATTTCCCTCTGCCCTACTTTCATGTGTATTATCTTACTTCCTCCAATCCCAGTGGCATAGAAATCAAGCATTTCCTCATTAAAATTCAGAGCTAATAATTTTGGCATCCTCTGTGCAATAAGCAGCTTTATTTCAGATTGCACATAGCCTACATTTTGTACCATAGACAGCTTTACAGAGCAGAGCAAGATATATGGTGGCGAAATAAAAGATGAAAGCACCAGGTTGAACTTTTCAGGGAGGGTTTTTATCAGGATTTTTTTGGCTAGAAGGTCTGCCAGAACTACATTTTCCTTGTGGTGAGTAACAGAACAGGGGTTTTAGGTTTAGAGTTTTTTTAGACTTGCTCCAATACTAACAACAGTATACACAAAATTGAGATATTGATTTTGTATAAAACGGCTAACTAGCACTGTTTGCATCTTTAGAAATGGTCCTGAATATTTAAAAATTTGAAGGTTAGAAAGGAAACAAGACTCAGGTGGCCTGGATCATGAACTGAATCAATTAACTTGGGGCACATTTAAGGGGAACAGAGAAGTTGCTAGTGAATTAAGTCTGTTTTGGAAGAAAGGGTATTTTGGTTTGTGTTTTATACTGGGGTTTTTTCCTCCCTATGTTGCTGGCTGCTGTGCAAATGAAGCTTTTCATACTGCTCCTGAGTTACTGCATTACTGAGGATAGGCTTGGAGGACGAACAGGTTTGTTTTTTTGGTTTTTTTTTCCCTCTGCACTATGGTTTCTGTCTGTGTTTCCATGTACATTGTTCATTCCAGTTCTTCCTTTGCATCGAGCATAAACAAGTACCTGAATGGTCTCCAAGGGTACTCAGGAACAGTATTCCTCAGTATTCCTGTCCTGCAACTCTTCAGGGGATGGCATGTTGACATCTGTGTGCAGAAAATCATTGTAACAGAGGTATCTGTAAGCCAGTCAGCCCTTGCTGGTTACAGCGCTGTTTTGAAAGTTCTCCTAAGATTAAATCTGTTAAATTTGCATGAGGAAATCATGTGACAGAAATAGATACATTTTAAATATTTTGTTTCTGCTTTTGAGCTGTGGACCCCATGACTCCTTCCCACCGGGTTTTTAGATGTTGCTCCCCATCTCTGCAAATGGAAGTTGCAAAACCACTTTGGCTATCTGTAGCACTTGGTACGACTGCTCCTGACTTTGTTTTTGGCACTAAATTATCTAGGACAAGCTATCCAGTAAGTAGTTATCACAATAAGTGTTAAATTTTCCTTAGTTTTTATGGATAATGTGGACTGCTCCTTCAAATGCAGCTTCCAGCTTTTTGATTGAGTCTCCAGTTTGTTGGGTCCCATGTGATTCTTCAGTTGCAATTGTGTGATCAGTCACTGTTATCAGCTCCAGATTAGCAGGGAGATTGGTTTGCATTCATCAGAAGTATTCTTGGCATTTACCAATTTGTGTTTCAGAATGTGGATTATCAGTTATCCCTGCGTCTTCCCTTGTGACTTGTGACACATACAAATGTCAACTTCAGTGCTAATAGCCTTTTGCAGGTGTGGTCTAACAATCGCAGGTGCCTGCCTTGCATATTCTTCCTCGCAGAGTTTCATACTTGTTTATGTGCACTAGCATTTTATCTTTACCATAATCCACCGACTTTCTTAGTCCCTTGTTTCTATTTTAACATGGAGAACACCTTCAGCTGGGGAAAAACAACGGTTTCTACTCTGGGTTTTATTAACAAGTCATGAGGAGGCTTGAAGAGGATGTAACACCACTGATAGAAACAGACTCCCTGAAACAAAATTGGTTTCTGCAAACCAATGTACATTCCCTTTTGTAGGATGCTGGCTGGGTTGAAGTTTGTCTCTGGGTTTTCATGGTTATTTCTCCTCATGTACAGTTATTTGTAGGATGTGAAAGTATCCAGACAGGTTACTGTTTTGAACATGCTTTATCACTTCAAATGACACTGAAACTGGTTTTTCACTTTCCAGTACTAAGATCTGGATGATCTTAATTTTTGGGCAACTCTTGGAAGACAACATAAAACTTTTTCTGGTGCAACTGTAGGTGGCAATTACATCAGCTGTGTAGGTCTTCAATGCTTATGGTTAAAAGGTACTCACAACATCTTTCTTTAGAGCTTACCTCCACAGATTGGGATGCTTATGCTGCAAGCCAGCTATAGGAAATTGTATGTAGTCCCAACTTCATTAGCATCACCAGCAATATATAATTGGAATGGCAGTAGATGTATAAATGAACTTGATATTATGATATCCAGATTTCACTTTAGCAACTATCCTGAAAAAGCTATTGATCTGGAAAGCTAGTATTTGATTAAAGAGATGCTCATAAACCATGTAAACAAATCTCTTTCAAACCAAATTTACTACTTAAACAGGAATGAGTCTCTCTGGGTGATACTGCTTTTTTTAGACTTTTTAGCTGAGGGGAGATCTCTTCAAAACTTAATTCATTTGCAAGCACACATGAGTTGATCCAGTCATACATAAAGCTGCAAGATGTGCAGTTTCAGAGATCTATGCAGTCTGAAGAACAGCTCAAAAAGTTTGTTAAAGTACTTGGAAGATCCTTTAAAAACTGATGCAATAGAAACACAGCCTGTTCAGTGGCCAAACACATTTTCCCAAGAAGACAGTGTGGGATCAGGCCCCTTCCCTCCTACACACAGGCATACCACCGTGCCAAGGCAGACAGATTTTACCTGGTTTGCAGGGCGGCTGGTTTATGGAGAACAGCTTTGGTTTACTGTAGCTGCTGTCTGCTTCACACATTCTGCTTAAGACTTGATCAGCTCCCACTCAGAAGCTGTTACTTTTCTCCTGTTACACATGCTGTCCAAGAAAAAAAGCTGTGTGTTACAGCTCTGCATGATCCCATCCTCTCACGATGACCTTTTCTTAAGTATTTTAAAGTAAGACCTCTGACTGAGAAAAAAAAACTAGATGCCACTTTAAGAGCAGGTAAAAAAAAAACAAAAAAACAAAAAAACTGTAGCCGGATATCTTTGAATTAGAAACTCAACAGGTTGGGCCTGAGTCTTCAGCTCCCCAGCAAAGTACTGGGTAAACTGGTAATCAGTAGGGTAACATAAAGAAAATGATGGATTTCCAGTGCCAAAGAAAATTATTTGTGCACTAACAGAATGTGTCTTTTGTTACTATTATCAGCATGAATCTCCTTTTCCGAGACAGTAAAGATGTGGATCCAAGCTTTGGTAATAACACTGAATAAGGCCAGTCTTAAACAGATTGAATTAATAGGAATCCAATGTTCCAAACTGATCTTACTTGAACATTTATCTTGTGTTTTCTCATAATTTAATTATGTTATTTCTAGTGATAGCTCTTCACTAGAACTGGGATGTCTTTTCAGCTGACTTGAGGCAGAATGGAACCTCTGGTCTGTTGCAACAGTAGAATATACTGTTTCCTAGAATAGGTGGTATTCTGTTTGTAGCTTCCACAGCTTTTAATGAGACAGGAAAAATTACACTTATCTGCAGTGACAAGGCCCTGCTTGGAAGGTCACAGCATTTGTGAAGTACTCCCACCATGAAGCAGTGCTCAGTGACCACCTAGGCTGTTTGACTCAGTGAAACGGTCCAAATTTCTACTTGCTTTCCAATATCATTACCTTTGCAGTAACATTAAATATTCCCAAGGTTAGACAGCACGATTCAATATGTTAAATATTACAGCACTGCCTCTAAGTATTGGCATCCTCCCCTTCCCAAGATACACTTCTTCCAGTTCTGAAGGGAAATGGTGCTAATTAGCTGTATTATGGATATATGACATCTTAATTCATTATAGTACCTTCCTTTTAGGAGAGCTAGCTAATTGCAGGACCAAAACTCTTAAAAATAAAGGCTACATTAGTTAGCCAGTGAACAATCATCTTGGTTAATAGCTTGGCTCACGTGCACTGCCAAGAAATCCCTGTCTAGACAATGAATTTGTTTGCCAGTTTTCTTTTGATTTCACCAAATGAGATCACAACGGTGTCTGCAATACAACTAATGCAATGTGGTATAGGGTCTGTCTGCACAATGTGGATACACCTGAAGCAGTTTTAAATAGCAGTAGACTACTTGCAGAACCATGGATTTCAGCATGGGTTGATTTGACTGGAATCTGCAACTGGTTTTGCTTCTCAGCTCTCTGCTGCAAGTATCCAGATTTTCTACTAGCACCCATGTTCACCTGGATATCAGAGAATCATCAAGGTTGGAACAGATCTTCAAGATCATCTAGTCTAACCATCAATGTAGCACCACCATAGTCACCCCTAAACAAAGTGGATGTGTGTCTATTAGCCTCAGCAGAGATTGCAAAACACATTCAGATCAAGGATTTTTTGATGATCATACTCAAAGGAGTCCTGCTTGAGGGAAGGATTTTCTCTTTTACTCCACAGGGTGCTCACTCTTTATCAGCTTCTGGTACATCCAGATAGAGGTGAGGGAGCTTGTACAATTAGCCCTCACATCTGAAAGTGTGGTAGCAAAGAGATAAAAACCTGCGTATTTGCCCTTTTCCATGTCTGCTGTCACGGGGAGCCTGTCTGAGGCTTAGGCAGGTCTGGATCAGCAGATCAATACTCCAAAGACTCTGGAAAGACAAGCCAGTACCAGAGTTGTGTAGACATCCAAATGACTTGCAGCCTCTTTATGGCTTCTGAAACACTAGTTTTTCATCCCTGATCAGATCTAAGCTGTGATATGTTAGGAAGAAATTATCTTCCCACTTCCTCTAAAGACTCTTTGCTTTACTGTGATGTATATACCTGCCAATACCAACAATAAAATTGGTCATCTTTTTAATCCTTCTTGGATACTGGGGTTTGAAGGTATGATTTGAGACCAGAAATATAATTCCCTCTTCTCTTCCCATGGCTGTGTTTCTGAATGTTTATCTTTTATTATGCTTGTCTACATCACCCATCTTAAGAGGAAACACAAGGTATCTATCTTTAATAACATACACACAATCCAGGAATAAGAAAAATACTCATGAATAATTAACCTTTTTCAACAGAAGATGTTTGACAAGGAGATTGGAACTTCTTTTCTACTACTTCTTACACATGGTTTTGATTATCAGCATAAGAATGCCATTTCAGCCAAACCTTGTCTGTAAACCCAACACAGAAAGGAAAATGTGGTTTCTAACCTGAACAAACTGAGCCAGTAGCAAAATCCTTGCATACAAAGGCAAAATTTGCAGTTGTATTCCCCATCAGCTCACCCATCAGCTGGTGAGTGTGAATGTTCCATGTGTGGAACACATGGGACTACAAGAGAGACAATGGATATGGGACATGCAAGGACGTATTATCAATATTGGCTGCTATCTTCCCTTTCCAGCAACAGAAACTGCTGAGATCTGAAGAGCTGCACCTTCATGCTTTCGCTCAATGCTATGTACACTTCAATCCCTTCTGCCTTGTGCTATTTGCTGTAATTTAGAGATGGGCAATTTGCTCAGAATGACAGGCTGGGAAGCCCATCTTGCCGCAAGCCCTCCTTCCCCTTGAGTGCAGTAAGATGACTATTTAAGTACGAACAGGGTCAACCTTTTGGCAGCTGTCAAGAACATTAAAAGTCACTTAATACAGCATTTTTCAATGCACTTTCTGCTGAGTCGGAAGTAGTTCCAGCACAGGGCATTGTAAAGCCACTTTAGTACAGGTACCTTCTAGGCATATGTTTTGCTTCAGAGCATTGCATTGCTTCTGCATGTTCATTACTGAAGCACTACACTCAGCAATATTGAAAAGTGGGCCAGGGAACTGCACCTAACAGCAGGCTCACAAGTCATACCCTTCCTTCACAGTAAGCTCTTCCCCAGGTCAGCCAACACATCTCATTCCAGGATGTTTTTACCCTCTAACATTTCCTCGGTTCTACATCAGACTTCTCTGTCCTCATGTCTTGTAAAACCCCCTAATGTCCACACTGCAGTTCTCTGATTTTCATGATTGTGTCCATAGGTAACTGGCAGATGATGTGTGTCCTGCAGTCTTTGAAATCTCACTCCTCCTGCTATCAGTGTAATTCTACAGACCTACACAGTGTATTTTCCTAATCCCAAACTCCTGCAATCCATCTTTCACCTGAGTTGGAATGCAACTATTCACTTGGGACATTAAATGTTGCATAAATTTGTGCCAAAATTATAAGATTCTTGCTACCCTCCATTAAAGCTTGTATCTAAAGGATGGATTATGGAAAAGCTTGCATAAAAGGGCAGATAAATCAGATAAATAGACTCCATAGAGGAAGAAGATGTCAAGGGAAGACATGTCTGTATCTTAGGCTGGTGGACACTCACTGACTGACCACATTCACATTTCCACTTTGGAAATCTCACAAGCAAAATAGACTGCAAGACCACACAAATTATTATAAGCAAAATGAATGATTTTCAGTTCTGTATTTAAATGTCGACTTTTTTCCTAATGTAGCAACAGAGCTTCGTACATACAGATTGCAAGTTAGAGAGGCAGATGATGGTAGGTGCCTCTGTTGTATGGTAAAATATGCGAGAGAAGTGGAACATATTCCTGAATGAGTAAGGCAGAGCGTGTCCTACAGCACCACCTAGCAGTCTAATTTAGAAGCGGCTCGTAACTCTGGATCCCTAACTACAACGATGTGTATGCGCATCAAAACCAAGGGGCACTTCGGTCTTGTTTCACCTTCCTTGGTGCAACAGCTACTTCTTGAAACCAAAACCGTGCCAATGTGGTGATTTATAATAAATACAATTTGGATTTTACTAATCTCTTAAGAGAAAACATCGTAAAATTGCAATGCCAGATTTTTGAGGTTTAATGTCAGAAAACCTTGATTTCTAGATCTCCCCAGCAGGTGTGGAAGCACCTCTCAAAGTCAGATTTCACAGACCCACCCAACTCTCTCTCCATATTCACCAGTAGGATGAGTAAGTCTTAGTGTGATGACGGATTTCAAAAGCCTGAGAGCCTCTGTGTGTTTCAGTTAGTGGGAGTCTGTTGTCCATCATCACCTACATACACTTTTTCTTTGTACATCTGCATGAAGTATGAATATCAATGCCAACTTACAAATTGTAAGTTTTGGCAGATGATGAAACTCCATACTGAGGCTGCAGACCAAAGACTGTAACACCTCTCTGCTGATAGAAAGAGGGAAGTGAAGTGCTTTTTTTTTTCTTTTTCCCCTGGCTGCCTCATACTTTGCTAAAGTCTTGTCACTTCTCAGTTTTCAATGCTCCTGCTCTGCTCAACTACCTAGCAGAAAATGATGCCTTTTTTTCTGTTACGATGTTTTCTGCTAATAGTGAGATGTGGTGCATAAGAGGGTCTGAGAGATGACAGAGCTGGCAAAAAGTGGCTCAGAGTGGGACAGGTGAAGAAGGTGGGATTTTTCCTCTGACTTCTCCCTTTGGGTGGCAGCAAACTATTCATCTGCCTTGCCATACTACATAAAACCATAACCTAAGGGTGGAGCTGTACCCTGTCATGAAGGAGAGTGTTTTCTTAGCAATTAGCAATCTGTTTATTGGAAGTTAAAACCAAACTTCTTATCAGCTTCTGTTCACAACAGGCTATGCCTAGCCAGGCCTGTTTAGCATTAGCATTTCTAAAAATCAGATCATCTAGTAGGAAAAACATAGGATAAGTATCTTCATTAGGATACTTTCATGAAAGTCCTAAAAACCCCCATTAATTTGAGTGAGAACTTCTAGTTATTCAGTTTACTATCTTAATCTTTTCATATCAACTCAGATGTCATGCTAAAATGTCTGGGAACAAAACCTTTAGCAGTAAGAAATGCTTCTACCTGAGGCTGCTAAAAAGAAAGCAAGATCTGTCAAAATTAATCATAAGTTGAAAGTAAGAACAACTTGCTTTTATTTCTATTCTGTTGCCTCAGCCCACTACCCAGCATAATTTCCATCTGGATAGTGAAAATTACTTTATTATTGCCTGGTGTGAAAGGACACTTTAAAACAATCATCCAGCACCAGTGCAAACTTCCTATAAATGAGGCAAACCCAACCTTTTACTACCCCCTACCCAAATAAAATCCTATCCTGGCCAAAGATTGTTCTGTATTCTTGCTTTGCAAGGAATGCCCGTCCCAGGGGCAAGGCTGGACTTCCCAGAGCCCTGCCCTGGGATGCCGGTGCTCCCAAAGGGCCCTGCTCTGCCACCCACCTCCCCTGCACTGCACGTCTTCACAGGGCTCCCGGAGTGCCCAGGCTGTGAACAAATCCTCGAGGCCTCACTGAGAAACTACATTGGCCGTCTGCTTTGAGCAAACAGTCATTGCTAAGCAAACAGAAAAATCCTTGCATATCTTATTTTCTCATTAGGAATGACAGAGAAAACAAATCCTACACGACGGACGCCAGGTCTGCCACTTGCCTTCCCGGCAAGCATTCCTGCCCTGCAGTGGAGCGGGCCGTATTAATGATACAGACGTGCAGTATTTTGCAGGAAGAACACTGGGAGTTACAGAACAGAACACAAGCGCACAGAATTAATTTGTGACGCGGGCAGGGAGCGGCAGTCCCCGCCTCATGCTGCGGCTGCCCTGTGAGGGGAGGTGAGGCGTTCTCCGGCTCTCGGCCTGCACGGGCCGCGGGTCGGGCGGGACCGTCCCCTCCGCCCGCTCTCCCGAGGCCCGCCCGGGCTGTGTCAGGGCAGCAGCCCCCCGCTCTCCCCAGGCCCGGCCGGGCTGTGTCAGGGCAGCAGCCCCCCGCTCTCCCCAGGCCCGGCCGGGCTGTGTCAGGGCAGCAGCCCCCGGGCCGCTCGGAGGGAGCCATTCCCCTTCCGCCCGCCCCTTCCGCCCGCAGCCCCGCCTGGCCCGGGACCCGCGGTAGGTGCTGGGCGGCCGCGGTGCGGGCGGGCCGGGTGGTTCCTGCCGCGGGGTTGTGGATTTCTGCCACTCTCCTCTTCTATGTTCTTAATTTCCGTCACTGCCCGAGCCCTGGAGGCGGGTCCGGCCCGCGCCTCGTTTTCTGATTGATCGTACTTTAAGCTAGGCTTTCCTCTTGACGATTTTAAAGCAGTAAATTCAGTAACACACGCGTGTTGTGGTCAGACCTGCCCAGATATCCCCCATCTGAACTTTAGCTGTTCCAGTTCTTAGAGTTCAGTGAGAATTAAGTGCCTATGACACCACAGAGATAGAAAGTACTAGCATTTGAGGAGGCCGCCGTGTAAGCGTGGTGATGGCTTCATGGTTTAAACGATTACATTTACAGGATATGGGCCATATAAATTGCCTTGCGGTTTCCGGTTGCTTTCCTCATACATAAATTGCACAAAGTTTATGAATAAAAATAAACATGCTATACACGGTTAGGGTTGCAGTGGGATATCTGCAGGAGCTGAGCATCTGCACTGACTCTTGGGAAAGGTTTGAAAGCATAAATGCTAAAATGTATTGTGGGCAGTTTTCTTTCTATTTTTCTGAGTATGGACTATTACGAGAAAACAAATAGTCTGTGTCATTTCCCGCTTGCTTTTGTATTTGATGTGCAAGATCACGTTTGATGATGCAAGAAAGGAGTTTTCATTTGGTAATGCAAGAAGGGGCAGTAGAGTTTTCAGTGTGGTCTGTCCTTCCCTATACGGGTGTGGATGGAAGCTGAAGAGGGATTTTTTTTTTTTTTTTTTCCTTGCAGCATTTCTAATCTTAAAACAATGTTAGCCAGCTCCAGTGAGAGGGCATTCTCTGACAGGAGAAACCTGTAAAGTCTGTGCCTCGGCTTTTGTGATAGGCTCCCTACAATCATCTCCTTAGAAGTGCTTCCCCCTGCACTGTAAATGACATGACCTTTTCAATCAGACCTATACTACCAGATTTGCCGAGAGGCCATAAACTTCAAAATGCTAATTTGAGTTTAAGTATTACTATTTTCTGGGTTTTAGTTCTAATTATCAAGATTTTCTCCTGAAATTTGGTTTCATCCAAGATCTTGACTCTTTAGCAAGTTTTTCTTAAATAACATTGTCAAAAACCACACCACCTCTGTCTTCAGGAGAATGTAAGAATAACACTAGTTACTGCACTAAGAAATACATATTAAATTTATGTATGATTGTATACATTAGTGTTTTTATTAAGAACTTTGTGTTCTGTGCAGCATAAACATTAAACAAGATTATTCTTCCCCTGGTGAATTCACAATATGAAAGATCTTCATAGGAAGGAGCAGTAATAACATATTAAAACACCACCTATAAATTAATCTCTTTTTGTTTCCCTGTGGTTAACACTCATTTGCTGTTGATCATGACTGGTGTATCCTGGCATGTCTTGTAGTGCTGTTTGATGATGTTACAGACCCCAGTTGTCCACTCCACCCTTTTGTGAGAAGTTCTTGTCCAGCCCATGTGGAAGGAGAGCATATGTCCCTGCTTCAGCTGCTGCTGTGCAAAGCCCAGCAGCATAGCTGAGACCCACCTTTCATGGTGCTCCACACTAAGACTTTGGTTGTTGTATCAAAGCACAATTTCCTTCTGCCACCACGGCTTCCTGTGAGGACAGCTGGAAACACTCATGTCTTTGACAGCTGCAGCTAGATTCTATGAAGTTCGTGTGTTAAAGCCCTGAGAGATGAGACTCAGCAAATGGAAAGGGTGGTGTCCAGTTTTCACTGATTTCTGTTGGATTTAGGTGACTAATTCACTTTTATACCTTCATATTAGCATTATTCTAGGTGGGAATTCTGTAGCAAACAGATTTTTTTTATTATTTTTTTAAGAAGACATTAGAGCTTTCCTGGACAGAGCGCATAATAGGGGTTGGATCATAAAAAGAACTGATGCTTCCCAAGCAGGACTCTTGAACTAGATGAGTTGGCAAGTTTGAAAGTTTAAGTTTATTTGCTTATTTAAAGAGTCATAACATAGTCATAGGCCCTGAAAAAAATTATGTTCCAGTTTCTGCTCTAGATTGAATATAGGATTTGTCAGAGAAATTATTTTGAAGACAAATTTTTTAAAGTAGCTACTAAAAGCATGCTGCTTTCTGAAAATATCGTTTTGCTGAGTAAGCTAGAACCACTGCCTGGAAGTTTAAATCTGAATGAAAAGAAAAAAAGCAGTGTACAAAAAACACATACTGTTTCTTGTTGGTTTTTGGTTGGTTGGATTTTTTGTTGTTTGGGTTTTTTTTTAATAGTGAGCTTGACTATCTATCAGAACAAACTCTTAAAGGAAAGTTCTGTCTCCTGAAAGTTTTCAAATCAAAATGTGATCCTGTTTTGAAAGTTGTAGTCAAATTCAGCGTATTGAATTTAGCATTCAGGTTACTGATTAACATTTTTGCAGCTGAACTGTAGAGCAGGTTGGCAGAGACTGATCTAACTATTGGCTCTTTCTGACCTCAATACCTATGGACTGTATAGTGGAAGGCAAGAGTGGGGTTGTGTTAGCAAGGCCTAGACAAGTGTGTTGGGTAAATACAGGGTGTGTATTGATTGCTGGAGGAGGAGGAAGTGTGGTGGCTCTAGTGTTGTCTTTATTGCAGTAAATTGATTTGCTGGAGGAAAGGGAGAAGTTGATTCTTCATATCAATCATCCTGTGTTGCAAGGCCCAAAAATTATTGCGTATCTCTTCCTCTGTAAAGATGTTTTGTGTTTTGTTAAGGTAAAATAATGTTTCTTTGGTTATTGCGCTCTGCTTCTTCTCATGTTTTTTGCTTTGGTTGTTTGGGTTTTGTTTTAGTGCTAGAGAAATGACAAATCTATCTATGCACACTTTAATTCCTGATTTTATGTTACAAACAGGTTAGAATTTGACTATGGCAGTGTGGTTCCTGCGGAAGGCATCTGTGTGGTTAAAGAAGCACAAGATCACTGTGTTGGCTGTTTCTTGCATGGGACTGCTTGGAACTAACCTTTCCTATCATGTGTTTCCTGAGCAGACATTCAAGCTGTTGCATGAGTGCTGGTCAGAGGGGCAGCCAGCTGAGCTTTCAGAGAAGCTCTGTGGTGTGTTTCAGGATGTCCTTCAGGATACTGGTGTGAAGTCCACTGACTCCTACAGAGCCTTTGCAGCTTCTGGCTTTCACCCTGTGAGCGCTGGAATTCCCTGGCTGCCTGCAGGCTCTTTGGTGGGCATCCCACTTAACTTTGATAGCACAGCTAAAGATCAAAAAGGAATAGTCAACCATGTTGTTGTAATAAATGGCAAGAAAGTAGACTGGGAGAGCAGTGAAGGCACGGCTTTGAAGGAAGCTCTCACATTTTCCCTTAAAGCTCAGAAGTTTGCTATTGCCAGAGAAGTTGTGTACTTGCAGAATGGCAGCCCTTTAGCAAGTGCAGTTGTGGCTCCAACTTGCTTGGCTGGGACGTTTGTCTGTGGGAAAGCTCTAAATCTGCTCCTGGGGTTATCCACGGGCCCCGTGATCCTCCGCAGCCTCTGTAACCTTGTCACTGCCATGGGAGGGCTGTTCTGCTACAGCGTCTCTTCCGACGCCGTCACCTATCACCTGGACTGCAGGGCTGACAGGAAGGCAGCCAGGCTTTCTGAGGACTACGCCAGAGGTGGCCTTGAATTTTATGATCAAATCTTGTCCCGCAACAGGATTTTTCGTGGTCTGATGGGCAAACAAGGGATGAAAATGTATGCCCCGAGTGGTAACCTTTTCCCGAGGCACTGGTTCAGAATAAAATATACCCCATACACTTACCGGAGAACTTTGATTGTTAATATTTTAAGAGAGCTCCAGGCATCAGATAGGAGTGCTTGAATTTTAAACTTGTGAATTATGTATTTTGGAACACTGCTGTGCTGCTTTTTTTTTTTCCCTCCCCTTCTGTATCTTCATTAGAACTTTGGGGTTTATTTTTGCATATAGTTTGGGAAGAGTTATTGCACATTTCTTGAATAAAGAATTTTCTCTTAAAATATTAAAGATTTGCTTCCGAAGTGCTCAGTTCTGTGTGCATCTCAAATCACAAGACTGCTGAGAAGGGAAACTTTTCAGATGTTGATCTGGAAGTTCTGCTGTGCTGCTTTGCCTTCCTGCCATTTCACATGGCAGATTAGGAGGGGCAAGTCCAGCAGAGTTTTGGGATCATTATAATTTAAACTGGGGTGTTTGCTGTTTCTCATATGGGATAGCACAAAGATATTTTAAAGAACAGGCAGTCTTTATCATGTAGTTACATAAATATCAAGACACAGAGTTCTGTTCTGTGTAAGTTCTTGTGCTGAGTATATTCTTATGCCACAATCACCATTCCTCAAAAGAATACATTAGTTATGCTGCAGCTCCTACCAGTAGAGGCAGATTATTACTGCCACCTGCATCATTTGCTTAAATCTAGTTCTGCTCTCTCCAGTACACAGTGACTGCAGCATCATGATGAATATTTCCCAGGAGTGGTAGTATGGACCAGGACTGTCCTGGGTTGGTTGTTTTGCTCACAAGTGGGATAAGCATGTTGAGAAAAGGTTTTTCTGCTTGCCTTGGTATCATTTTTTGTTTCATTTAAAGATATGCGTAGATGTATGTCACCTCCTATGTTGGTGAAGGCAAGGTAAGATACATAAGTCTGGCATTTGGTGCAGAAACTGGTGAGGTCTTTGAAGAAGAGTTGCCAAAGGAGATTATGTTCCTGTATCTGACTGGCTTAAGAAGATTTTGTCTGGCAGGCCAAGCTTTGCCCAGGATTATTAATCTTCTGGAGAAGTCTTTAGTGCATGGGCAGTAAACTTTCCACTATAGTCTCACCTTGATTTTCAAGGTGATAGTTCTCGAACTTTGTGGTTCCCTCTTTTCTATGTTTCTATTGCTGTTCCAGTAACTCTCCCTGGTGACATCAGAGTAGTTCTCCTCACCTCTGTCATCATTCTTACCAGCAACTTCTATTATTTTGTGTCTTCTCAGTCAGAGATGTGCTAAGTGTCCTCTCTGCCCTGGTTTTGTCCTTTCTTCATCTGCTACAATAAGAACCGTCATGCCTGTGTTTGCTCAAAGCATTACTGATTTCTGTTTTCCTTTTGAATCACATGGTGACATAAAATTGATATTCTGGCTGCCGAAGCATTGCTGTGACTTTCCATTGCTGAAGCCATGTGTGTGAGATGTTTGAGTTTCTGCTGTGGTAATCTGTGCCTCTGAAACATCATCTATTGCTTGCACTTGTCCTCGTCAAGTCATGAGATGCCTCTGGTGCTTTTCTGACTGTAAGGCATAAAGCTATTGTTTTTGTGTCCTTTGTGAAAGAGTTTGATAAAATTTCCTGGTCTGTGGAATAAAAAGAGACTTTACCTTTAGGCAGGTGTAAGCAGGAGTCTTTTAAGGCTTTGGGCTAAATCTTTTTTTTTTTACTTGTCTTCCCGGTAAATCCAATATAAGACATCACAGAAATTTATTGGTAGAGTGACATAGTGACTCAAGACTGGAGTGTAATTCTTGGTTTATATAGCCTTTGAGTTCAGTTCATCTTCCTTCAGACAAGTCTAAACTCCATGAAATATTCTCAGAGAGAACTTGGCCCACTTGGTTTATGTGGTTGAAGGAGCTGCTGTTATATAAAGAGTGAAGAGAGGAAATCAAGGTCTTGGAGATTTATAAGTAACAGTTTAAACAAAATGAAATTAATCTACTTGTCTTTTACCACTCTTTACTGTTGCTTTTCATCAAGATGCCTGCTGCTAGTGTGGGTGTTTGACATTCTCAGGGTGTAAAGCCCAGGGATGCTAATGGGTTTTGTGCATTTCACTTGACTCTTACAGCAGGATTCTCCAAGAAGCTCCACATTATCTGTAAATGCTGTGTCCTATTTACCCTTCTTTGAACTTGCTGTGGCACACTGGTGTTGGTGAAGAAGGGCTGGCTAGCATCAAGACACGTGCCCCTTCTTTCCAGGGACACATTCTTGCCAAGGGCTTACACACTTCCATCTCTATATAGTTGAGCACAGTGTCATACTGTCAATGTGGGGAAAACGGGAATTGCAGTCACAACTGCTAAGTAGGATTTCCCTGAACTTTGGGAATGTGCAGGTTGTCCTGGAAAAGATTTTTGTGTGCCTGTGTTGCCAGGTATTGTTGCTTGCAAGATCACCCATGCTGTTTGGCAAGTAAGAATAGCACAACTCTAATACATGGCCATGCAAGTGCTCATGGAAAGTCTTTTATTATACTGTAGATGTTTTTCTGGCGGCAGAACTATCACTGAAATCAAACATGAACTCCACACATTGGTGATAAAATGGGTCTGGTTTTCTGTGGTTTCACTAGGAGCAAGCACCCCAGAATTAAAGGTGGAAATGTTTCATGCTAAGAATGGTCTGACATGGAAAAGCAAGTTCATACAGTGGCCCAGAAAAGGCCAAACAAATCAGTCTGTAAATTGTGTCAGTGAACAGCCTCTGCCAGCTCTGAAGCTGGAAATCTGAGGAATTTGAAGAACTTGTTTTTGTATTGACTGGCTTATCTTTTGCTGCTCAGACAGGCAGACTTTACAAATTTTTGTGTAGAAAAGCAACAAAAAAGTTAAGCTAAAGGGAACTGCTAGGAGATGTGGATAAAAGAAGTCGAAGTCTAGAAACCGTAAAAGCAGAGTGGAATAATGAGTTCTCATAAAAATGGATACTATCTACAGATATGAAGCTCTCTGTCTGGTAAAGTGATTAAAGGATGAAGAAGTATGAGTAGCAAATGACCAAAATTAGTTGCTAGTTTAAATTTAGATAAAATCTAGTTTAAAGAGAGATTTGCTTGACTGGTTTATTTGTGTTATTAGCCTGAATATTCTAGGTAACGGAAAAGAAAATTATCCTCGTAACTTCTTTTTTATATAAATGTAATTCTTGCTGCTACATAAGCTTTAGTAGATGATGCTGCAAAAGATGAGGGTCACCAAGGTGGTTTGCTCAGAACTCCCACTGAAGTGCAATAAATGTGCTCCAGGGTCTGACTCACATGTTTCTTTATCCTAAAAATTGCAGTTTCTCGTTGTGGAGATACCTTTGGCTTGTTGAATGGTCAAAACCATAAAGTTGTCAGAAAAGAGTAAGATGGAGAGCTAG
The DNA here is from genome assembly GCF_963662255.1 of Cinclus cinclus. Lineage (NCBI taxonomy): Eukaryota > Metazoa > Chordata > Aves > Passeriformes > Cinclidae > Cinclus > Cinclus cinclus. Next base: position 17,096,080 of record NC_085054.1, read on the forward strand.
ACAGTTTTCTTCTAGACAAGCAAGCTGTGGAAGTCATCTGATTACAGTAATTCCTGAATCAGCTACTATGAGTATCTGGCTTCTTTAGCAGTTTACAGGAAGCAGGAGCTTCAGCTAGAGGGAAATCTCCATTCAGGTGGCACGTGAGTAAAGTGTGTGGACTTGTCTAGAGGGGTTCAGTTGAAGTGTAGTGATCCTTTAGAAAACAGCCTTTTCTATTACACTAGAGCACTGCTATCACCCCTTTTCACATTAAAGTGGTTTCCAGAATTTGACAGATAAGATGGTGAGAGAGCTGACTGCAGAGGTGTGGAGCTTCTTGCCCTGCAGGGAAAGCTGGTGGTGTTGGAAGAGCTTATACTCTTCCCAGTACTGGGAAGAGCCTACTGCTGTTGTTTTGCCCTTGGCTGTAGCAGTTGTGAAACAACCACAGTGACAAAGTGTGGCTTGCATGGGTGGGGTATGAATTTGAATGTATGAATCAAATCACCAGGACTGAAACACAGGTGGCTTTCACCAGAGGAACAAATGCAGAGGATCCACCAGGAGTACTGCTATGTGCAGTATGTGGGCCATATCCAGCAACTGTTATTTGCTCCTGTTCATTAAATGCTCCATGTAGCAGCTGTGATTACATTAATATAAAAATTAGTAAATTGCAGACAATCTGCTATCTGTGCATCCAGTTCCTTCTTGATTTCACTCATCTCAGTTGGAAGTGTATATTAGTGAAAGGCAGAATGCCTTTCAAGCAGAAGAATGTTAATGTAGGAAGACCTGCTTAAGATCTTGGAATAAGGAGGACACCTTCAGGAAGAGAGAAATTTGGTTGTTGTCAAAACCAGACTTAAGAACAGAAAAACAACATCATTACTCTCTAGGAATTGGTATGTTAGACAAATTAAACTGAAGGCACTGGAAAATGGCTTATGGATCTTTTGCTGGGCATCTTTTTCAGTGAGAATATATTGGTTTGTTAAGCTGAAGTGATTATAATCAGGCTACTCAAACTGCCAAATCCATAAAGTGGAGAAAATGACTAAAATTTGGCCAGAAACTAGTCTGTTTCTCTTAAGCTTCAAAGCCAGAATGAACACTGAAATATCTTTGCAGTTGCAAGTTTTTACTCTCCTCCAAGTTTTTTTAAGACCAGGTTTGCTGAAATCTATCCAGGTCTCCAGTTTTGAGAGAAAGAGTGTTCTTAAAAACTGTTTTGTGTCCAAAAATGCACTTTGATAAACACAGCTAACCCAGGTGTATGGGTTTTTTCACTCCTACCTTAGTTTTTCTGTAGGAAAAATATACTGCCAGAAGAACTTGTGGTGCTCTCTGCTTGTTTTGAAAAAAATAATTGCTCCCCAAATCATGCTTACTGGAGAACTTTCTCCTGTTTAGGTTTTTTTTTTTTTTTTCCATGGTTGAACTTCCATTATCTGGAAAGCTGGTCCCTTTTCTAGTCCTGACCTCATTTCTCAGAATCACTTTCTACTTTGGTCTGCAGGAGCATTACCTTGTTAATGTAGTCAAGGTGTTAACAGCGTCTTTCAATATAAATGAGTAGCAGATGAAGCTGAAGATGTGTCCTCCTTTGTGTATGGCAAAACTATTTCTGTAGAAGTCTTGCAAAACAGCAGATCTCATTAGGGTGACTAAGATTATTTAGGAAACATAAGACATTGTTAGCCTGATCCCAGGTTCACAATTCCAGCAGTTCTCATGGAGTGAACATGAAGAAAGGAAATGCAGTATCCAAACAACTTTTATCCAGTAACTGTTTAGTGGTTTAGTGCAGACCTGCTGACCTCTGGAAGCTTTGTTTCTATCATATGCTGGAAATTTTCCAGTGGGAATGTTGTTGTTTCTTCATTCTCTGTTTCATGTCCCCTTGCCCTGTTACTCTAATTGCCTCTTCTGCCTGCTGACTCATCTTACAAGCTGCTTTAGCTTGCTCAACCAAGATTTGTGAACTTTTAAATGCTCATTTGCTGCTTGCACTTTCATTTGCACCTCCTACTTTTTAATACAGTACTTACCTGCAAAAGACCACAGTGCTTCAATTCTTCTGTGTTTTGCTACATTTAGTCTATGTGTTTTATCAAGGAAAAATACTTATGACTACATGAAAAATAGGCATTGTGGTTAAAACCTTTCCTATTTTGCCACAAGAAAAGAATATATTGTTACTTTTGATATTTCCATTTAGCATTACTTTTTAAAAGATGCATTTCTTATTCGCTGTCTATGGGACCCAGGTCACTTTTGATCCTAATTTGCCTCTGTCACTTTTAAGATGCTGGTATTCCCTTGAAGCCCTTAGAAACTTTGTTTCATGTTCCAGAAAATTGCAGGGTATTTCATATACTTCTGGCTAGATGTGGTATTGTGAGTTGAGAGAAATTATACCTAATGTAGTGGAAAATAATCCGCACATTCCTTGAATACTCTAAGTCTTGGTGTTGTTATTACAGAGATGTGTACTGCACAAGACTTGCAATACATTCTGTAACCAATTGCATCTTATTTCTGGGTTATCTGCTCAGCGCATCCTCATGTAGCACCTTTTCCATCCTTTCCCAGCTCCTTAGATGCAGGCCCATTCCAGGTACTCCAGGCAACACAAAGCTGCTGCTTCAGCCCTTTTACCCAAACCAATTTCCTTTCAGTGCTCCTTGCCCTGGAAGCAGTTGCTGCTCTGCCACTGCAGATTTCACTGGAGCAGCCCCTGATTTAGAGGAGTTGAAAACTCAGTATGATGGTTCCCTCTCCACTTGCACTAAGCAACATGTGGCAGTTCAATACCACAGTGGTTCTGCCAGGTATGTTGATCCAGAAAGTCTGTCCAGACAGAGAGAAAAAAACTTTGCACAGTTCTGTTGCCACAAATATAATTGTCAATATCAATGTGTATTGGCTTAGACTGAAGCCATAATTTGTGATATAAAATTAGGAAGTGGAATTTTAGAAGTGAAAATTAATAAATTACACCACTGTAGCTATTAAGAGATTTAACTTAGGTGGAAGTGAAGATAAAACTATTATCTGCATTACTATTTTAAAGCTACATTGATTCTTAGATTAATTACTGTACAATGAAGTACTGGATCAATTTCTCAGGGAAGATTGAAAATTAAGATCAAGTCATGTTGTAAATAACAAGCCTGGTTTTGAAAAAAAAAATTCCCATTTTTTATTCTTCATATTCTGACTAGACTAGAGGCATCTGTATAAATATTTCAGACAACAGAGCATGATAAGAATTACTCAGTAGAAAGTTTTCCTTGTAAAATCTTTTCTCATTTGGGATGAGTTTCACTGCCTCAGTGACTGTGTTTTAAAAGCATGTTATATAATTCTCTGTAGATACCCATAGACAGATGTATTTATGGTTTTTGGAAACTTCATGTAATTTAGGCATAAAACTTGAAGTGTGTTTTATAGTTCTTCATTAATAATAGTTGAGAATTATGCTCATCTAAGGCAGCACACATAAATTCTTAATGTTCAGACATTCATTATATTCTTGTGATGGTTAGAAGTTGCCATAGGAAAATAAAAGCCAGTGATCCCAAAGATTTTTATTTATATATATTCTTTTAAGCAGTTTGGAAAATTGTGTTAATCCCCTAGCAGTTATTTCCCTTTGATTTCCACATTCTTATTCTTAACCTAAAGATATCATACTGAATATTGAAAAGGTCAAATCAGGAACCAGACAAGCTTGTTATTGAAGTTTTCATTAGGCATGACAGCACCTTATAAAAGGAAATGCTGAATCCATTTTATGGAAGTTATAAATTCAGGTAGGATTTTTGCAATCACAATTTAGAGATCTTAATCATGTTTGTTTGTATCATATTTGAAGACTGTGGCACAGTTGCAGGTGGCTGGATGACTTGGTGTGTCTATGATGGCTTTACACCTGTGAAGCAGGTGAAAGGCAAAGGTTTTTTCTTGCTTTTCTAGCCAGAACATAATTTATGTGTTTCAGATTGAATTCATGCTTTAGCAATTGCAAATTGAACTGTAAAAATATTTCTTTCATTTTTTTTTTCTTACTTTCCAGCAGCAGAACTGGATATGTAGAGCCATGGAAATGGTCTGAGAGCTGAATAAGAAGAGTAATTGGGATTTTCTACATATTAGAGATTTCTTTCAGTTAGTATTAAAGAAAAAAATCTCTGCTGACCCTCACAATAGATGAATCAAAAAAGGTACATTTTCTTCTAGAGTCACACAGTGACCAGATCTTTTCTCTGTTTATGCAGTGAGCAGAAAAAAAAGTAACCAAACGTGGTGCCATGTTCTGAACAAGCAGTTCAGCTGGCATACACATATATTATATCTTTGATACAGATAAAAATTTTGCTTGCATTGGAGAAGTGCTGTGTGGAAATACCAAAGGGAAGTGTACCTGTAGCACAGATTTCCCAAATTTTACCATGGCTGTCTCTGAAGTTTCATTTGTTCTGAGACTGGAAGAAGATTGGATGCAGCTTTGAACTCTGCAAAAATGTGTGTGTGCATGTTCTGGGATCAGATACATCCAAAACTTTTCTCCTTTTACTGAATGTCGTCACCTTGGACTTTCCAGTCTGATGTCTAGTGTGAAGTAATTGTTCCTTAGCTGGTTTTCTCTGGGTGTTGGATGCCTGTTGGCTTCATCTGAAACTATGAAAGCTTCTGGAAAAGAACAGACCTACTGTGCACTAGTTTTCTTTCATGGTGTTGCTCCGGTTTTAATCTTAAAGATTTTTCTACTGAATTTTGCTTTGAATGGTAAAGAGAGAGTCAATACTGATGGCCAAATCCAGCAGAGGTGCTTGCCTAAAGCCAGCAGGAGGCATGGCTGATGTTGTGATACGATTTGGAAGTTACGAAAGGTGCATCACCCCAGCACATCTCTGCTTACTTGGTGGGCAGAATGCAGAGAGGGTCTAGAAGTGACCCGGTCATGCTGCTGCTGACCATTGAAGATTCCTGCTCAGCCACTTGGCCACTGCTGCTGGATCTGTGCAGGGGATCAGATTGTTCTGTGCTCTGAGCCAAAGCTTTACTGCTGGGATCAAGCCCATTACCACTGGGATCTGGGATGTCCTTTTAACACATGGCTGGAGGAGGTGACATTGTGCCCACTGTGTTGTGTAACATGCTAGCGTGCACATTGAGGATATAGATCTGTGCTAAATCGTCTCCTCGGGCTTATGATTTGTAGATTTAAACCATAATCTCCTGGAGATTATATGAAAGAGGGGGTTGCAGGCATGAATGGATGAAGGGGATCCCTGTGTCACGGTGCAAGAGGAAACAGGAATTGTGGCTCTGGAAGAGACAGGGTATGTTATGGTAGGTTAAACAGAATGGGGACTGGAGATACTTGTATCGTGCAATCCAAGGAACATTTGCATCATACTCATTGTAGTTAATGTGGAAACTGTTTAACTCCTTGGGAAATAAGGGACTGGAACCAAGTAATCCCACAAGGTGGATGACCTAACCACAAAGACCTAATCAGGTTTTCCTTAGATTATTTTCAGCAGTGTGGAACAGTGTCCCCTCTCTCCTCCTTCTCAAGTCTTATTTTGCCTTGGGTTTTCTTTATATGTTTGCTTCCTAGAAAAGAAAAAAAAAACAACAAAACAACACTGTCACTGCTACTAAATAGGTTATGGAGAGCAAAAAGACTGCTACATTTTTGCATTATGATCAAAAAAGCCCCTTACTACAGACTTTGGCACAGAAATATTATCACCTCATGTGTCTTTCACAATTTTCCATCTTTACAGTACTTTGTAATTTCCTTTTGGATAGTTTCTATCCAGGCTATCAAAGAGCATGCAATATAAATTTATTATTGCATGAACAGGTTCCATGAAAAGCAATGTATAAAATACAGGTTATGTTGTAGCTGTTTTATTTTCTTGGCATTTAATGTGTGCATCCATCATGCCATCATAAACTCACCATGTGTTTTGTAACTCAGCTGTTAAGAGTTTTCCATGCTGCACTTGGTGGATGGGTTCATGGGCTGTCAGCTGTGAAACACTGATTCCCTAGCTTAATTTCCCAGCTAGATCTGTTCTGCTCAATGTCCCCATAAATAATTTACGGAAAATCACAAATTCAGAAGTTTTCCCCTGCCCTGTTTCTGATCATAATAAATAATATTGTGGACCAAAGACAGTGGTTTGCCAGGCAGGGAACATCCAAGGTAAGCCTCTTTGTGTCAGATATGAACTTTGTGTCCCTCTTGGCAGGCATGCAGTCACACGAGCACTGGCAGCAAATCAGTGATGAGCATATGTGCTTGAGTAACTCCTGCCCAGTGGGGATAACACTTGACATTCTCTCTGAAAGAGAATTTTGTTTCAGGGATTCAGGAAAGCACAAAGACTTTGAGGACATGACTGCTTTTCCTGGAATTAACAGGGTGAATTGAGTTACAGGCTGAGATTCTTTGGTTAACCTAATATTACATCTGCCATGTGTAATCCTGGGTTGTTAAGTGCCAAGACCATGCTGGTAGGAAAAGTAGTATCTAGCTCGAGGGCTTGATTAGTGAGAGTCAAACCAAGGGGAAGGGAGACTGGCCCAAGGTTGCTGTCATCTATTAATAAGACTAAAATGAAGTGTCCACACTGCAGCAACTCTGAATAATTTAGTTACCACAGATGGACAGGATGCCATTTGAGTCAAGAGGGTTTGGCCAAAAACAGACTTTTCTTAAAGCCTGGTGTAAGGCATATGCAGCAGGTGTCATGTCTTGCCAAATGAGCCATTTTCTTTTTCCCATGGAGCTTTGGCCCTTTTAGCAGCCCAGATGTTGGTCCCTCAGAAGCAACTGAGTGATCCTCCTCAAAGAGGCAAGACTTTTATTTGTGCCAAGTTTGCCACTCAAAAAATAGGATAGTTCCAAGGTGCCCACCATGTTCTGTCCCTAAAAATTTCTGTTTGGTCAATAATGGAAAAAATGATCAGCCCAGCATTGCTATTACTCTGTGGTATCTGTTGGCCAAGCAAATGGTACCATAGGCTCAATGTATACATTATTTTCAGGCAGCTCTCAGTTTGTGCTTACTCTACATCATTTTGAAAAAAATAGGTTTTCAACCACTTGCTACAGAAATTGCCTATAATAGAGGAGATCTCAGTGGTTTATGGTTTTGGTGAGAAGTACATAAGAAAGAGAAGAACATATTTGAGCAACCTGACACCTTGATTAATATGGTAATGCTTAGGTTGACCCAATGCCTTCATCCAGACTGTGGTGTATCTGCAGCCTCTGGAGAGCAGAGCCTGCTGGCTTCCCTGATCAGATACAAATGCAATATTGCAGGATTCTTAAACCTATATTGTGGGTGAATACCTCCTTTCAGATCTGCAGTGTGTTTCAGTATACATCTTTATGGGGATTTTCATCAACAGAGCCATTCTCTAGTTTTGTCAAATTCTACTGAGGGGTTTTTTTTCCCTCATCTTATTCCTGCCTACAGAATGATTCTTTTCTCTGCTCTCTCATTACTCATTCATTAATAAATTTAGAAAAACAGGTTGCTTTTATTATGGTACATAGGAGTATTTTACAATCAAGCTTATGTGACGTAGAAAATTACCAAATATTTATATTTTTTGTTTTCTGTCTCTAAGCCAGCTTCTTATCAATTGGCATCCCTTGATCACTTACTCTTCAAAAGCAGCTTTTTGCTAGGAGAATATAAATTTCCATTAAAATTATTATATTCATTTTCTGATCATTGTTTTGTTTACTACTTCAAGAAATCAGAGCAAAGCATCACTTTTTGTAGAACAGCCTTATTGTATAACCCCAGCTACAAGCACTACGTTTTTGAAATCTTTAGGTGATTAAAATTAGCATGATTGTACTACTTGTGGTGGAATAATATTGATGTGTGAGAATCTCTATTGGCAGTCACCATAAATGGGTAGGAGTTAGCTAAGAAGTGAAGCAGGGTCACCAGAAGGGACAAGTGGTTCTGGTGCATGGTGAAATTGAATATATGCTTTTTTTCAGACAGTTTTCTTCTATGGACATTGATTTAACATTCTCTGTTTCTTATTGGTTCCCTGAGAACAGCAACTTCGTATTGGGAAAATAATTTTCTTTGTTCAGATTCCCAACAATCAATTCATTATTTGGTATTTGAGAGCTCATAACCAAAAATGACAGGGTAGGAGTGAAGAGAACTCAATACATGGTGCCACAGCTCATGTAAATTTGGGTATTATGAAAAGGAAGATTTAGTTGAAAGTAATACAATATCAGTTCATTTATTTTACACATTTATTGTGTGTCTTTAGGATGTAAATCATTTGTAACATTTATTTTCCAGTAAAATACTGAAAATATTTCCATGTGTGTGTATGTTAGAAGCAAGTCACATTTGTAAATTATGAACTAGAAATTCGGTTCATCTAAATTGCAACAGCTCCTCTGAAATCAGCAGAGTTACATTTATTTATCCTCCCATAAGTATGACTGTCCTGAAACCTAAGCTTATCTAGACAGAAAGGTCTACTAGTTGACAAGAATAAAATAATGCATATTTTATACATCTCCTTCTATTCCTTGGATTTGGTAGTAAGATGCCTGTCAGGTTTATATTCAATACAGGAACCCTTCTAGGGATGCCCTTTTATCTTCTCAAAGCAGCCAGCACCAGCTGTCTCACCAAGATAGCAGGGGAGCAGTTGCCACATCGTGGCCATGGCTCCTGCCTGGATTTTCAGAGTGCTGTGTGTGTCAGCCCAGCATGGGCTGGGGAGACTGATAGTCACCATTCCAGTCCTCCGACCTCAAAGCAGAATTGATTTTGTGCACCATCAGCCTAAAGATCCCATATTTGGTCTGGTTTGTTTGGTGACTGGAGTTAACAAAAATTAATATTATAGGGAAAAACATTTTGTCCAGTTAAGTATTCATCACCAAACTGATTGCCGACTTCCAAATTTCCAAGTATCTCATGTAACTTCACTCCTGTGTGAGGATGAGGATATCTTCTATTTGGAGATGTTTGTCTGATGTCTGTCCAGCTTATTTAATCTTTCTTATATAACAAAGGACCACCTACATGGTATAGTTTTCTAGACAGACAGAATCCACTTCCATCATGCAAGTATGTTATTCAGAGTCAACAACAGGTAGAATGGTTGCACTGGAAAACAGTTGCTAGCTTGAAAGCTGAGACAGAGACAGAAGGGGTTTGCTGCACAACAGTAAGAGATCTTGAGACTAAAACTATAATCTTTTAATGTGCTAAATCTCAGTTCCCTAAACTCACAGTCTTTTTATATTATGGTAAGCTTGTCATAACTTCCAGATGTAGGCTGGTAAATAGTGTATCTTATATTTAGAAAATAGGAAAAGAAAATTAAACCTTGACTGTAGATTTTTTTCTACTTACTGGGAAAATGCAAGATGGCACGAACTGTGAAGTACCAAGGTAGAAAATTTAGTTCAGCTTTCTCCTAGGGATGACTATTCAAGGACATTGAAGCCTTTCTGCTTCAATTCTGAAAGAGATGCAGACAAAGTAAATACTAGGTTTGTACTCCTTTCTTTTCTTTGCACATCAGGTATCAAGGCTCTTGCTAGTTTTTATTTTGGCAAGCCCATTTACCAGGTTTGCTTGCCAAGGCTCTAGAGAAACGTCATTTGTTGGCAAGATGGACTAGATTAGATAATGGTTGTTCCTTGCTACAGCTTCTTTACTTCTGCTAAAGACTGCATCACTGTTGTTTTGAGGTTTTGTTACTGCTGTTGTTTCTTTACTGCTGAAGTTAAAGCTACTTGCCTATAACAAAAAAAGTACATTGTATTTGAAAGATACCAGCATTTATCAAAGCTTTCTTCACAGAGTTTGGGTGTCTGCGGGCCACATTTTCAAAGGTGCCTAGAAACATAAAAAATATGTAGGGAAACATGAGGTGGTTGAGAGGCTAAGTGATAATTTGCTCTTTGAACCCAATCTCCTAGTAATGAATGTTTCTCTACTAAGCAAAAGGATTTGGAAGAACAGATTTCCTCCTATATTAGCACATGAGAAAAATCTATTAATCTCTCTCCCCTCTGCAGGAGTGCTATAAATGCACCAAACCATGAAGTTAAGTGTTTTTATACCTTGTAATGATAAATTGTCCATGTTACTGTTCTTTTAAAAGCAGGAACTATATAAGGCACTTCTTCAGGAAATTGGCTCTCTCCTCATTAAGCTAATCTTTTACCCCAGAACATGGACTATTCCACATGTTCACAATCACTAAAACGTGCTGTTACCAATAAGTTGTTAATGAAGGTACCTAAGTAAGAGATACCATTACAGTCATTACCTAGTGACAAGATATAAAATTATTCTGACACCTCATCTCTTAGGCTGAATACTCTTCTCATTTGGTGTTTCATTATCAAGATAGGAATTAAAATAATAAAGTCAGTGTTTAACAAATTTGTTCCTGATCTTGAAGCCATATGCCTGTTTCATGGTGGCAGCTGCTGTAGCCTTCATCTCTAAGCAGAAGAGAAGCAGTAAATAAAAATGTTAAATAATTCCTATGGTTATTGTTCTAAGACATGATATAGGTGAACAGAAAATTGCCTAAACTAGAACTGGGTAATCACCATTTTCTCTGGTTGTCACTGGACCACAGGACCCTATTCTAATCCCCTCTTTCTCTCCATCACCTGGGATTTAGATCTAGCAGCCAGAACATGTGCTGCTATTACCTTTTATTTCTCAACACACCAGCGTTTTCTTTTAAAAGTTGCTATGAATTACATTTTTCTGTGTTCAAAAATTGCAAAGTTATAAATACCTGACTCTGATCTGGCTGATCAGAGACCACAACAGACTTTTAAGTATCTGGCAGAGTAGGCAGAGACCCTGTTCTGTGAATTTGCTTTCTGTTTTTCTTATTTATTTTGAGGACAATATAGTAATGTGCATTATATTTAAATAATGCGTGTGTGTATTTGATGGGTTTATTTTCTTTTGCTTCAGCTGCAGTGATCAGCAAATGCAAGTGCAAAGCTGAGTACAGGTCTCATAAATGGTTTGCAAAAGCCTCATTACTGGGAGGAAGCAGTAATGCCAATTTGCAGCTAGAAGCATTTTTAAAGTAGCTTTTCATTCTAGCAGAAGGGAGCTTGATCTGCTGCAGGAGAGTAACATCTGTGCACGCACTGTAGGGTGCACCTGCACCAGCATTTCAGTTTGGCTCAGGAGCATGATTTTGAAATGTCTCTCCTAACTCTGCTGGGTGTGACTCCCCTTCACCTTGGCTGGTTATCCAGTGCCACCCCAGAGTCCCCATGTTCCTGCATACCCCACACCAGGCCAACAGCATGACTCTCTCCAGAGGGCTGCAGCACAGCCACCACCTTATTTCTCACAGTGCATTTGAAAAAAGCCAGCTCTTCTTGTTGTTGGCATTTACATAGTAGCAGTAAGAACAGTGATACTGATAGTAATGATGATGTCTCACAATAAGAAGGGCCATCCTGTAATGTGTGCATGACCTTTCTAAGAGGGAAGGAGCTCTGATCATTTATGGACACAAGCTAGCCTGTGTCTCCAGGAGCTGGGAATCACTGGCCACATTCTACCTTATGGTATGCACATCCTGTCTACAATTTATAAGAAGAAATACTTCCCCCGAAACTTAGGAAGTACAGGCTGTTCACAAGTTTTTGCACCACAAATTGCCTGGGCTGTTCTGTTTTAGCCACTGATGACAAAGGTGAATTTTGTTCGTGGTGATGGTGCATTTATATTTGAAAATTAATGGAAAGGAGACAAAAGTAGCACCTGGATGCCTTGGGGTTAGGTCTTGGAGAATGATTGCATGGCTGGAGAATTATTTATAGAGTTTGTGTATCTACAGTCCTGCAAGAGCAGCATTTGAACAGAAATTGGGGCTAATTGCAAGCATATATAAACTGGTCAGTCTCAAACAAATAGACAATAAAATATGAGATTGAGTGTGTTCAGGCATTAAAGGAAGAAAAGGGCAGAAAGATCAAAACCAACATAAAGAATGACAGTCAGTGGAATAGGGATGTATCAACTGATATATATGCAATGACTTCTTATTTTGAACTTTTGAGTCAATTTTCCTTGGTTTCCTGTGTTTCTTTTATCTCCATGTTGATACCAGAAATATTGTGATAGCATAGAGATCCACTCGTGTGCAAGAGCTTGCACGTTTGAAGCTGAGATTACAAGTACTTGGGGGCTAACACCAAATCCATTTACTAGCCTACAGAAAAACAACCTCCATGAATACAATTTATTCATTTGTAATGAATAAATAACACAAAGGAAATTTATTTGGAAATAACTATTCAAAGGAAGAAAGTGCTAATATTTCAGTGTAACATTTGCATGAAGAATTATTTGCAAAGTGTTGTTCAAACATATATCAATGTACTGAATAAGGAAAATATTTATCCATAATAAGTATTTGATAAAAACATTGCCCAGCTTTGCAATGAATAATTCAGTCTGCATTAGTAAGATGTGCATGACTCTGCACATTGTTCATGTCTTTATAAATGCTGTGGTAAATTGCTACAGGTTAATAGGTACTTATATCTTTTACTGTGTAGAATGCTATTAGGTCCAATTTCTCAAAGGAGTTGAGCCACCCAGAAGTTTAACTATGATAATGAGTTGCAGATACTAAATCTGTGTGTAAATCAGGCTGTGGCAATGTTAGTCACAGGGAGGCTGTTTGAGACTGGTGTGGAGGGATAATGCAGCAGCCCAAAGTAGGGACATGTTCTGTAGGGTTCTGTGTGTATTCATTTCACCCTAAACATCTTTTCTTATCAGTACAAAAGGCATGTTTAAAATTGATAGGATTTAGTGTTTAAAAGCTGATTAGAATCCTAACAGATTGCTGATGGGAAATACCAAAAGAGGGATAAGACTGATTACTGGACATTGTGATGAAAGATGACAAACCCCTGTGAAAAACAAGACACAATAATCTAGAAAGCTCATTCAAAAAGCTCTCCCCACTATGTTTCTACTTCTGTTTCATTTTAATTGACATTTAGGCAGGTAGTGGGAGTCAGGCAATGTAAATAGCTGTGAATCTGGCACCCTATTGTTAAGCCCTGGACAGGCAGTGAACAAACCCACGTTCCAAGCCACAGAGATGTATATGAGGTATGTGCAAGAGAAAAAAAAATAGACTGTGAAACAGTAGTAATATTTTCTATAGATTCAGCTTTTTAAAAAGCTCATAATTCTAAAGCATACTGCAGTTGCTTGATTCCAAAAACCGTGTGCTTTCTGAGAGGATTTAAAGTTAAGCTGGTTCAATTATTCACCCTCTGACTTCAAAGAGCTCTCTAGACTGTATCAACCCATATGCCTGGTTAAAAGTTTGCATCTGTTGTAAAGCAGTTTTGATAGCACAGCAGTCATATAGCCATAACTAAGATATATTAATAATAGAACATTAAGGAAGCATTGTATCTATTTATATCTCTCTGCTTATCTTTATGCACCTCCTAACAGACCATTATTTCTGTACATTGAACTATCTAGTGACCTTAGAGTGGGGATGTACACATTGTGCTAGTGAATGTGAGTTGTTTTATCAGGAAGCCAGGCCTTCAAGTTCACTGAAGAAAAGCAGAGCAATACAGTGCAGGCCACCAAGAGCACAGGAACATGATGTCAGCAGGGCCTTGGAGGCACAGGACATTACCAGAAGCCTTAAGTACACATCACAAGTAGCAAATTACTTTTCTCAAGAGAAATGAAATCTTGAGAGCTGGGTGAAACCAGTTTTAGGGCCTTATTGGGACATGTGTTGAGTTGTGTAACAGCTTATTGCAGCTGGCTGGCAGCACAGGTGGAGGCTCCTGTAGATGGAACAAAAGATTGCAACAAAACCAACTAGTCACACAGGAATCTTATTTAGAAATTGGTATGCAAATTGATCACTCTGATATCCTCTATGGATGCATATGCAAAATTATTTCATCATTATATTTGCTCTAATGATGTATTGCTTTTGTTTGGTTTGAGACTTTGCTTTAATCTGGGTGCAGAAAGCTGTACATTTTGGTTTTTCTTGGAAAACAAACATCTAAATGCTGTGTTGCTTAAAACACCTTTGCTTTATACAAAGCGTGCAGATCCTCATCATCCCCAATGATGCCATTCCATATGTCCAATTCTAGCATAATTGGCATTGTAAATCACTGGAAAAGACTGCAAGAAGCAGATCTGTCTAGACATAAAATACAGGTTCACAGCCTATATGGTTCTTTGCAGGAACAAGATTTTTAAGCTAAAGAACATTCATGTGCCTTTTTTGCCTGCTTTTATTTTTTGCTGATAGGCTGATAGAGCAAATAAATAAATAATGTTTACATAAAGCTGTACTGGAATCATGTAGGTTTTATAGCATGGTCACACCTGAACAGGCTGATGATGTTAAGTATGTAAATTAAAGATGTCCTTGCTGCATAAAAAGATGCTGGATGTTGTAAGTGACAAAGCTGAAACACTGACTTACAAATTAGCTGTGCCATCCGGTGAGGTTGTTAAGCAGCATCCCCTCAGGAGACAGCAGTAAATGTGAATGATCAACCATGAATCCACTTAGTGGATATCCTGTAACGATTTCATTTTGAGCCCACATATTTTATCTGTAGACAGTTCTGAAAAACAGTATCTGTGAAATGATTCCTTAGCAGACATTTGGTACAAGGCTGGTGTTACAACTTCAGGAACGCCTTTTTCTGAAAGTAATAATAAAGGATTTGACTAGGAAATAATGCGTGCAGGAAATTTGACTAGGAAATAATGTGGATTCTGATCCACCAGAAGTTAACAGTGCACGTCAGCTGTGGTTAACGGGCAGCCAGCCTCCCTTGGGATCACACAGGACTCTGCATTAAGGCAAATCTGCTTTCCCTCTCTCTCCCTTGAGACAGAAGTTTCAACCTGCAGAAAGAGCATAACTTCACACTTCAGCTCTTATTGACACCTTATTGCTAGAGGCATTACTCTTTCATTTTGAGATCTTCATACCACTTTTACAGATTTGACCTGCTTTTTCTTTTCTTTTTGAGAACTAGTGTTACATGCTATTCTAAATGAGAGTTTCCCTTAAACATTCTCTGAGCTATGCCTTCTCAGGTATTTGGGTTTTTTTTCCCTGATGTTATCTACACAAGTGGTGTGTGTTTTTAGGAAGTCATTGATCTCTGCTGTATCAAATCTTAGCATATTCATTAAGGACCTGTTTCAAACAGGCAAAATTCCCTCCACTTTTCTATTTTCCTATATATCCTTGGTATCTGGCCTCTGGCTAATGTATTCTGGCTCCTCACACTGCCTCGCTTCCCTCTTCGCACCCTTCATTCTGGAAAGCTTTGCTTGGGAAGTACCTGGCTTCCTCTGAAGACCCCTCTAGGAGAAAATGAGGTGCTATTGGCAACCTCAGGAATAAATAGGTGCAGCCTCCATGCTGAGACAGGACAGCATGCCTTCAGACCAAGCTCCAGGGCAGCTCAAACTGTGGATCTGAGCAGGCTCTGACATGAGGTTATGTAGGTCAAGTCACAGTTCTGCAGGGTGTTTTAGTCACTTCAGCTCTAACAGGCTGTGTGATGTAAAAGCAAAAATGCATCTATTTTGCTGAATGTCTGAGCAGTTGTATCTTAAATATATATTTTCCATTTATATTTTCTCTTGAGAGGCTATTTATGCAATAGTAACCTGAATTGGTTTGTACTGAAAAGACTCAACACCATTTTTCAGCTTCAGAAACTATGTTTGAATTTTATTCTACTAGGATCTAATTCTTTATTTCACTCAAGCAAACCCGAGATGTCCACACTGCTAAAACCAAACAACAACAACAACAAAAAACCCAGCCTGGCAGTTACAGCAAAATTTTAACAGCATTAAATGATGCATTAGCCAAGACTTCATTACTCTCACCAGATATAGCATACTGTGTTATAACTATTAGCAAAACTGACCTTCAGTTGTGAAATTAAGTTAATAGATTTGAGGCACATTTGGCCAAACTTCTATATTAGTTTGGCAGGGCAGCCCCCCAGTCTACTCTGAGATATGCAGCCCCTTGGCAGTACTACTGGCATGTTGAAGCTGATAGCACAGAGCTGTGTTCTCTTAAGGCGGGGTGTGAAGGTAGAAATCACAAGTGATGAGCCTTCAGGTGGGTTCAAAGCATCTCCCTCTGTGGACCTTATTCCAGGGTTAGTTCCAGCATTTGGGGCCAGATGAGGCTACAGGGACCAGTCAAACTGACCATGTGTCAGAGAACTATACCCACTGCATTTGGTAAATTTGCCTCATACAAATTATATTACTGCACCTGGGCTACTTTTGATTGAGCACTGTATTTCCCTCTTTATTTGTGGCTCAGCTATGGCAAATCACTAATATACAGTGACAAAAAGCTCCACAAAAAATACTGTGAGCCTTGGGTAACACGCCAAGAAGTGAAATTACTGATGCACGCAACAAGCCATTTCACTTGTGGTGGAAGTGTGATCCTAGCATTGATTTTTTTCCATTACAGCATCAAACTCCATGTATGATGCATTAACGGTGCTTCAGAGGGCTGATACAAAAATCTGTCACTTGTTACAGCTGCCTCAGTGCCTGCCCTCTAACTGCCTCAAAACCTGTGCTGTGCCTCACCAGGGGGTATTTCAGTGGTGTGAGAAATGATCACTTTGACACATGAGAAACCAGATAGTGAGAAGGGACGTGGCAGCACATCCTATCTGCAAGGTTGCACCTGCCACAGCACCCTGAATGGTGCAGGCAGGGGAGTCAGGGGATTGCAAAGCGGGCAGGAATTAAATGAGTAATTTATCCCCCAAGATGAGGAGCTGCCAGTGCAGGTGTACCAGTGTACCCTGGCACTGCATGTGGGCACAGCATGACCTGCTGTGCTTGGGGTTGGGTGAAGCCCTTTCTCTCATCCCATATGAAAGCACTGATCCAAGGCATGCGTGAAAAAGAGCATTCCCACAGTTCCTATTTCTATGTAAGAACATTTTCTAAATCCCTAAACGTAACTTCTGTGTTATCCACTTGGTCCAACTGCCAGCAAATTTGCTTTTGAAACACACTTGGTAAATGGTAAATGGTTGCTCCATGTGGCTTAGCCATCCTGCATAAAGTTTTTATTTCCTCTCTGCTCCACCTTCAGAGGTTCTTTCCCTAAAATATGTGTGAGGTGTCTCACTAGGATCCTCAGATCCACAAAAAAGGACAGCAAAAGGAGTCAGAAGCAGCACATTGAACTCTCCACCTTCAAAGGTGGAAGTTTTTGGAAGGAATGAACTAACAAGAGTCAGGGATGTGCTGTCAGATGCTGTGGTTAGAGGGCTGGTAAGAAGAGGTGGGGATCTATGCAGCATTTGGATGAATCCAGAAATAATGGTCTTGTATGATAGCCCAACATATGATCAGTCTGGTAAAACTTGCTCTAGTTCAAGAGGCTACAGGCAAGAAGAGAATTAGCAAAAGATAAGAGTGGAACTGGGAGAGAAGCAGGGAGGCTTGGGAGAGCGACAGGGGATAATGAGAGGGGATAAGTCGTTGTACATTGTGGTTAACCCCAGCCAACAACTTAGCCCCACACAGCTGCTCTCTCACTGGTGGGATGAGGGAAGAGAATTGGAAGGGTGAGAAAACTCTTGGATGGAGACGAGTACAGTTTAATAACTAAAATAAAATAATAACAATTTGTAATGAAAATTATGAAAGAGAGAGAAATAGAACCCCAGAAAGACAGGTGATGCAAAAAGCCCCAATTGCTCACCACCAAGAGGTCATTGCTCAGCCTGTTCCTGAGCAGTGGCCCCATACCAACCTTTCCCCAGTTCCATGTACTGAGCATGATGCCATATGGGATGGGATGTCCCTGGGGTCACTTGGGGTTAGCTGTCCTGGCTCTGTCCCCTCCCAGCTCCTTGTGCACCCCTCAGCCATTTCACTGCTGGGTGGTGAAGAGAAGGCTTTGGCTCTGTGTATGCACTGCTCAGCAATAATGAAAACACCATGAATTACGAACACTGCTTGCAGCACAAATCCAAACCATAGCCCTGAAGTAGCTACTGGGAAGAAACTGAGCTCTACCACAGCCCAAGCCAGCACAGTGCAAAAGCAGTGCCGTATTTCTTGAATGTGCTAAATAGAAAAGTGGTAATGTGCTGAGATTTTATATCATAGGGTCAGTTTATGTGTGCATGCATTTTCCTGTGCTTGGTACCTGAAAGTGGTATCACTCATCCAGACTTTCCTGAGATTAGTTCTACCATAAAATGACAGTCAGGCACTCAACAATTGTGATTTGAAGATAAGTTAAATTTATTCAGTATCATCAGTGCATCGTTCTGCATGGCTTGGAGCAGTGTGATTCATCACATGCAAGAATCTCTTGCAAGAATATTAACTAATCTTATAGGAATATAAATATGTTGAAGAAATTTGGCCCCAAAAATTACTTCCTTGCTTTCAGTAATTCCTATTACTATTTCTTTTTAAGCAAGCTTTCCAATACTGCAAACTGCAACACTTCCTGGCTTTGTTGCTGTTTCTTGTATGGTTAACTGGCACAAAACATAATGTTTGGGTTTCTCCTTACAAATGGTAAGAATAAGCTCCAACTCAGGGGCTTTGAAAACTAAATGCTTCCTCCCTGGTATTCCTTAGCAAGCAGAATTTCTCCACCCAAAAATAGCCTGACACTGTCCAAACACAGAAGCTAGCAGAAGTGGAAAAGAAACACAGGGATGTTTTTGCTTTCTTTCCTAGTACATGCAGATAAAGAGCAATATTTATCTGCACACATGAGATCATTTAAACTTTTGTAGTACCCTATCAAATTTGTACTCCTCCTACCTCTCCCACTGGCGATAACGTGCCACAGAATGAGTTCTCTGAGCCACCCCTTGTCACGCTGCCTCTGTTGGTGTGGCTCCATGGAGTCACCTGTGTGGAGTTACAGCAGCTTTATGGAGGCAGGGCCTTGGGAGAGGCTGCCCAGCTGTGCTGGATCTCATGTCTGGCTGTGATGGTCTCTCTCCAGCCTGTTCTCTTACCATGAATCACTTCTCACAGGGGAGACCTGGGAGCAGCCCTTGAACTTGCCGCTCCACCAGCACTCAGAAGACTGAAGTCCCTGCTGAACAGCAGACAGGAAAACTTGCTGTGGCCCTGCCACATCTGCCCTTCCCTGTGGTCTGTGCCCCCCATATGCCTCCGGCTTTGCCATCAGGAATTCTCATCCTTACAGCTACTCCTTGCCCTGACCTCTCTGTTGGAAGGCTGCCAGCAAAATTAGAAATTAATTTCAGGTCTAGCGGTGGTTTTATGTGATGCAACTGCTTGTCTTCTGGGAACATGATTCAATTCCCAGAGTCACTGGGCACTGAACAGACTGTGCAGAGTAACAGTTTTCAATCAATATTGACCTGAGCTGGAGATGAACCCATCTGGAAGAGATGAAAAGCACTGCAAGGCTCCCATTTACAATTCCCTTTGACATGCCAATTCCCTACCACTGGCCAATCCCTTCTTTCCCAGGATCATTATGAAGCAAATTCTATTTCATTTAGGTCACAACCTTATGTCTGATTTTTCAGAGAATTATGACCTACTTTGTGGCTAGACTTTGTGCTTGTTTTTAATTCTTCAGATGGAGTAAGGAGTAAGTAAGTTAATTACCAGAGGACAAGCATTTATTTTCAATACTTTTAATTATTTATTTTTAGTATTTTAACAGCTTCTCAATGTAACTGGTGTAATGGAAAAATATTTAGGGCTCTTCTTTGTAAATCTGTTGCTTTTACTCCTAACCTTGATGAAGTGTCTTACACCTCATTGCAGAGTATTATATGAAATTCTGCCAAAATGAAACCTCTGGCCTGAAACACAGTAAAGAGTCCATAGCTTAGAATAATGCTGCATCTTGCCACTGGCTAAACTGATCTAAGCTTAACCATATCTACAGGAAGAAAGGAAAACTAAAATAGGAGATTCCCTCTCCCCATGCTCTTAATCCACCTTTCTCTATACTAATCTGAAGATGAGCTTGTGAATGGTCAATAAGGAGGCCAGGGCCAGTGTGCTGAGCATCTGCTCTAGATCCTCAGCTGATGTATATAATTTATATTTTGAACCTCATCAAACCAGCAGAATATTGTGTTCCTGATCAGTAAATATGACTGCTTTGAGGCCCTATTGAGCTTCAACAAACCATTCTTTTCTGTTCTTGTTGTTTTCCCAGATTAAGTCCAGATAAGCAAATTAAAGCATGTCACAGCAAGATAGGCCAATATAGCAGGGTTTTGAAGCTGTGTTTTGATTTTTGCTGGAAAGGAAGTATGTCACCGATGGTGTATCTTAACCAGGTCATATTGCAGTTTCCCCAAATTATATTTACCCCTTTCCTAAAACAATAAGGGTGCTGCTATTTGGGCCTAATACAGCACATTTCTGAATAGTGTGGCACATATTAAGCAGACCTCTAGGAGCAGGGGGTAACCAAAGACCTTATGGAGACTCAGCCCTGAAGACCTTAATTAGCTGAAATGGTCTTCAACCTTTGCTTTGTCCAAGTAGAGCCTCCAAGACAGGCTGCAACACATTTATCCAATAAACTGTCACAAGAGAAAGGCTGAGCATCAGTGCTTGGTTGGGCCTGCCTGACTGAGAGGTAAGAGATCTTGGGTTGTTTACCAGAAGGTGTTGCACAATGCACAAGTTAAAACCAGGCTGGCAGGCTCTGTGGGAGCCACGCTGCATAGCACTTCCCCAGATGCCTGGGTCAAAGGCTTGCACAACATCAAGAAAAGTAATGTGTATCTGTGATATTACTTGAAGAAGCTTCATAAAAAATATAATCTATTGTTATTTTCCAGCTCAGCCTGCAATTTTGAATTTCTAAGATATAAAGAGGAAAAAAGGACTAGCTCATTGTATTGACATATATTGTTTAGTTAATTTCAGATTTTGTGGCACTCTCGGTAAACCATTTCACACATTTAGGTAATTTCTTGATACAATTGCATATGAGTAATAATTCCAGGAAACACAAACTCGCTTTATTCCTCTTTGATGCAGTGCCAAGTTAGAAGCTCTGATGAAGTAAGAGCAGTTACTCCAATGTGAAATGCACGAGTCTCATTCTCACCCCACACAGAGTGATACTGTCACTGTTTTGTTTTAAACACACTATTCTGTGCTGAGTCTTCAAATTTATGCTATTTGACTCAATAAATGTTTGATGGTCTCAGTGTAGCATCTAGTGGAGAAAGGGTAAATAACAGAAAAAATGCAAAGCAGAACAGTGCCATTAACCCTGGTGCACAGTAGGGATGAATGTGTGCCTTGTTGGGGAGGGGAAATACTGGGAATTCTCCCTCAAATCATTCACTGGAACGCTCTGAGGGTTTCTGCAAAGTGGCTGCAGTTAACTGGGCACAATGCAGGGCTTCTAATCCTGGCAGAGCAGGATGGTATCACTGGCCTGAATTCAGCTCAGGAGAGTCTCTCTGTCTGAGGTACACAATTGCTGTGAAGGCAAATTGTCCTTTAGAAACTTCCCTACTTATTTAAAATTTGCTTTTGCCGCAGCAATAATGTTTCTGGCCTGGCTTAGTCAGTTTTGTGTTTTTTGAGTTCATGCTAATACTGTCTCCAATTTAACTACTGAGCCAGAGGTGCTGTTCCCCAGATTTTGTCCTGACTTAGCCCTTGCACAACCCAAACAATGTCAGTGTTGCTGCAGCAGCTGGTCACACTGGAAACACCACAGCCAGATCCTGTTCATAGGGGACTTGGCTCAGGACTAGTCCAAGACCCGTGGTGCAGCCAGACCTTGCAGGGCTCAGGGAAGTTGTGCATGCACAAGCAAAGCAGGAATTGTTCCCGCTGCCTTTGCATATTTAATCTGGGAGGGATTCAAGGGCTTAGCTTTCAAGACATACCAAATCTCAGCAAGTCCTGAAAAATGGGGTCCTCTATGTAGTTATTTAACAGTAGGGAAAAAAAGCTTAGTGCAACATTTTTAATATAATTTTTTTCCTTAATGTCATTATTATATCCTGTTTATAAACAAATTAGAGTATCATATCCATGGTAAAAGAGAAGAAAGCTTAATTTTCAATAACTGTGACCTTAACAAAGTAAAAAATAGAAGGCTCATTTTATAATTATTTTCCTTAAATTTTATTGTGACTTTTCAAGTGCATAATGTCTTTAGTATTTTACGGGGATGTGAACAAAGAAGCTCAAATCCATACACCAGAGTCTGCCTCTAGGCACAGTTCATAGTGGAGAGTCCTCCACTGTTAGAGGGGGGAGATAGCTATGAAATTAATGATGGGTTTGTAGAGCCAGTTCCTCATGATATGGCATGGAAATGTGCTGCCTTGGGCAGGAATACAAAGTAGAGGGTATATCCCTTATTAACAGTACCTCTAGAGAACACTGATTAATCCAAAATTATCTGAGATACAATTTCTTTGCAATTCATGAGGCTTCTGTATGTTGCCACATATGTGTAGCAAGCAATTGCAGAAGAATCTGCATTAGCCTTGTGGCACTAAGCAATATGCAGCAGAGTCAAGGGTTCCCCATTCTGCATTTGTCCTTGCTAAATCTTGGAAGCGGGATAGATCAGATCTGCTTGCTCTTTCATCCCCATTATCACATTGGAAGGTGTAAAGTAGAGGGGATTCCTGTTTGCCTACCTTGGTGCAAAGAGTAGAGCTGATAGTGCTGCCTTGCAAGCAGTGGAACTGCCCGGTTGTCTTCCAAAATGCCTTGCAGGTCATCTCTTAAAGTGCCTTTCAGCTCTGTCCTAATCTCAGTCCAACCCCTGGTTACTTGATGTTTTCCTACTCCTCTGAAGTGCTGGAGGTCCTGTCCAGTGATCCCAGAACAAGTTCACAGCAATGAGGGTAACTACCCTGGTTTTTGAGTACTTAAGGAGGGGCAGTAGACATCACCAAAAAAACCCTCTCACTTCAGTCCAGTGACTGCTGAGCCTGGAGCTGGAGAGAAAGAGCTCCACATTTTTACCTTTTTATGCAGAGAGAAATTCATGCACACTTTCTACTGTCCTAAAGGTGACTTGGGAGTATTAGTAACAACATTATTGGTAAAGCCAAGCATTCAAAAAAGAGTTTGTTTCCAAGACTGTGAAATAATATAGGTGCATTTTAATTTTCATTCTGCTGTTCTTTGGGTTTTTTTCTGACCTTTTCAACTTTCATGTTTCCAAATCCCCACAACTATTATGACTAGAAACATCATCATCACTCTTATCACCAGTACCATGGCTGTTGGTAACACTAGCACTTGAAAGCTAAGATTCTTAGATAACAAGCAAATTTACAAGCTGTGGGTAACATTACAGACCTGCTATAGATCAGGTAAAAGCCACATTAAATGTGCGACTAAATGCCAGCCTTGGTGGTGGTGTCACCAGAGCCTTGAAGCACTGAGAGATCCTGTCCTCCGTGTGTGGTCCCTTTGGGGTTGAGTAAGGAAGGTGCAGGTAGAGTAGTGGTCTGAGAGCAGTGCTGTGCTTTGTTGGTTTCAGTGTTGTCAGTCCATACAGCTGCCAACTCACCCTTTACTGGCATCTCTCTTCTTCTGTTCCCTGGGAACCCAGAAGCCAATTTCATGTCTGTGAAAGCATCTTTCCAGGGCTCTATTCACCAATGGCAAATAGTTTGAAAACTTCAGCTGGTTCTCTGGTTGTCTTTGCTGAAAGTTCCAGATGTCATCTGGTACACTCCATCCGTACTATTTTTAGGACACAAATATTTTTTAAATAAGAAGGAACACATAAAACATTTTGCAGTCTTGATCTGAATTTTTCTGCCCTATTAGGAAATGCAATGAGATGATTTTTTTGTAAATGTTGATGCTTTTTATTATAATTAGTCTGGCTAATTTCTACATGATCAGCCCAAGCTTTGTAGAATTTTTTCTACTTATGACATGAATTTTGGAACCACTTCAGGAAGCCAGAAAGTGAACATTCTATGAATCAAAAATGCAGAATAGGCTGTACAGTTCCTGGAAGAACTTAGCCAGTCAAAAAAAACTGTCTTGGCAATTTTTTTGCAGGGAAGCTAGAATGTGGGTGTACCAGGAAGTATTTTGTACACATATTTTGTTTAGCTGAGTAGCTGATATGCCATCTTTATCTTTTTCTTAGGACGGGCCAAATTTGGCAGTTTTCTGTACCGCACTCTAATTCAAGGTCAGAGCAAACCACAACAGTCAATAAACGCTCTGTTATTTTTCTCTTCAGAGGTATTTGTAAAGAACACTTACTTTGGAAACGTCATGTTATACTGCAATGGAGGAAGACATTTTCAGGACTGGGATTGCATTTCTGGGGGGGAAAAGCCCTGCACTCCTGCTGGCTGTTGGCAGACAATGCCGACCTCAAAACCACGACTGTGAAACTGTGGCGTGGTGAGAGGTGACACACGGTCTCCCCTGTGTCTCAGATGAGTGAGGAGCTCTGTGCAAACTTTTCTGAAGAAGCCTGGGAAAGGCTGAAGTAACCAAGAACTACAGATTTTTTTAAATCTGAAGGGAAAGGGAAAAGAAATGGGAAAGGAAGACAGAGAGGCCATTTTCTCCTTTCTTCTTCTATAGGTATTGGTATTTTTCAAAAGGTTTTCTGATGTTCTACTGGAAACAGGCCTGAAATACGAAACTGCCCATCTGAAAGCATGAGCTCATTCCAGTGTTTGTCTTGTAGCTCAAGGAAGCAAAACCCACTCAAGCAACTTCTTTACCGATACACGGTGTGTACTACTTATCTACACAAGCTGCTGTCACCTTAAGAGAGTAAAGTGCTGTTGCCTTCACTCGGGGATCTTAGCAACAGAAATGTAAATAGCATTGAGTACAAAACACAGCAACCTGTGCACTTACATCATTCTTATTAGAGCCGCTGCTATCTGACTTTCAGCTTTGAAAGAAAACTGTCTGCTTTCCTGATAGTTACCTGCAATTCAGTCAAATACAGGTCAATGTAAAGTTAAGGGAAAATAAAATAAAGCCTGTGGAGGTGTAACCTGTATGTGTGAGCTGCTCTCACTTCAAATATTACTTGAATTTTTTAATCACTGTAGGAAGAAATCAATACTAGAATTGAACTAATTTCTCACAAATGGAGCCCACTTATACTCTGATTTTTGCATGTATCTTTCTCTCCTCCCAAATACTTCAGAAATTTTCTGAAAAGTTCCAAATCCAGAAGGCTTTAGTGGCAGTTGTTAGTGCTGGGTTGCTTAATGATGGACTTCGAAAAAGAAAAAAAATCTATTTTAAAACATGGAACACAGCTCAAACCAAAGTTATAGGCCTGTTGCAGAAATTACTAGGTAATGTTCTTTGGGCTAACTCAAAATGGAGGTCTAACTAAACTGACATTTTTGGCTTTGTATCTATGCAACTGGTTTGCTAAATTAAGATCACTGGATCTCATCTCAAAATGTTGATTAAATCCCTTTTAAGATTCTAAAAATATTCATTAGATGTTTCATTGATTTAAATGTTTTACTGAAATTTCTCAGGTTTAGTCCCCACAGGTGATGACAGGAAGCAAGAGGTCTGAGGTGGGAACGTCCTTCTGCTGCAGCTGTAGTATACAAAAAGCTGACCTGAGTCACACCAAAGGTCCAGGTAACCTGGTGCCCTGCAGTTCCCTACAGTGGAAATATAAGGACAGAGCAGTTACAGCTTAATTTCTCGTCCTATTTGCCAGTTCAATCTCTGACTATTTAAGGACAGAACTGGAGGCTCTCCCTATGTCTCTGCAAAGCAGCCTGTTTTCCTCTAAATTTGTCTAGGAACCTCTTGCAGCCCTAAGTATTTTTGTCATCTAAAAGGTCTCATAATGATGGATTATCCAAATTAAGCAGATGTTATTTAAATAGTACTTAATTTTGCTTGTTTTATATTTCCATTTGAAAAAAAAATATTCGATTCATCATTGTTCTCATAAGAAATGAGTAATTGCTCCCTGTTCACCTTTCCTATGTCAGACTTGATTTTTGATACCTGTATTACATCTCCTATTTCTCATCTATGTTCTAAGTAGTTCCAGAATAATTTGTCTGTCTTAGAAGGTATTCCATCTTTCTGATTAATCTGATCACTCTTTTTCCTGTTTTTTTCATGTTTTTCCAATGTTTAAGATGCTACTCTGTGTCAAAATGCTGTAAGCAGAATTTTGCCTTGTATTAAAGGAAAGAACATAATTCCGGAAGATATATACAGTAGCATTTTATTTTGATGTTGCTTTTTCATTCTCTTCTGTCCTTATCAGTCTTAACTGCCTCTCTGAGCACTGAGATAATTTCAGAAAACTATCCATAGTGACTTCAAAATATCTTTGCTGACTGATATGAACTAATTAGAGCCTACTGTGTTGCACAAATAGGTATTTTTTTGTTTTCTTTTCACTGACGTGATCATTGTATTTTAGCTGCTATTTTATCACCTACTCCATCTTTATCATGATTTTTTTCTTTTGGCTACTTTGTGTCAGCAGTTTTGGTTTTGATTTTCCTGAATAATTGTGAATCCCTACACTGTCCAGTGCTGTTTCACTTACCACTTGTGAACAGGTTGTAAAGCTCAGGTGTGTTTGGAATCTGAGTGGTTACTCCCTTTGTGATCACTTACCCATCCTTCTTCCTTTGAAGCAGTTACCAATCACAAAGAGAGCTCCACTCCTGGGATTTGTAAAACTGTTTGGGGAAATCTTTATACATGATTGCTTCATCCAGGCTGCATGTTAAATGTTCTTCATATCATGTCCACAGCTCCTTTTTGGTCAGACTGGAAAGATACTCTAAGCATGCTCTGTCTCCCTGACTCTCACACATTTGGATTTCCTTTCTGTAGAAATTAGAGTAAAAGCAAGATGGGAGGAGGATAGGAGGAAAAAGATAGCAGAAGGTGGTACAAACTTGGTTGTCTTCCAACAGGGAGTTGATTATGGCTGAAGACTCCAGTGTCCCAGTGTTTATACAAAGTCTACGTAAGCCAGCTCCTCTTTATCAATATTTGCTGATTTTGCTGACACTTTTAAAGCACTACCAGGTTCGCAGTCTCCACTTCTTCTCATTACATGGTGATAGGCCATGTTTTAGATTGACTGGGTTTCTGTTTTCTCTGAAGCCTTGTCTAAAAATTTCTATTCCTCCAGAACTGAGTTCATTCCAAACCATAAATTACAAAGCACAGTTAACAGTTTGGTGATTTCAGATCCAAGCTCCTTTTGAACCCTGGGGTGAAAAATACATTCTCCTGGCATCAAGTACTATACAGTTTACTGACTGGCTCTAAAACCACAGGTATACCCAGTTTTGCAAATATGTTTTTTCTGACCATGCCCCTAAAAAAAGGTTTTGTTGTGGCAATCACCTCAAAATCTGCCATAAAGAACAGTGACGGGAAAAAAGTAGTTAGTTTTCTCCTGTTTTCCCTGAATGCTTCTCTTGCATCTCTGGTGCTTGCTAGTTACTCACATTCTCTGGCAGATCTTGATGTGTTTGGGAAAAAAAAAAATTATGCTTCAAAATATTTTTTAACCTGGTATATAATGGGTGTTTTTTTTGCCAGTTGATGCTACTTGCCAGAGTTTATGCTTCCCCTTTTGGACAGAAGCAGAAAATAAAAGTACTGCATGAATGAATGCACAAGTGGATTTAACAAAATCACTCAGCTGTTTGCAGTGGGTATCTAGAAGTTCAGCCTGTGGTACTTTGATGTGCATTAAAGGCAAAGAAGTTTGTCAAAGGCTGTCTGGAGAAAAAACAATTACTTGGTGAAATATGATCCAGAAACTGTAAGTACTGATGTTTTCATAACTTTCAGTTTCAGTGCATTTCTGAGCATTATCTATTACATATATTTATAAAAGAAATACAGCCAGCCTCCAGACTGGATGTTAGGTGCAACAAGCTTATTACCACAAATAACTATTTTGCAGTACTCTAACAATTAGTACTGTGGAGACCTATGGCACCAGGTATTTCACAAACTTAAAGAGAAAGTGAGTTCCTATCCCAAGCAGCAAAATTCTTCTGTCCCCACAGCTTAGGACACTGCTGAACACTCATATTCAGTATTTATGTCCATTCTATGCACTACATATATATTAACAGTGATCCAAAAGCCATGTTCCAGCACAAACTTCTCTGCCATTTATGCTGAGCAGTGGCACTGCCCACATAGGATTTGGCCAATGCTAAGGTTGTTCCCTGAATAATGTGTGTATGTTCTAAGGGCTTTGCTGAATTAGGACCTTACTTTATAGCAAATGTATCTGCTAATAAACATACATTATGCTTGATCAAGCTTAGTGTTAAGTGCCTTATCTCCTCTTTTTACAGCTAAATGCCACCTGTGGTGAGAGTAATTTATCTTGAATTGCTTTAATACAGTGTTTAAGTACGTCGTCTTGGCCACAAAGCAGTTTGCATTTGTGCAAACTCTCTCTCTCTCTCCAGTGAGAGGCTTAAAATCCCATTCACATTTTTAATATACATTTTTCTCACATAAATTATCATAGCTTGGTTGGCAGCTCTTGCATGAGTAATAAGGTTGTTGGCACAAACACATACCATGGATCTGTTACGTAAAGGAGAAGCTTTTGCTTGCTTCTATATTTACACAAGAGGTTTAACTTGTACAAAACGGTTTAAGATACTGGTGTTTTACTAGCAGGACGTGAAAAGCCATGAGATAACATATCCTCCCCAAAATGCATCAACAGAGTAGAGATAAATCCCCATACACTGGTTTGAAAATTAAACTCTTGCTATGCAAAATATCTTCACAAAATCCTTTAATTTCTTATGTACACAGGCAGTCTTGTACACAGCCAGAAATTTGCTGTTATATGAAAGAGCCATGCTACTGAAACAGAACTGAGCTGAATGCATTTTTTAAATGAGAAAGGAATGTGCTCTTTGAAGTAAATAATGAAAAAGTGACATTTCAGTTTGCCTTCTCTCATTCATAATTTTGGGAAGTGGCTGCTCAAGGTATATAACATGTAACTCAGAATTCTGCAAAGTAAGTTTTTTACTGAATTCTGCACAAAGGTCTGAACAGTATCTGCACTCAAACATTCTGCAGTGCAGTTTTGCTCCATTGCTGTTGTAAGAGCATGAGCTGGAGAACTTTGCCTCAATATCTGTTTAGTGCTCTTGCAATGTAGGCCTGATCTGAAGTATGCTGCACATGCTTCTACTGCCTTGATTTAGGGCTTTGAATCAAATCTTCTGTAAACAACAAAATGCAGAAAAGACAATGTGTTGCAAGGAATTAACTTTGGAATGTGTATATAATATCTGTATGTGTAACCAATTTTGTGTCAGATCAGCAAAACAAATCCCTTTGTAACACTGCAAGGTCACATTTGCAAAAATTATGTTGTGTAGTTCTACAGACGCCACATTGAGTGGCTTGGGTTGCTCCTCCATCACACAAACTGTTGAAAGTAATGTATTAATTGTTGCTTTTCTCAGATTGAACATAACTGTATGTGTAACATAAACCATGCACAAGAAAATTATACGAAAATGTGAAAGGCAGAATTGGAATCTTAAGTGTGAATGGATTGAAATGTATGTGTGCAATTTGTGACTAAATTCAACCTGATCTGAAAGAGAATTATCAGGAAACCAAAACAACTCTGCAGTCAAGGATGCCTTTAATGCACAGAAGAACAGATGCCCTGCTCGAGAGGCTGGCAGCAACTCACAAATGCAAGATGCAATTGCTGGATGTCTACTTGCACCACAGTCAAGTCTGTCAATGTAACTGCAGAGATGTTCATGAAGAGTGGGAGAAACAGGAATACAATGAGGAATGGCATTACTGATGTTGTGTGTATTATTTTGGGGCTTTATGAAATCGTCAGTCTAGGAACTGTTCAATCCAGGGGAATCATTCACTTTTCAAGCTTTGTCATCTTTTAGACCTTCATTAATAAAATGTAAATCTCAGAAATTTATAACTGTTTTCTACTCATTTTCATTAAGAAGTCTGTTATTTAAAAGTGCTCCAGAGATTGTGATCTGAAATTTCTGCTTGACTGCTTGACTGCTTTCCCCAAATTCAGTCTTCTCAGCCCTGATTCAACCTGTTCCTGAAAGAAAGTCACGTGGAGTGTCCTTATATCCTAATACTCACTCAAAAATGGGAGAGGTTACAAGTCCTTGGACTATTTAGCCCATTAACATGGAGGTGGTACAATTGCTTTATTAAAAGTAATTGGGGGGAAAAACTGCTAAGAGGGAAGGACTGTTTAAGCAAAAGAACAAAACTAGCACAAGAACAATTTAGGCTAGAAATGTATATAAGGTTTGCAAACATCAAACGAATGAGATTTTAGAAAGCTTTGTAGTTAGAAAGAGAACATGCAAACTCCTTCAGTATATACTCCACATCTTGCTATGGTTAGGAATTTAATTGTGAAATCCAAGAACTCATTCCCAAATACTGGACTCAGTAATTTTAAGGGTCTTTCCCAGCCTAAATGATTCTATATATTCTATGTGTCTGTTATTAGGAAAAGAGCTTATTGTGAGAGGTGCACTTATTTTAGTAAGTGGACATTAAAGACATTTTTAACCAAACCCTTTCACACATAGTATAAGTACATCAAAGGACCGCGTTGTGTTAAACCACGTCTTTGAACGCAAACCTTCCCATGGGCCAAATAAGAAAATCTGTACGTGGCCAAGAAGCACAATGCATCTCACACTCTGGAAGGCTCCGGCAAGGACCGACAGGCAATAACGAGCCTCCGGGATATTCGCAGGGTAAGGCGGGGTGGCCATGTGACCAACACGGAGGGTTACGACATTAAGACACTCCACTGCCCCCGTGTGGCTCATCTTTCCCTCCGAACCGAGCAAGTCAAAAGGGCAGCGTGGGGCTCCCAGGGGCACAACCTTCCTGAGCCGGACTCCGTGCCACGGACGAGGTGAAAGCGACGGGACAGCGGCGGACACCAAGCACAGGCGGCCACCGCCGCGGAGCGTTCCCCCGCCCCAGCGCTCCGCTAGGGGCGGGAGCGACGGCTCCTCTGAGCAATCCGTGCTCAGCGCCGCCTTCCGCCATGGCAAGCCCAGCCAGTCACACCGCCAGCTGCACTCTCGGCCCTGCCCGCTCCCTTCGGCGGACCAATAGAAGGGAGAGCAGGGCGCCCGTCCCCTTCGGCTCTCGCGAGCTCTCGCAGGCCGCCCGCCGACTGCGCAGCCGCCATGTTGGTTGCTATGCTGCCCGCGTGAGGCGGGCGGGAGGGAGGGAGGGCGGCGATGAGGGGAGGAGGCAGCAGGTCCTCCCCCCTCTTCTCCCACGGGCGCTCGCTCGCTCGCCGGCAGGGAAGGCGCCTCCGCAGCGCCCCGCCGCTCCATCTCTCCCCGGTCCCTTTTGCCTCCCGGCCGGGGCTGCGCGTGGGGCAGCCGCCGGTCCGTGCGAGGCCGTGCCGCGCCCCGTGAGAGAGAGCCCCGGCCCGTGCGGGCCCTCCGGCCGGTCGCTGTGAGGAGAGGGGGGAAGGAGAGGCCGGAGGGTGGGGGGGTGCCCTCCGCCTTCCCCCCGGGGCTCCTCCGTCCTCCTCTCCCCCATCTCATTTTCCCCCTCCTTCCCCCGCTCCCTCGGCCCGGCCGCCGCAGTACGATGCGGCGCTCGCCGCCGCGGCGGGGCGCGGGGCGGCTGCTGTCGTTGCTCCCGAGGCTGCGGCTCGGGCGGGCGCTGCGGGAAGACTGAGGAGGGGGGAGCGGCGAGCGGCGCCTCCGCTCCGGGTCTCGCTCCCGGTCCCGCGGGGGGTGCGGGCGCTGCGCGTGCCCGAGCGTCTGCGGCGCGCGTGCCCGTGCGCGCGCCCGCGGAGGCGGGTTGGGGGTCGCGCGGGGCGGCAGCGGCGCGAGCGCG
This sequence comes from Cinclus cinclus, assembly GCF_963662255.1. Taxonomy (NCBI): domain Eukaryota; kingdom Metazoa; phylum Chordata; class Aves; order Passeriformes; family Cinclidae; genus Cinclus; species Cinclus cinclus. The sequence goes on from NC_085054.1 coordinate 17,128,089, forward strand.
CAGCCCCCGCGCTTCTTCCCTCCGCGCTCCCCGCTCCATCTGGAACCAGGACGCGGATGTTACATGAAGGTAAAGGCGGCCGCCGGCACGCTCGGGGCTCCGGGCTGGGGGGACGAGGGGTGCTGCGAGCCGTGTCTGTGTGCTGTAACCTGCCCCCCCCCCCCCCCCCCCGCTCCTTCCCCTCCGCCGCAACTTCGCGCTCAGGTCGTTGCGGGCGGAGAGCGGCTCTGCCCTGAGCCCTTATGGTGAGGGGGGCCGTGTGTGTGCGCTCTCCCTCCGGTTCCCCCTCCTAAAAAACAGGAGAGCCGGCTCCCCTGTGGCGAGGGGAGTGTGGGGGCTGTGCGGAGCTCGGGGGGAGGAGGGGTAAACAGCCTCGAGGGGAACGAGCTGCGGGGGCAGGTCGGGGTCTCTAAAATGCGGTGAACTCTGCCGAACGCCTGAAAAAGATTTTTATTTTAGCGTGTTTAATAAAAAAAACTTTGCGATCCTGTGCTTTCTAGGCACATGTACGCGTTGCCCTGGTTATGGGTAGGGAAAATAGATTTGAGTGCTGTCGTTGCATTCCTCTGGTACATTTTTAGTGTCTCCCTCGAGCAGAAGGCTTGTATAATCGCTGTGTCTATATGCGACAGAGGCTTTCCGTGTACCTGGTGATGGGTTAACTCGTGCATGCTGTTGCAGCACCGGCTGGAAGAGGCATAACGTCTTTTTCCTTTCAAAAATCTCCAAGAGCTAGTAGCTGAAACTAGATAGCTGCCAGTGTACGTGAAATGTTCCCACCTCTGGTCTGTTCGAAGGATATACATCGTTCAGCTGTAAAATGCACGTGAATGAACTTTATGCTGCTATTTACACCCATCCAGGACTTCACAGTGTGGCCAAGCTGTTACAATTTTTTGAACTGTGAGATAGAAAATATTTGTGTAATTTGTGTATTACAGAAGTACAAATGGATCTCAGCTGAAAAATAAATGTTAGACTGCAGTGTGCACATGCATTTGCTCACCCACGGGGCATTTCTCTTGCCCTGAGCTAAACTCAGAGTTCAGTGGTAAGGGGGTTTTGTGCGTGCACGTTTGCCTGCTTGTTTTGGCAAATAAGTGCTCTGTAATGTTGGGAGCCACCGACGTGTTCACACGCGTGCAGACATTGTGTGCTTTTCACATTGTAAGTGTGCGTTACAGGAATGAGTTACATTAGAATTGGTAAACCCATTCTTTATTAGATATGTATATTGTAGGAAAGTTTTCCAGTTCATTGCTTGAACATAATATATTCAGTATTGTAATCTTATGGTTGCCATTTTCCTGGCAATGGATTTCTTGCTTCACTGACCTAAAAAGTTATTTTTCTATATTGGCATGACTCTGGCTTGCACCATGTTGATAAAATACGATTCTGGGTGATAAGCTTACAAATATACATGTGTGTCAGTATGTTTCCCAGGCGAGTTTATAAACTCAGAAGTGTACTGTTGGTCTGATTGTGGTTTTTTTTTTTTCCCGTGTGTTTGTTTTTTGCTATGATTTTGTTGTCATTACAGTTTCTTTGAATTTTTAGATTGTGTGTGGTTTTAGTTTTAGTTTTTCAAAATCAGACTAAACACTGAAATACAAATGCATTCTCCACACAAGCAGAAATGTATTAAATAATTTGACCTTTCAGTATGTTTTCCTTATATTTACAGTTAAATTTGTTTGGAGTCAGATTTAATACCTATTTAGACTTTACTTTGATGGTTACTTCTTGTTCAGCAAAATTGTCTGTGGAGTGTATTGTTTGTTGCCATGCTTTACCATTCCCATGTCCTGTTAATGTCTAATTTAGGTTGTACATAGCAGTATTGATTGAACACCCTTGCTAAAAATACTTTCAGGGTTGGGTACGCTTACACTATAGCAGCAGAAAAGTTTAGCCAATACTGTTTTTCTGTGACTAGAATTAATTAATTATTAGCAGCTGTATTTTTAAAGCACGAATAATAACCAAAGTCCTGTAATTTCACCAGTAATGCTAATGGCTGTGTGGAGTGGATGAGCTCTGTGTTAATGAGCAGAGTTCATGTAGTACTGTTTACATATCACTGGCAATAGCATATTTGTAATACATGGTAAATAAATACTCAGGGTGCATCGTTTTGGCTTAGGTCCTGCAGTGGCCTCCCTTTGGGCAGATGGGTCGACCTGCACAAAAGTTGCTGCAGGAGCTTGAGCTCAAAGACTGGTTCAGTAGACATCAAGCCTGTGTTTGTCCTGGGCATTTGCTGTGTGTGGATGTTTAGTCGTGTTTGTGTGATGTCATAGGGGCTTCTGGGCATGCAGAGCTCCTGGGCTGGCAGCCTAGTACAATAGTGTGTGACATGATTACTCGGGAATAAAGGGACTTTGAAAAGATTGTTTTCATATTGTAACAGCACTGCTCAAAGGTCCTGAGCAGCATCTGGGGGTTCCATTTCACTGGCTCATTGTTCATGGTTGTTACTTTTAAGGATTATACGTGGGAGTTTTGTGCATTGGTTTGTGTGCTTGTGTATAAAGTGGGTTTCATGCTCTGCAGATGTGTTCTGGAGAACTGGGGGGAGTCACACTGGAGGGGAAGGTAGCCAGGATGGGTCAGCCATAAGCTCACCTGGATGTTGGAAAAAGAACAGCTTGCTTGGGGCAGTTTAGACTTTGGATGTCATCAATGAGCTGGGTAAATGTCTTCTGAAAATTGGATTGAATATTCTGTTTTAACTTTTCAACTGGTGAAAACTTCAATTAAAGCAAACAGTAGGCATGTGAATGTTTTGGTTTTATTTTTTTGTTTGTTTTTTTTTTTTTTTTTGTGTTGGAATCAATGTTAGTCTACTTTCCTTAAACTGATAAATAGCAGAATTCTGTGGTTTGTCTTCTTGGGTCTTCTTACTACCAATAGTTTGATCCTCTGATTCATCATGGTTGTGCCTTGCTCCTCTGATTCATCATGGTTGTGCCTTGCTTCTCCCCTCCCCCAGTTTGGGTTTAAATTTGGTGCAAGATCATATGAATCCCATGCCTTCACATCCTGTTTCTGTGTCACCTCACTTCCATTCTCACCAATTATAAAACGGTCAAACAAGAGAATCTTTCAGCAGATGGTTGACTGTGCTTTCTTTTTTTTTTAACAGCACACTTCCACTCTGGTGCTGTCACTTTTCATAAAATGGCCAAAATTCTCATGGGTTTTAATGTGCTCCATCTTAAACAACTGTGAAAACAGTTTGTGTATATATATAATATGGAATTGTTCATGGGGAAAAGAAGGAACTGTGAAGGTGGAAGAGCAAAAGGAGAAGAGAATTGCCTGAGCAGGAGACAAAACCCAAGGAGCTCAGCAGTGGGCTGGTAATGCAACAGCAGGTCTTTGCTGTCTGGACCAGCTGCTCATATATGCTTGTTTGGGAACAGAGGCTGTTTTTCTTTCAGGACTAGTAATCCACTGAAGTAGCACATAAACAATTTTCTCTAGGCTTTCGAAAACCTTTAATTTCTGAAGTTTCTTTGGTGTTCCTTTTAAGTCTATATTTGTGTACATATGTATAATTATTATAGTGTTATATATGCAGGTACACATCCAAAATCTTCATCTTTATTTTGGAGAATTTCAGAATTATTAGAAAACTATTGCTATTTGCCACTTACAATATCAATTATGTCAAGTTTTTAGCTGTTGAAGGGTTCACAGAAGTTTTATTGATGTCCAGATGCGTAGGTTAAGAGAATCTGGTTAACAGCACACTAAGTCTGTGCTGGTTGTATGAAGTGTCCCAGTACATGCCACAGAATGTTACAGCTGGTGGTCAGAGAGATTCTCAGTAGATCAGACAAACATAACTTGATGAATTTCGCTTTGAAATGTGAGAATTGAACCAGCCTCTCTTTTCTCAGCTTATGCACCTTCAAAAAAAATAACTTGGTAGGGTGATGCAATTAGACCTCTCTTGGCTCGCTACTTTGCCTCACACTGCAATTACTTCTTGGACAAGTTTACTGTGACTGTTGGATGATAAATGCAATTCCATTTGTGTGGTTTATGAGACTGCCATCTCTACAGTTACATGAGGAAGGGGGAAATGGCTAATATCCATTTTGAAATAAACAGTCTTTTAATTATGAGTATTTATGGTCTGTAATGGAGAATGCTCTGGGAAATATGTCCACTGATTGGGGTGTGAAGTGAGCTCTTCATTGCCACTTCAGTTTTCAGTCTGACACTAAGATTGATGAGGATGAAATAGATAGTCCACTTCTTATGGTATGTGCATTCTTACATTGCCTTTCTGTGTGTTTCTTATCTTTTTCAGGGTAACTAGATTAGAGAATAATAACTGAATTATTCTCCATGACCAAAGGCCCAAATCTGCAAATGACATTCAAGTGTAGTGCTGATAGAGATTACCATTTTAATACTTGGAATTTTTTTGTTAGAATGGTATAGATTAGATTAAAGGAGGATGCATTCAGTTCTCTAATTAACCTGGGTTTTGAACTTTCAATTAAAAATTGCTAAATATCTACTAGTCAAAACCTTGTTCTGACTGGTGCTTTTTCTTGGGAAACATCAGTTTAAGTCTGAAGGTATTGAATACTATGTGATTTTGATATTTTGTTTGATAGTTTTAATAAGCTAATTGAAAAAAAGTTAAATGTAAGCTTTTTTTTCTGGTGTTTGCTAGGAGTAACAATTTTAATTTATTTGCTTTTGTGCTGTTAATTGTGCTTGGGTTAAGCAAATGATCCTCATTTTGTCTCCAGAAGGATATTAACTTTTATGACAGCTGAATGTAATTTACCTTTTCCTAGGTCCTTTGGCCAGTTTTTTTGCATTTGTGTACCAATATCTCTCTGACCTACAAACCACCTGCCCACCCAAAAACCCAACCAACCAAACCTCCAAAGAATATTTTGTGTCTGCTGCAAAAGACAGAAACAACAAACAAATTATATTGGTACTGCTCTGAAACTTGTGTCAATTACTGAATGCAATGAAAGTTACATGAGTGATGTTTTCTTAGATGAGAAAACAGTTCTTAGTTAAGTCTTTTGCTTTTTCTTATGGCATTGGTCAGGTTTAAAACCAGAAATTGAAACTGTGTCTGCAGCAGATTGCTGTCGGTGTAAACCAGAGCAGCAGCTGGTAAAAGAGCCTGCTGTGGCTCCTTTGTCTCAGCGATGTGCTGGCATACTTTGTCTTGGAGGAGGTTAACAAGCGAGGTTTCTGTTTTCTGGTCGCAGTGCAAGGTGGTGTTTGCAAAAGAGTCCAGAAAATGGATTTGAAAACACTGTAAAGCTGTGTTTTTAAAAGGAGAGATCCAAGTGTGACGCCAGAACTTGTGTTCTCTCATATGTGCCAACAGATACAGTGCTGAAGTCACTTCATACTTAGTTCAGGCTTGAATAGAGCTAGAATGTTGTTAATTCCTGTCCTTCAGGTAGAGGAATTACCACGTGGTCAACAAGAGCACAGGGAAAGTATACCTGTCAGTGGAAGAACAGTTACTGCTATTAATGCTCCCTGAACTTTCAAATTGGCACCGTTTTTTCTGGACCAAGAAATAATTTCTTGATGGTGCTTTCTCTTATATTTTCCTAAGTAATGAAGTTGCCAAACATGTTAATTGTAATTAAAGCTCTTATAACCAATTTGAACAAAAAATAATTCAAAATGTGATGTATTTCTCTTGGTACAGAAAAAATGCTTCTCAGATTTTACAGCTATGATTCAATGCTTTTGCTTAAATAAAGTACAATTTAGGAGGACAATCACATAATAAAACTGGGTTTATTTTGTTTCCATTAACCTTGTCAGTGTATTCAGAGATGTTTTTTTGGGGAAAAATCTGCAGTCTTCCCATGAAAAATTGGCTGTGGAGAGAGTTAAAATTAGCATATGTCACTTTGCATTTGTCTGTCTTGGTACATGCAACAAGCTGTCAGTGTCATCTGAAAAAGTGAGACATATTTTTGTCTTTTGATGTGTAAATAAGGTTAAAGATGACCAATGCTGATGTCCAGTGATGTGTTGCATTGTAAGTTGTTTTTTCCCATGCAAATTGTGCGTGCACTCCATATGCCAGTTTTGTATTGTGTCTCTAAACTGCTTATAGCCTCAGTACTGCTCTTAAAATGTTTTCCTGGGTTTACAGAGTGTCCCTCTCTAGAAAAGCTTTACTTCTGGAGAATGGATGTGTATCCATTTGTTTGACTTGAAAATAAAATTTTATGGAACTTGGTATTTGAGTTTTACATCTGTGACCTGTAACCGCCAAACTGTGAGCTGCTATTAAGACTTACCTTGGAAGAGGCTCTTGCTTTTTTTTTTTTTTTTTTTTTTTTTTTTTTTTTTTTTTTTTTTTTTTGGAGGCAGGCTACAGTTAGGCTTGATGCCACAGTCTGTTTTTAGTACTTGAGTGTGAATGAGGCTATGGATGAGGTTTGGGAATCCCAATCTACAAGTAATTCCCCACTTACTATGTTTTAGGCTTGTGTGTTGACTCTGTCAACAGACTCCATTAGCTCATCCAAGTGCACCTGCTCTCCATGGAGCACGTCTCTTTCATATTTGGAAGGATGTAATGTTTATGAAAAGAAGGTTTTGAAAGACTGAAATGTTTCTGCTTCTAAAATTGAAGGGGTGTAATATCTTTGTCTAAGTTGAGATAGAAAAGATGGGAAGAGGAAAAGGACAGCTGCCCTGCAATGGTTTTAAAGAGCATAAGGTTTTGGTAAACATAATGAAAAAGGAAAGGTAAATATTTTTATTTTAGTGTCAGCAAATCTCATGACCTGTTGTGAAGTCTGTGCTGAAATAACTGTGATGCACACAACTACAGGAGGGAGAAACTGAAATGCAGAAGTGATATTACAATGGAACAAACATACCACATGGTTATATTAGGGCATCTTACCTCCAAATGATTAGAATTTTTTTTTTGGCTTGTTTCCTGTGGGCTTAAATAAGACTACTGATCTAGATTCTTCAGTAGTAAGGGCTGATACAGTAGCTGCTAGTCGTGATTCTGTCACCTCTTCTCAATTTTGCTATACATGCAGCTAGGAGGGACAGAACAGTAATGGTGGCAAAAGTTTCTTACCTTTCGTAACCTTCCCTAATTAATATTTTGCTTCTCCTTTCATTGTATGATATATTAAAATTTACCATGTAAGTCAGATTTGTAAACTACTCAGGCTGAAAGTGGCTTGAATTTTTTTAAACCTTCAGGTATTCAAGTTTGGACTAAGGAAATAATTTTGGAGTTCGGGAAATAATTTTGGAGTTGTTGGGAAAACGTTATTTTTGCTTTGCTTTCTTGCGTGGTGTAATGTGGTTACAGTTTTTTGGCATCTTCACTAAATAGGTTGGCTATTACTTAAGAGACTTATGGTATTGATGATACTGTCTCTTCCCTTTTCTCTTAGTATATATTTGAGTATTTTGTTGTATAGTTCCTGGATCTGCTTGGGGAAGTGACCATATGAGTGTATGCCTGGGGAGGGATGCAGTGTGGTGGATGTTCCCTGGGTTCTTCTGGTGAAGCTGGTTTTGACTTTCCACAGTCCCCATGTTTGCAGAAAGTCTGGATTATTTTCAAGCTTTTGCAATAGTTAAGTAAATTGTATAGAATCAAATAACAGACATAATAGAGATATTAATTGAAATATTGCTGCTTTCAAAAACATGCTGCTTGAAAGATTGAGAGACATACAGTAGGAAAATGAGGTGTGAGTAACCACTAAGGATGTATATATACAGTTACACTTAGAACAGAATTCCTCAGTGGAGGACTAGAAAATAGATTGAAAATGAACATCTGACAGAAAGTCCTCCAAGAGGAAATTCCTGCAGGAGAACTTCATTCTTGAGATTAATTAAATGAAAGATTAGAAATTCTCTAGATAGCTGTAAGCTATTTAATAAAACTGAAGTAAGCAATTAAAAGTCTTGGTTGTAGTTACTAGCAGAAGCATTACCTCCTTTTAATGATCGTGGTGCTGTCCCCTCCCCACTTATATATGTTCTCCCTCCTTTTACAGGAAGGCTATATGGGAGCTCATTAATGCTGGATGCTTTCTGCAGGATTTTCATAAAAAGCATCCTTCTTTGAATAAGGGTGATGTAGATAATAACTTCTTTGGCATTGGAAGCACATACACAGTCCTGAGAAAAAAGAAATAAAAGTGCTTTGTAAAAATTATACTAATGAAATGTATGTGAGAGAGTAGCTTGAAAGAGAAACCTGATTAACATCTGAAACTTCAGCTCATGTTCAGCCACCTTTGAATAGAACTTATGTTGCCAGTAAAGCTACTTTGTCAATCTCTGTTTTCTATTTCTGTTACATTGATGTAAGCATTTTCCAATCCGTCTCTTTACAGTACTTTTTTTCCTTTGTTTCCCAGGCAAACAGATTCATTCTAACTGTTGTGGGAAATGATTGTAGCAACTCTGGTATCTGCAAAAGCCTTTTTCCACTGAAGTCTTTCATATTAATTTGAATATATTTTGTGTTGTGGTGTGCCATGATAATTGTGTGTGCTCCTGCAGTTGTGTACAATAAGCTGGCATGTGTTATGTGACCAGAGATCCATCTCTCTGGTCTCTCATAGTGCATGATAGCAAATTGTCATCATGTTAGGGATACAGATGTGTAACTGCAAATTCAAAGTTGCCATAGTTCAGCAGAGTGAGTGTGCCATGAATAATTAGAAAAAAAATTTAAAAATATTATATGTATTGAGTAGTGCTATAATAATGATTTTAAATTGTTTCACAATAAGATACTACCTAAGATATTGAAGAGCACTCGGTGGTAAGATGATTTTAGAAGTGCTCATCACTTTGCATGGGAAAATAAATGTGGTTTATGTTAAAATAAAAGTAGGCTGATACAGAAGTTCTGAAGATGAATGTATTAATTTTATTATTTTTCTGCTGTAAAGAGAAAGCTACATTCTAAAAATCTGCTTTCCAGACTTAGATTGTAAGTGTTGTTAGTAGTGTTAGTACTCAGAAAAACCCACAGTGAAATATTTTCTTTTCACAGTGTATAAATATCCTTATTTTCTTAGCATAATTAACATATATTGTGCACTTCAGATGTATCTATATACACAGTAAATAAAATGTCATTATACTGGGTATATAGTGGACAAAAAGATGGAGTGATAGCATTTTAAAATTCTCAAAAATAAAACTGTTTTACTATAGATTATATTTGAAGAGTATTCCAAGTTATTTAGAAAAAATGTCTGAGAAGCAAATACTAATGTTTATGCTTCCTCTTCACAAGTGATGGGGAATGTATTCTGAATATTGTTTTTGTATTAGACTTATTTTCTGTCAAACCATGTCATACATGCTTGCACTTCAAAAAAAAGTTGAAATGTTCTGTTGACTTCTTGAAACTTTTTGGCAACACGACTCTCTGCATTTATTTTGTCCCTTGTTTATCAGTTTTTGTGTGTGTTTTGAAAAGCACTTCCATTCACCATTCAATGAATTCAATAGAATTCTAATAGGAACTGCACATAAATAACTGCAGAAATCAATGCTTCAATTCAGCCAAGAGTTTTTTTGTGACTTCAAAAGCCACAAGAGCATTTATTATTAGAAACGTACAATTGACTTTTCTTGTATTATCATTTTGCATAGTGATTTGGTTTTTACCACCACAACAAGATGTTTGACAGTTTCATTTGAAAATGATGTATTTACATTCAGTACTCCAAAACAGTGTAATTTTTATCTTCTCTCTCAAGCTCTGTTCATGTTATTTTGCATGTTGCACTCTGTGCAAAGATTGTTAGTGAAATATTGCCTGGTGGATTTTTTCCTCAGAGGTCAACCAAATGTTAAGTATAATCTCCTGTTCTTATATTGTGATGAAAATGTAGAAATAGTCTTCAAAGAATGAAGTTGTTTGGTTTATTTTCATCTGTTCATGTAAAGCGTATCTTCTCCTCCAAAAAACTCAATTTTCTGATGCTAACAACCACTGGAGTGACCAACCTGTGATCATGCAGGGTTATGCTGGAAGTACTTCCAGCCTTTAGTGTTCACATTACACCTCAGGCCATGTCATCTGGAAGAGTTCTTTTGATCCTGAAGTTTTTAGGTGGGTTCTAGGAAGTGAGATTATCTCCAAGGAGGTGGTTTGAGCTCACCAGAAGCTTTAGAAAATGGATGTTATTCTTTTGAAGTAGTCCAAAGATGATGTGATGTGAAGTCCAGCACTCTGTGTTCAGTAGAGCTTTACTGCCATGTAAGTGAACCCTTTGAGTGGTGTTTCTTTTGGGCAGCTCATGCAGTTTCTGTCAGGTAATGGTACAGTGTTACCACCTGGGGTGGGGAGCACATCTAGAAGGGGAGAGTTTTGTTTTGGTTGTCAGCAGGGTACTCAGATTAATGGATTTTTCTGTAATCTAGTTTTACTTTTCACTGTTGATGCTAATTCAGCAGGGCCTTTTAGATGGTCGCCTTTCCCCACCCTTCCAATCTCCTAAATTCCTGCTCACCAGACAGTCTGGTTCTGCGTGAGGAGAAGGTGTTAAGAGCTTCTTTGTGGAATTTCCTCTTGAGAACCAGGTGGTGCTGAGACTTGCTGCCACCAGTCCAGTTGCCTTGAGATGCAGATCCACAGTCCCCTCCTCACCTACTTTGCTGCAATAAGCAGGTGCATGTTTTGGCACTTGAGAAACATTTCAGCTCGGTGGAGATATAGGGAAGCATGGCCTATCTCTAGTCCTTCCCTGTCCTAACACTTGGAGTGGAAAGACTTCTCAGATGGAACTTGCTCTGTCCCTTGAGAAGTGTTTTGCTGGTGATGAGGGGAAAGGGAGGCAAAGGAGAGTATGGTGAGGAGCAAGATTGGTAACACAGACAATATCATAGCTGCAGAGTCATTGGTGTTCAGTGTTGTCATTTGGAATTATATGCATTCAGGTTTTAATCCTGTCATGGTGTTATCTTGAAGAAAAAATGAAGAAGAAAGTGAAGTTAGATCTTCTGTTGGTTCCTCATAATTCTTCCCTATTTGCTTTCCCGCTACTGTCTAATTCAGATTGCGTTTGAGTCAGCTGCTTTCATCTTGACACTTATGTCATTCAAGGATCCACAAAGTTAGCATGTTAATGTGTGCATTTCAACTGACTGATAGGTACACCAAAACCTATCTTAATTTTGTCACTGCAACATGAAGCTTCTTTTAATTTTCCAGGCTGCTCAGCATTTATCAAAGCAAGATAATGGAACGCTACTAGCACAATTTGTAAACCTAATGTTTGAAGTTTATTAAACATGACTTTTTCTTTTTTCCTGAAACACATTCTTACCCTTCCTCTGTTCTTGTAGGTGCTTTGAATGTAGCAAGTGTATTGGCTGGAAGAAATAATAATGGGCATCAAAAATAGCTTAGCTAGGGAAACTTGGTTCTGCTAAAGGGCAAAAAATAATTTTAGATTTGTCTAAAAGTGAGCATCCCTCTGTATTTTTGGGTTTATTTGTCTTCTGCTTTTTAATGAAAAACAGTTTGACAGTAAGGAAGGCATACCCAATATCTCATGTTTTATTTGACATGGGTCATAACTTCAAATATATCAGAAACATTTTGATACAGTTTGTTTCAAATGTTTGTAATTTGTTTTGAATACAAGAAGAAATAGAAGTGGCAAAAACCCCTCAGAAAATACCAAAATGGGTAGGAGATGGGGAAGACTGGGAAAGCAGCAATCTATCCAGCTCATGCAAGTAGGTGCCAGAAAATCTGGAACATGGATATAATAAAATACTGTATTGGTACAGAGCAAGAAAGAAGTTATTGCTTGATACAGCATAGTGTGTTTCATAGCTCCCCACTATGTCAGGTAATCCCTTGTATATTGTTTCAAAGTATATACAAGTACATACCCTCTTTGTAGAACAGGTAGTTAAAAATTTAACTCAGGGACAAAAATATAGTCCTAAATTTGACCTAAATGATTCCCTGACTACTTTGCTGTGTTTTGTACTCATCATCCATTTTCCAGAAGTCCTTTCTTCTGCTGGGGCAGGATCTGTGAGTGTGTTGCACTCCTCCTTACCCTGTTAACAAACCTGAATCTAGTATCTCATAGGTGTAACATTGAAGGTCTTCGTAGATGTTCTGTCAGCTATATATAGATAAAAATGGTTTCAAAATGCTTGAAAACTGTAATACATTTGATTTCAGCAGTACTGTATGAGGTAACCTGAATTCTTTCTGGTTTATTATTGTGCCTTTTCAGGTATTTCATTTTGGTAGAGCTTGGTATAGGAACAATCTCCTGACTGTTCTTATTTGACCTGCATCTGGTTTAGGAAGCTTAAAACTGAACCCATTTGAGGTTTTGCAATACTGAGAATCATGAGAGGACCCTGATCTGTCCCGTGGGCTGTGCGCCTGACTCAGTATCCTCATCTGAGGAATTCCCTGTCTACAACAGCATGACATAGTTGGTTTATGTTTGTACCTTATGACCTACTAAAAATATTCTCTTTCCTTCCCACTTACCTTCTAAGATCATTTTCAGCAGAATTGGTGTATAACCACCTTGTATGCAATTTTGGTATTTTTGCAGTGAATTGTGCCTGCTTGATAGAATAAAGAAATTGCCTGAACCTACGAAGGAAATATATGTTTTCCACCCTGATTTTTCAGAGTAAATGTTTTTAGATTCTGAAGACACTGATGACATGTTAGGAATGTGGAGATTTTTTTGCTAAATTTAAGCATGTGTTACTAGGAATGAAGTAGATCGAAAGTAAATTTCCATAAATTACTGGATATGGTGTCCATGAGGGGTGGTGAAAACTACTGGGATTAGTGGAGAAAGTATAAATTAGATCAGAAGCTGACCGAAGAGAATCCTGCAAACTGTTATACTCTAAAAGCATTATTAGTCATGCTCTGCAAAAATGAGTCTTGAAATTAATCCTATCTCATTTGTGTCTCTTCTTATTAAAGGCTGCAGATAACACAGAGTTCAGAAAAAATTATAGTGTATCAGAGGACTGGACTATCCCAAAGGGAAAATAAGATAAACTCAAGATTTGAGCACGCAAAAATTTAATACAATTTAATAATACAAAATTAAGTATTCTAGATGTAATAACTTCTTGAATTTAGGAGTCGTGAATTGGCAAGTGGGAAAGGAATTTGGGAATGCTGATAGGAATGGAAGTAATAGCTCCCAATGGAGAGCACAAGCAAGGATAACCCACCTAAAAGTTATCTGTGGTTCACTGTTAGAGCAGGAGCAGTTTCTGCACCCGCTCTTGCATTGGCTAATGATCTTTATTGCTGGCTTGGATAACAGAAGAGAATAGAGGATAGCAGCTCTGAAAGCCTCACCCACAGCACAAATTAGGGGTGACTGTGACTGTAGTGGGGAAAAAAGTTTCAGTGCAGAATTTAATTTTTTTTGTCAACTTGTGAAGACAGAATCAGATTCATTAATGTTTATAGAACATAGATTGTTTTTAAAAAATGTATTAATAAAGCTATTTTCTAAGACATACTTCAGTCTTTTCAGACCATTTCTCTTACGCAATTCTTTCCAGAGTTTTATTTTTGTATGAGACTTCAACTGAAATGAAAAAGCATTCTATGGGAGCTTTGAAAGGTCTTAATTTTAAAAAGGAATTGCATTAATTTGATTTCAACTGTTAAGACACATTTGCAGTTTTAGTGTCAATGTTAGAAACTCAGTTTTATGAGTAATCTATATTATATCGTGATATACTGGTATCTTGATTTACTGACCTTATGACAACAAACTGAAGTAATGGCCTCTTACTTGAAGAGATTTGTGCTGAAACCAGCTGAGGTTGGTTTCTCTGGAAGAGGATGCTGCTACTGGTGCCCTACTGGCATGGACAACAGGCTGATCAACAGGAACATCAGGATGTGACTGTCAAATGAACTAATGTGGCAATACCACTAATTACAGCTCACTCTTACCATTTGTGTCCCTGTTCAGATTTACAGCATTTACAATTAAATTATTGGTCTGTTATTATATACGTGTATATATAGTTATATTTATACTTAAAAGTTGTGGGAAAAATGAGGAGAAACCCTTTGTTTCCAAGAAGCTGTTGTAATTTATTGTTTCTGAGGTGTAGATATGTGCTTTAGAGACTTTAATGCATCTGCTTTATGGACCTGGTCTGACTTAAGTATTCTTTTCAGTGCCTACAATGTGCCAAGGTGAGCTGGTGTATTGGGTTTGTGTGGCCAGCTTTTGGTAGCAAGGGCAGCTTCTTGGAGAAGCTGCTGGAAGCTCCGTGCCTGTCCAGCAGAGCCAGTCCCTGGGGCTCCCAGAGGGATGTGCTGCTGGCCAAGGCTGGGCCCATCAGACATGGTGGCAGTGCCTCTGTGATAACACTGAAGAGGTTATAGCATAAAAGTAATTACAGCCAGACAAGAGCGTTGCACCATAATGATTTTGCTTTTTATTTTGCAAGAAATGTCTGTGTAGACAAATGGTGGTTTATTTGGGGGTGGATTTTTGTTGTTTTTAATTTGTAGTAGATTTGATCTGAGTTAGCTCAGATGAGACTAAACACAAGCAGAAACAGAAATTCTGAAGGAAAGATGATTCAGTATGACTTCTGGTTGAATTCTCTTCTGAAGTGAAGGCAGCCTTACAGTTGAAAAGTGGGTGTTGTTTTGGGTGTTGTCAGAGAAGGAAAGAAGAAAAGAGAGGAAGAAAAAGCTGTGTTATCTTTTATTAATATGGATTGAAAGCTGAACATCTGAAGCCATTTGCCTTGATCTTTTGGAGGAGGCCCTTTTTATTTCATGAGGAAAAAGATTTTGTGGAGTCATTTTATGCATGTTAAGCATCTCATATATCAAAATAGAGTGAAGCAGAAAGTAGCAGTATGTATGGAACATAATATTTGAACACGTAAGAAATGAATACATACCATGTGATATTTAAAAATTTTTACATGACTTGGATTCTTAAGCACTAAGAATTTATGAATGGTAAATTTAAAATAGTATTTTGGTGTCCATCTCTGTTTTAGAAAGAAAGCATTGGTTTCTAAATCAGTTAAATTGTTTCTGAAGAGGTAACTTGTTCTCTGAAAGTCATCTTCAATTTGTAACCTAAAGCTAACTAAGCTGTCTAATAGACAAGTACAGCTAGAAATATATAGGGATCTTCCTTCTCCTTTCCCTATGCCCAATTGAACATTGGCTACTATATATAAATATTTTTTCTACTGCAGCCATCATTGTTCGAAGACCTACACCGATGCCTGGTAGTCACTTTTCAGAGGATGTTAGCCATGCATAGTTAAGCCCCATGTCCCCTTGGCCCTTCTCACTGCTTTGGTGACTGCTATTGACTATAGCAGTAATGCATCCCTTGAGCACTGCAGATCCTGTGAAACAAGGTTATCTATGGCTGTGCAGATTCCAAACTGTGTTTAAAAAATAGAATTATTCTAAATGTCATGCATGCTTTGGCTTTTCAAGGGAATGTGTACATTCTCTGGCAACTTAAGAGTTGTATTCATACATCAGAAGAATAAGAGCGTGCGTACAGGTGGGGCTGCTCCACCTGTGGGAGCCTGCAGCGTTCCTGGAGGGAGCTTGTTTCATCCAATGCCTTTGCCTTTTTGGAGTCCAGTGCCACCATCTCAGTACATGTCATGTTGTTCTGTCACCAGGGTGTGGCAGGGCTATGTGCTCATTGCTGGTGTGGAGTGATAGGCTTTTGATTGGTGTGGTGCAGCAGAAACAATCACGCAGGGGCTCAAGATGCAAGATACTACATTCAAATAGCTGAAAGAGCCAGTAATGACAGATATTTTCTGCTTTCTTCCTTCAGCTGCTGGCACTTTTCTGCTTTACCCACAACAGGTCTTTGTCTGTCCTTGTACAGTTACATAGAATTTTCAGGTGGGAGAACATGTATCAAGCAGCTAGGTAATCAACTTGGCCTTGCCTACTCACCCCCTGCTGCCTGAGGTGAAAGCTTTTAGCCAGTTATGTTGGATGCACTGGCATGAAACTCTTCATATCACAACCTCTGTATTTCCATACATCAAAATAGCATTCTTTGTCTTTCACTGGCAAAAGTGGCAGTCATTATTTTCAGTAAAAGTTTATCTATTTGGACTTGGACATGTGCTGGATAAGAGAAATAATTGTGAATTAAAGTCTAGACTCCATCAATATTCTGGCAAATGGCAAAACTGAGTGCACATTAAGAAACTTAAGTAAAAGTTCTGCTGCAGAGACTAGTTGTAGGAAAATGTATTAGCCCCATTTACAACAGTCTTCCTTTTTGGAAAGGTCTGCCAAAGTCATTGATGAAGATAAAGTCCAATCTTTCCTGTGGTTGTGTGCCAAAGATGATATGCTAAAGGGATCATAGAATTTATGCCAAGTTCTGTGGGTTTTAAGAATTGCTTGCTAACTAGAGGAGATTTTTTTTCTTTGAGTTGCATAAATTAACCTTTTTTCTAACAATTCATCTTTTGTTTATGTGTTACTGTTCCTTGTTCATTTGTACTGTCATCGTCATTCTCCCCCCACCCCTCATGCACTAGTCACTTTTCATACCACAGAGAGAAACATTTTGCATCAAAAGGGCTGGCACAGCACGTGCTGCAGATAAGAATGGGAGTGCACTCTTGGATCAGATAAAAGATCCGGAACTCAGTAATCCTGACAGTGATGAATAACATGGAGACATATAAAACTCGTGTCCTGTGTACAATGAGCCTTCCTTGATGTAGCAACATACAACTGACTATAAATCCATTGCTAGGTTTGTGTGGTTTTAACATGTAGGTACTGATAGCTGTAGCTTTTATTCTATAGAATATTTAACTATTTTTAAATATTCACAGTAAACCCAAACAAAAAAAAACGTTTCGGGTATCTTTCAGTCAAAGAAATACTGAGCTGTAAAAGGAAGGCACTAATGTGTTATCTTTTAAGTAGAGTGCATTGTATAAGCTTAGTGTTCATTTTCTGAGAAAAAGAAGGAAGGAGCATAAATTTGAAATTGTGAGGATCATGTTGTTGATACATATGGATGTAACTATTATAAAAGACCTTATAAAAGATCTGATAAGAACAGCAAGAGATGTATGACCAGTGTGGGCTGCTGCCACTGACTCACTGTGTAATGACAGGCAAATTACTTGGTTTTCTGCATCTTGTTCAATTCCTTTATAAATGAGAAATAGTTTCCCAGTAAAACTCTGAGATCACTGGATAAAAGGAGATTTTTTTTTTGTACGCCTACTGAGTGTATAAATTTGAAGATAGAAAGTGCAGCAAATACCAGGTTCTGTGCAAGTATTCTACCAGTACAGACACAGTAGGATGAGTCTTGCTGCTCATTATGAATTGTATTAAGCCACGCTGTACTTTTGAAGACCTCTTAATGCACAAACAAAAATAGGAGTTTAGGTCAAATTTAGTACTTTAGGGCATATTCTGTTCAGTTTCTTTTTGTAGTTGAGTATAGCTTGAATAAAACTTTTCTGGTGTCTGCACTGATAACTACCATTCCGTTTTGTTTGATACACCAGACATTGCACCGCCTTCAGATGAAACAGTACAGGGAACCCTTCAGAGTAGTTTTCTGTCAATCTCTGTCACCTCTGTCATGTTGTGTCTTTGGCTGCATTTTATCACTGAATCTTGTAAGTTTTGGGGAACTTGACCTTTTCAGAATTTTCTACATTAACTCTACAGTCTTAATCTTTCCCCTGGCCCCTCCTGAAACAAAATGCAAATTAATGATTCAGACACCACAAAACAAATCACGTGCCACTTGCTTCTTCCCAAAGATTCTTCATTGTCATTGTTTGCTGTATTGTATGCAAGTCCTTGTGTGTTCTATGGTGAAAGGCACCTAAATAATGCAGGAAAGTCTAAGGGAGGTCTGTAGCAGATAAGCAGGGAAATGATGCATGTTTCAGGTACATATATAAGATGATTTGGATAAACATAAAAAGACATTATTTCAGCACAGACATATGGAAGTTAACAGGCTTGATGTGTGCTTTGTGTTTTTAATAGAGTCATACTTTTATTGTGGTAGTCCGTAAGTAGCTATGGAAATGATGGGGAATACCTGAAGTTTTTGGTCTCCAGTGCTTCAGGGAAGAATGTGCTGTTTTCTCTTTTTGTGATTGCCTCTCTGTTTTTTCACTTTCATCTCCTTCCTTTCCATTTGTCATCATTCTTAATCCCTTTTAAATCTGTTCACTTTATTAGATTTTTTTTCATCACATAAAATACTTGCCTTAGTTAGCTTCATAATTTAAAAAAAAAATACCCCATTGATGATTGCAGTTATCACCCCATTTTATCTGGTTGTGTTCTGCCCCAGATTCAGGAAATGCACAGTTGAAAGTGTCAGTTTTGAATTTATCTTCACATTTTCCTTACCTTTTCACAATTTTCCCACCCTTTTGTTCTTTTCTTGAAATGGCTTTTAACAAAATGAATGACTGAATGACATTCACTTGGTTGGATGCTAATACCTTTTCTATTTTCCTTGTTTTGACCATGAAGGAAGCCTTCCTCTCCCCATGGCCACCTGCTGCCCTCCTTGTGCTGCTATAGTGCTTTTGCCGCTGCATGTTGAGTCATGTTGGGGAATTGGTCTGACTGAAGAATAATTTTGCCAAAACTGTGTTGCTTCTTATTTCCCGCTCTGGTTTGCCATATGGCCGTACAAATGGCTATGTCAGCAGTAGGGAGAGGATGATGCAAGGCTGGAAGCAAGAGGCCAGACTCAGGAGTGGGTCAGGGATGCTGTGTTAGCTAACACTGCCAGGTTATGTCAAAATAAAAAGAGTTTGTCAGAGTAAAGTCTAGTTGTCTGTGATAACTGTCACATCCTACTTCTGGAAATCCTGATCTCTGCTGCTTTTTTCCTTAACCTCTCTACCTCTTCCCTCTTACTATTTAACATATTTTCCAAAGCTCCTTGTTGATCTCTTTCTTAGAATAAGTACATCAATAACAATATCAATAGAAAGCCTCCATTTCTCAGAGTGCACGGGAGGTGGAACCTGTTGCCTTCAGGACAGGTTAAAAACCTCCTATTTGAATAATTTGTGTGGGCATCGTTATTCAAACCTGTACTATCATTTGTACATGCCCATAAAATAATTACAGTGAGGTTTAGACTGATAAGATGTTGGGGTTAGATATGTACAAATTTTTTAAAAATTGCAATCAGTAGTTGTCCACATCAGTACAGTATGGTACCTGTTTATTGTGAAATTTGAAAAATTTAAGCCATTTGGTAGAATCATTGGAAACAAAAAGAAGTGTAATGCAACCTAACCTGCTTTCATAGTTCATTCCAGCAGTGATGGGATATCTTGACAAGAAGATAGTTTGTGCCCCTGAACTCAATCACAAGATGCTCTTGGCAAATAAATGCACTAAATAATCCCTTCCTTTTCTGAAGTCTGCAGAGATGCACTTCATTACTTTGCAGTCAAGTTATTAACAAGCAGCATAAAAGTGTTTGGTGGGTTTTTTTGTTTGTTGGGGAATGTTAATTTTACTCTACAGATATTAAACTGATACTGAAATGGTGAAATATACACCTGAATTGAAGTTGTCTACAACTGGATAATTTTCAAACCTGAACTTAGGCCAAGGTGCACAAAAATATGAATTCCCTTTTAAGTCCCATTCTGCGTGCTCCTGTGTTAATAGACTTAATATTTCTAAGCCTGTATGTAATGGTGTGTCTGCACATGTTGAAGTCTCAAAACGTCTCAGATAATGTAAGAGTATATTTTTGTTGTTCTTGAAAATTCATGTATATTATGTTCCCTCTATTCCTGCACTTATTTGGAAAAACATAAGAGAAGTGGCATTGTTTAACAGTGTGATGCACACCATGGAGACAGTTTCTGCAGCTTAGTGTGTACAACCTTTCAGAAAGGAATTACGTTAACCTTTGGTCAGTCATATGAGCTGTAGTTCATTGTCTTGTCCATGCCTTGTTTCTGGCTATAATAATCCCAATTACTGACTTTCCAAACTTCCACTTTTTTCTAGCACTGAAGAATCAATGTTTGGTTCTTTCAAAGATTGAGCTATGAAGTAAAACAAGAATCTGGTCTTAATCCATGGGAACAGACATGAGCTCAGTCAGGCTACACATGATCATTCAGTATTGGGCTTTTTCAGTAAACAGGTAATTTTCCCAAGTTGGAATACCAGGACTTGATGCACTGCCCCGATGAAAGTGAGCCACCAAATTCTGATGTCTTCAAGTACAATCCCAAACTGGAAATAGAAAGCAAACTGTCTGTAGCACATAAGGTGTAAATAAATATGACATTTTTTGTGGGTTCCTCTCTAGATCTTCTCCCAAAATATCTTATGGCCTTACTATATGTATACTTTGGGATCTGATGCTCATGTCATCAGGCTGGCAGCACTCCTCTGGGAGCTCTTACCATCACCTTCTTCCTGTTCTCAGTAGTTGTGTAATGTCTTTTTAGTCTGTATCAGTTCTGTATTGCTGGTGCCTGCTGATAACATGGATCCTACTGCGTGCTCTTTTCCATAACCCTTGAACACTGTTCTTTTTTCCCAATTGAAAGGAAGGCACAATCTTCATTCAGGGCTGCTCTGAGATTTCTCAGGTAATACTTTTCTTGAATTGCTGTCAGTGCAGACAATGGTTGTGTTCTCTTTCACTAAATGTTGGTGACAAATTTTCAGCTATTTGTCTCCTGTTGCCTTGCCCAGATTTCATATACTTTCCATAAATGTTGTGTTTTTATCTGTAAATGTTCTGAAAACAGGCATTTAAGTAATAGCTCTCTGATCATCTTTAACTCTGATGTAGTTACTCTGGAAAGCAATTTTTCATTCTCTTGAACTCTCAATTATTTTCAAAAGAAAATTGAAAGAAACTTCTTAGTGAAGCCAACAAAATAGGAAAATAAGCTAACTACAAAAGTGAATTTTAGATAAATGTTCAAACACCTACAATTTTAACACTTTTCTCATCCCTTGTGGTTGAGACTAAAAATTCTTCAGTCCGTGGAACTGCAAGATGAGATACAAGAACCAGATTTGTAATGGTATTAAAACTTGCTATGTAATGGTGGCATGGCTACTCCTACTCCAGCTGCCAACATCTTCTCCTATCATGTTTCAGAGGAGTATTGCAGTAATTTTACAAAGTGGCTTCATAGAATATATAGTGTCAAAAATACTAGTGGTCGGTCATAGATTTTTTTTGAGTTATTTTACCAGAGTGACCACCATGTGACAGAGATATACATGTAGTGTAGCCTACATATCTGTTAAAAAACAAAGCCTACCACAAAGTATGCATAAGCTGTAGGTTTGGGTGTATGTGCTCTTGAGTTGCTTATTTTGGATTTCTTGAGAGCTAGATGAGATTTTTCTGCACTTTCATGAGCTCTGTCAGCACTTGTTCAGTCTAGTTGGCACCTTTTCATTTCTCTCTGTTTTTTTCAGCAGATTTTCTTACAGAAAGGCGGATGATCTAAGACTGTGAAGAAATTCTAATTTGTGTTCCTCTTTATATACTTCCAGAGGACAGATGGACACGTCTGTTATTTAATAATGCTTATGTTACATCCTTCATGAAAAATCAGAATAGCTCGTAGCAGTCTGCCTGCCTGTCAGTAGCAGACACAAGCTTCTTGCTGATTTTGTGTTAAATAACAGGGATTTCTGCTCTCTGGGCTCCAGCTTTAAGAATTTGAGAACAGCAAATTCTCAGATGGGCATTGTAGATTCTTCATGCTCTTAGCTGCTGAGAAGCTCCCTCAGATTTTTGGGTGATCTGGTAAATAAGCATGCTGTGCTAGTTCTTGGAGAGGGGGACCTACTTTTCATAAGGATAATGTTGTGGTGGTATTAAGCTCTTTACCATTGCCTCTCTCTGTGATGTACATAACATCATGCTCATCATTCTTAAGAAGTTGCCAGAGCATCGTGACACCAGTTTCTGCATCTGGAAAGGACGAGCCTTGATAAATTTCTCTCCTGAATAGTCAGAACTGAAGAACCCTTCAGATACTCTTCAGTTTGAGACACCCTGCCATCGACTAAGGCTGAAGGAGTGCTATGGTGCATGGCACCGGCCACCCACTGTTCCATGAACAGTTCATATTCTTGGCAGCCTCGGTTCAGTAATTGTGTGATCCGTCTGGAGCTGCACCACTTTTTCTCTGGTTTCACAGATTCTAGTTTTGGACCCACTAAGACTGACTTCTGAGGAGAGGACCTCTTACAGCACTGGACAAAGCCAAAATTTGGCAAACCTTTACTGGACTGTAAAGAGGCTCATTCATCTCCTTGTTTTTACTCTTTGCAACTTCCTGGAGCTACTGGAACATTTCCAGGCATGGGTCACCAGGATCTGCTTCCTGTGATCTAGGGAACAAATTTTATGTTGTCTCATCTTTCCACAGAAGAAGGTATTAACAATTTCATGGTCTGTTATCATTGGTGTCACTGTGCTGACAGTTCTGAGACTCTTGAATTCTCTTGTTGTCATCCCATTTCAACAGCTGCATGGTTGTGTCTAGGTGACTATTCCATATGTGTCTATCCATGGCAGCAGACACTTGCTTTAGTGTACTTGTTCTGTAAAGTCAGTATTGCTAGTGCTGCTGGTGTAGTGGCTGGAGATCAGAAGGATCAATTCCATCTGGACTTTGTCAGAGTGCTCTGCATAATCATAATGCAGATGTTGTGGCTTCAGATACTGCTTTTTATTCTATTAAAAAAGTAATTTATATGTCTGTTCCTAGGTTTAACCTGTAATGGGAAAAGAATACTTTCCTTTTTGTGGCTTTAAGTTTTTTGCTTCTTCGTAAATATGGCAAGCTTGTTCATCTCTGTCACTGATCCACTGATTATTTCAGAAAAGACATAACAGAAAACTGAACTAAGAAGCCAGTGCTTTTTGGTTTGGCACTTTGCACTTGGTGAGCCTTGCTATTCTGGGCTATCCTGTACATCTTTGTTAAGAGGAAGTTTGTTGCTAACTAAGTTTACCAATGCAGTTTTGAAAGTAATGAATTTCTTAAGGGCTCGATATAAAGTACTTGTTATAATGAAAGACCTGGGTCCCCAGAAGAACTGAGTCTGATCTGTGATACTCTGATGGGTCTGTCTTGCTGTTTAGAGAGAAAGTGACTTGTGTCTTATTGGTGAGTGTGGTGGCTATTGCTTGTGTGATACTAGCATCTTCATTTTTGGAAAATATCTCTTCTGAGCATTTCTGGGAGCATGGGGAAGAGCTTTGTGTCCTCAGATAAGCATAGTACCACTGTTCAGAGAGACCCTTGCTGCAGACCAACACTCCTGGTTGCTTCCACCTGTGGCTCCTGCAGCTGCTTCTTGGGGACCTGGGCTATGCTGCAGATCTGCCAGCAGGGAAAAGTGTGTGTGTGTGTGAAGAGACTTGGAAAATAGTAGAAGCCAGTTGCTTGGTATTCTTTGTTAATGTGCACATTCCATATCCTGCCGTTTGTCCCTCCTCTATTGCCTTTTAATTCTGGGATGCTATAGATGTAGAGAATTTGGGGAAGCTGAGTTTAATTACAAAACAGTGCCTAAAGAAGCAGGTGTGAGAGCCATATAGGCCTGACTGCAGGGGCACATGAATGAACAGAGTTTTTTACACAGTGTCCAAGAGGAGCAGTGCAGATGTTGCTGACTCAGAGAGCTTGTCACCTTTTAATGCCATCTTCATTTGTATGTTGGTAGACTGTTCCTTCTCAGTGCATTTTGTACAATACTTTCACTGTAAAGAAAAGATGAGTGTAATCTTTTATCATCTGAGTGTCTCTTCACACTTGGAATCTTAGAATTGTTTAGGTTGGAACGAGCTCTAAAGATCATGAAATCCAACAGTTAGGTATCCAATATCCTTATATATTCTATAGGTATTCTTCTCTTTTAACCTATCAGAAAACTTAGCTACTGGACTTAATCATATCACTGTTAGCATGTTTGTGCATGTTGAGAATAAACTTAAACAGTTTTCCTTCTGGGTCTTCTCTTCTTTTTTTTTTTGAAGGAGGTTGTCCCTAAGCATTACAAGCTTGGCTTAATTTTGTTGGTGAAGATAATAGAAAAATAAAACACAGATTTAAGTCAGAATGTATGTATGTAGGAGACTTGATTGAGGTAGGTTCTTCATGGAATTTTGTAGTGGTTTGGAAGCCTTTCTGTACCACATGTAAAATGCGCAAAAGTTAAAAGCCTTTGAATGATTTTTGGTAATTCTGCATAGGTGTTTTTGTTGCCATCCATCCCTTCCATTCATAACCACATGGAAAGCATCTCAGCAGAATGCACCAGACACCTGTGCTGTTACTGACTATGGATGTACCTGGCATCTCTGTATTAACCTTGGGAGCAGACTTGGGCATGGTTCTTGTCTCTTGGCTACGGTTTTTCTTCTTGCCTTCAGGCAGAACCTGTTTGATTTTCTGTGCATTTGAGGGACATTCTTGTGATTTCTTTGCTGTTCCACCTTCTGTACCCACCCCAAAGGAGTAGGGCATCGAGTAAGCTAGAAATGTGGTTAGAGAAATGGACAAAATGTAGGGAAGGACTTGAGTGATGGAGGAAATTGAACAGTTAGAAAGGGGACTGTTGGAGCCTTGAGATGGAAAGAACATACATGAAAGAGACCTGGAGTATTTGCAGGAAGTAAACGGTGGAGCATTGATGGTTTCAGCATGGCTACTTCATCAGCCTGTGAATCAGCAACCATCAGCCTGTGAGTCTGACCCATGTTTGTACCTGCCTTTCCAGGGAAAACAACAGGAGCAAGAGCCAGGCTATTCTAAGATGATTTAAGTAATATATTATTTAAATTTCCAAATAACGCCTAATGACTTTTAAAGGACCCCATTTATAAGTCCAAAAATATAAACTTAACAGTTTTATGTTTTATGTTCAACTTAACAGTGTCCATTGTTGTCTGTTATTTTTGTCAGGAATCACAACATACTTGCTAAGATTAAAAAATCTTGGTTTTCATGTCAAATATTTATAGAAGAACGATTCTCCCAAGGGAGACCATGTGTCTTTATAAAACAAGCAAGTATATTGGAAAAAAACGTATTTTTTTGTATTATAAACTTAATGGGCTGTTTTTTCATCATCATGATATTCATAAAAATAAGTCAAATATTCATTATTATAACTTGCTTTCATTTCCGTGCAAGTCTGTCTTGATACCTTTGAGCTTTTTATTGTGACTTAATGAACTCTAAATGTAAGCAAAAATTGTAGTAGGAAATTTTAGAATTGCACTTTCCATTATATAAAACATAAATGTTTTGAGGAAGGTCTTTTAGAGCCTTTGGAAAACTAAGCAAGAATTTTCTCAGAACTTGCTTTATTCATTATTTTTGAGGTTTGCTTACTGAGTTTTTCTTTCAAGTAAGATTTCTCATTTGTTCAGAGTAGCACTAGCAGTGAATGATCACACCTGATCTAATGGTGACATTTCTCCTAAGAACTGCCAGTAATTTGGGACTGGCTCAGGCTGACCTCAGGTTGAATTTAAGATGTTCCTTCCTTTGATCATCAACAACCTCTGCACATGGCATTATTCAGAGAGCAACATTGGACAGACAGTTATCTGTGCTCTGTACTTTGAGAAGTTGAGGCTTTTTTTTCTTCCACAGTAGCTTCTGTTCCCTTTTAGAAAACAGAAATGAATCTGTCCCAGAATGTTGACTGTTTGGCAGTTGAACAGAAAAAAAGTGTTTAATGATGGATTTAAAGGAAAGGTATTTAAGGAAGTGGTGATTGTACTTGCTGGCAATTTCCCTTCTGCTTTTACAGACAACAGCCAAAAATCTCTATTCTCACCTTTACCGAAAGGATAAGAAGCTTCAACACTTGCGTACATTCTGCAATTCTTTTTCTCTATAGGGACACTTACATTTATAATTTCTGTAAAGTGATTTTTTGGCTCTACAGGTTTGGAGGAATTTCAGAGTTCTTTTGTCAGAGATTTGCATCTCCACAAAGCAATTCACACTGCAAGTATGGGTCATAGAGATCCTTGAGAACTGAAATGTTGGGCAGAAACTTGTCTACTGACTTAAGGCCTCTGCTGTGTTTGGCTTGAGCCATTATTGCACCTGAGGACATAGTTATGTCCTAGATTTAACTACTGCACAGTTTCTGTGCTTAGTTCTGACCGAGGAGTTACTGCTGTCTTCTGTAGTGGTTTAACATCAGCATGTCTACATAAAGCTTGTATGAATTTCCAAATATTGAATGTCTACTGTCATAAAAGTACATTGACTTGTGTTACTGAGATGCTTCTCAAGTAGCTTTGGAGTCAGAATATTGCCCCTTGTATAAAAATAAGAAATACAGTGCCAGGGTGAGTTTTACACTGTGACAGTTTGGTATGCTGTCATTGTCATTGCTTGAAGCGTGTGTTCCTTACATGCTTTTGGAAATTGTGAGATGTTTGTTTTTTCTTATAGATTTACATTACCTTTTATTTTGACTATGAAACTCCATTCTAGTATTTGTAGTGTGCCAACTTTGCAGCAGACAGGCTCACTAAGCCTTGCCTTGGGTCTTTGCTGTCAAGTTTTCATAGGCTAACACATGTTTCCAGTGTTTGGTACAAATTTGAAGTAGAGAAACATACAACATAATCAGACATTATTACGTGAAGTACTTTTTCAGTAGAATGAAAGGAGAACTGAGAGCACTGAGGGAATTAGTTCAAATCTGTCAAATCTGCTGACTTGCATAGCCCCTGGCTCAGCAGAGGTGGGGCTGGGAGTTGAGCACTTGCCAGGGGCGGCAGAGAACTTACTGCAGGGGAAAAGGGACAGCCCTGCAAAACTTCTTGTTTCAAACAGCCTGGGGACTGTAACTGCTTCTGTTCTCTTACAATAATCTCTTACCTGCAATACTGTGGAAGTGACTATCCAAATGGATTTTTTTCTGAGCATTTTGTAAAGCTGATGTGTG
The DNA here is from genome assembly GCF_963662255.1 of Cinclus cinclus. Lineage (NCBI taxonomy): Eukaryota > Metazoa > Chordata > Aves > Passeriformes > Cinclidae > Cinclus > Cinclus cinclus. The sequence continues at coordinate 17,155,141 of NC_085054.1, forward strand.
TTGAAAGGTGAATTAGTCTACATACAAGGCTCCTAAATCAAATCAAGCTTTAGTCCTTTGCTTTCAAAGAGAAAAAGCATGCTATGTCCTTAGTTTTATTATAGTGGGAAAAGATTGTTAAAGACTAGAACGTGGCAATATCTCCTGTATACAGTCGAAGAGTAAAGTACCGTAAGTTCATTTTTAACAGTAATTTTCTGTGCAAGTACTATGATTCTCTGGCATAGAAAGCTAAATTAATCACTGGATTAAGACTTCTAAAAGCAACTACTGTGGTTGGATTATTCTATTATGAAGAAGTAGATGTCAGTTGTAGGCAATATAGTAGAAAACTTCATTTGTGTTACACTTACTCAGAGTTTAATGACTAGATATGTAATCTCATCCCTGACAGCATGGTTTTCTTAGGATTAGGCTTCACTGAGAAGGAAAAAAAAAATTGGTTGGGTCTTCCATGCTACAGGTTGGAGAAAATTTGCAGTGATGATGTGAACTTCTGTATTGGGCTGTGGTTGCAATCGAGTTGGTGTTTAGAGTTGTGGTAGGGGAAAAAATTAAAACCTGAACTTGCCCCCAGCCTCTCAGCTGAGGCATAACTCTGTGCTCTCAGCTGCAGCACAGTGAAAAGGCTCAGGGTGAGGATTTGAACTATACTGCAGTTTTAGTGACAGAGTACGTATTTTTACAGGGTCCTTCCAGACCTCTGGTTGTCTTACACGGAGGAATAAGAGGTAGTCTGATGACTGTCAAGGAATCATCAGGGCCAGTGGGTCCCTCCCTCATTGATTTGTGGCAGGAGGTGCATGCTTGTGTTCTAGCAGGGAAGCAGTTTGTCCTGATGACAGTTCTTGGGAGCAACAGAGAGCTAAGTGACTGCAATTGAAGGCCGTGTGACATGCAGGTGATTCAACTACATTTAAGGTTTTGCTCTTGCTTAGAGAGGGTAAATGCATGACAGAAAGCATAAATAGCAGTGTGATTAAATAGTAGCATGACATGAAGCCTATAAATAGTCTTTTATAATTTTGTAGTACTATCTCCTTTTAATAGCCTTTTGCTCTTTAACTTCAGCACATTCAAAGTCTGCATGTGTGGGTTTATTTGCCCTTCTTGGTAATGTTATATTCTACTGGAATTGTGATGTTTCTCATTTTGCTTTGTTTTTAGTTGATTAACTGATTTGTACCATGGTTATATGCCTGCTTTTTCAGCGGATGTGAAACTTGATACTGAACTGAGCCAGTATGATAAACAAGCATTAAAGCCTCCGTGTCTTCCTGAGCATGAATGCATTAGAGGAGATGGTAGAAGTTGTTTTCCTTCTAAAAATAAACTCAGTAAATAATAGAATAATTCAATTTAATTCATCTCAGACCAGCCAAACTGAAAGTTTCTTGCTGGTTCTAAATGGCAGCTGATTGTAGAAGTTTACAACTCCAAGCAAAATGGTCAGATAATTTTTCTCAGTATTTTATTAAATACAAATGTACTAGATGGCTTTTTATTTATAGACAATATATACCCTATACCTGGAAAGTAATTTGCTAATATGTTAGTAAAAGAAATTTAACTTCTAATAAATGGTTTGAGATTGAGTAGATAAGATGTATAATACAGAAATACAGTTTGTCAGTGATTTTTGGTTTCACTTGGGTAACATGGTGTCTTCATTCTGGAGCTGCAGTGCATTATCAGCTGTCTTTTTAGCTCTTCCAACTGTAGCCTTTTCTAACTGTATACCTTCAACTTTGTGCCTTTACTTTTTGGGTTTAGGAATGTAAGGATTTCTGCTCCCCACCTCCCCCCACAGTGTATTCATAGTTAGCCTTGACAGTGTTATGTTGCTTTTCACACCATTAATAGTGCCTGCTATTTTTGTAAAGTTAATTTTGTGGAAACTGTCAAGTATTACTGTGTAATTCTATAAAGAACAAAAGCTCAAAGGAAAAGAACAGTCATATTCAGAAACAAAAAAAAAACCAAAACTTTAAGGGTGTTTTGGAAGTTTGGTTTGATGAACCCTGCTAAAAATGATAAGCTTCTATGTAATTTTGGATCTTGTCTTAACTCTTGCATTATGTTTTCTTCCCATGTTTTTTTTTTTTTTTTTTGCAGATGCTTCTGTAAATTTGTCAGTTCATTTTCATGAGAAGGAAATACATCCCAAAAAGAAAAGTATTTTTAGATACTCTTAGAAATATGAATGAAGATAATTTATCTTCTTACTTATGTCCAAACTTGAGTATAGTTTAACAAGCTCAAAACTCTGAATGCATGAAGATGAGTGCAGGGGGCCTACAGTCTGCCCTGAACATTTAAGCATATCATAACCCCTGACAGGGTGTGACTGTTTGGGTCAGTATGCCACAGTTTTGGAAAACTTTTGATTTGGCTCTGAGTTAACCTTTGTAAGAAGTACAGGTAAAATTGTTACAAAGTAGGTTTGTACAATGTACAGATCTGGTCAGTATAGACATCTTTAAGATGCTTTTCTATAAGAACTAACCCACTAAACTGTGATTTTTATATTTCCTGTTTAAAATTCCATTGCGTGTGAATGATTATAAAATTTGATTATTTGAACATGTATGGTGTTTTCATTTTCAGATTCACTCAGATAATTTTGAATTTCAAATCTTGAACTGGCTTGAAACTGGAAATCATTTCCTATAAAGAAAGCCTTTGAGAAGAGGCAGAGCTAAGTCAGAATAATACTTACTGAAGCTGAGGTGAAATTGTAAAATGTAGTAAATAAATAAATAAATAAAAGGAAGCCTTAAAATCTGCAATGAGGTAGAACAGAATGGTTCTTTTGCAGCTAGGCAGGTGCACCAGCAAAACTGATCTTGCATTATGCAGGGAGCTCCTTGTTCCAGTTCCCCACTGCGCTTTGGGGTCTCTCGAGTGCACATCCCATGACCAACTAAAATGTGAGCTGCTGCCTTTCACAGCCCACGGCCCCAGTGCTGTGGAGAGGGTGAGTGCCCGGAGTGCAGGGCAGGGTGGCTGAAAGCCAGGGGCACGGATGGAGTGAGGTCATTTTTCTGGGCAGCACTTCCAGAAGACATCCCTTGGTTTGTTTTCTGCTGGAGGAAGAAGCGGAGCTGACAAGCGTTTTCCAGGCAGGTAGCCAGCTAGGCATTATTTCAGTGTTTCCCGTGGAAAATCGGTGCGTTTTGGCAAAACTGATATTTTCCGTGTGAAAATTTCTATTTTATGGAAATGGTGTTTCTCATTAAAAATGAATTTTGGTGGAAAGTGTCCAGTTGGTTACACTGAGCCATAGAATTATCATCTGCTATGTTTAAATCTATTGAAGGTAATTTGGCTTGGGTTTAACAACTCTGAACAAAATATACGCAGACAACTTTTCTTCCCCCTGTCTAATACCTCAGTTTTTGTGCCAGCCAAAATTCAGCTTGAAGTTGGCTATGAGTGGAATAAAAGCTTTTTCTGAATTTTGCCAGTTTGTTTTCAGTTCAGACTGCCTTTAACTTCAAAGACTTCACAACCCAGATGCCATGGCTGGAACTACAGCTGCTGGTTCCCCTGGCTGCTCTGGACTTGCAGGTCCCTCAGTGTGCAGCAGTATTGATCCATGGGTGCTCAAGTGGCTAATGGCCAGCCCACGGATTTTGTACCTCATATGTTTTCTGTCAGTGTTGTTTTCAGATAATTGTGGTTGAGGCTCGAACAACATACGGGATGTGGTACTTGTGTTCATTTACATTCACACCAAATTTGAATGTGTAACTTTGCATCATTTGATGTTTTACCTGTTTTATCTGCTTAATTGTGTACAGCTCTTGAGGACCATCAGTTGTTATTTGCATGTAGCTTCTTTCTGATTTCTTAAATGGTGTTAAAAAAACCCTCTTATTTGTTGATGGGAAAGCTGAAATCAAAATCTAATTTTCACTGGCCACATTTCCTCTATTCAGTGTGTGTAGTTGGGCTGTTGCTCAAGTTTAGAGCTGTTAATAATTAGTGTCATGAAAGGACTACATTTGGTTATTCTAGCTACAGGCAATTGTGCATTGTCATTAAAAGCTCAAAAATTTAAGACTCCTTTTATATACTGAACAGTTATTGTTTTCTACTTTGTCTGTAGAGAACCATGAAGTCCTTTTTTTTAATAGGTGAAGAAATGTTTTTTAAGTCATATTGCAAAGGGGAAACAAATTTAGTTATGCCTTGATACCTTTGAGGAAAACTGTAGGAAGAAATTTGGATTTGGAGGATTTGAGATGGGGGGATGTATGTTCTTCACAACCACCCACCCCACCCCACCCCCCCCCCCCCCCCCCCCCCCCGCTTAAGCAAGGTGTTAAATACTAAGCTGTTATCACCTGGTACTTCTGTACTTTGTCTGAACTTGAACTAATTTCAGCCCTTTTTTCTTTTGATAGGTAAATATTTAGGCTTCCTGATCTTAGAGTTATATCAGAGCCAGATTTCCCTTTAATGAAAGATCTATTTAAATCTATTTAACCTAGTTTAAAAACAGATTTTAAAAAGTACTGCAGATTTATTTTGAGAAGTCTCTATGAAGATATTTTAATAATGTTTCGTTATAGTCTTCATTTATTGCATCTTATTATAGCATTGAGTCATAAAAGCAAGAATAAGAGATCCAGCTTCACGAATGGGAAGAGATAGATGGAGTATTCATCTGTGTGAAGGTCATGGATTGCCATTTTTAATGCTATTTGCAAACAAGGGCAGGTTATGGATAGCATTGAGTTGAAAATAATAGAGGTGGAACTCACTTGGAAAACTTTTCTATTTATTCCTAGTAATCTTAACACATGATAAACACCTCCAGATATCATGAACTGACAGCTGCATACTAGAAAACACAGTAATATAAATGCATTTGAATATTTAATTTATGTATTTTTTTTAATATAGGAGGATAGTTGAAGCCACCATTTAGTGATACTGAAACAGTGCTCCTCTTCCTTTTCTTGTTTTTCCTGGCGGGTATATCCTTTACAGACTGCTTCAGCTATCTGCCCTTCCACAGGAATTAGTTGGCTTTTTAAAAAATAAAGTTAGATTTAATTTTTTTCCCTGCTAGCTTTGTCATTTCCACCCTCAGTGGCTCATCAGGAGTGTGAGCTGCTGCTGCCATGGTGCCTGTACGTGTTTGCTGCCTGGCCTGGCTGAAGTGCTGTAAGTGGGGCCATGGCCACAGCTCTGCCCGGGAGCCTCTTCCCTCTCTGGGGCCTTGCTGCCTCACATGCTGGCACTGCTCTAGGTGGTGCTTGCCACCAACTTGTGTTTTCATATAACAGGCCTTACATGATACCAGTATTGTTATTTAAAGACATTTCTAGCCTCAGCTGCCTTCTGTCTGTGTCTTCACACCAAGGTATGGCTTCCCTAAACCAGTCTGTAAAGCAGTCACACTGTGATTCCTGAAGATCAGCTATAGTCCACTGCTTAATAGGGGTGTGCTGGTTTTTTTGGTCCTTAAGGTATGTATGGGTGTATTGCATATTACAGAGAAATTTTCTACAGTTTTGCTCAAAGTAATCTCTGAAACCTCATGAGAGGTTTTTCACACATCTTGTTCAAATGTATGTGTAACTTTTTCTATAACTTTCCTTTTTTCCTTGCCAAAGAAATTTTAATATCTTCTTAGTCTGTTATCTCATCTGGAGTCCTGGATAGTGAAGATGGAAAGGTTATTGTCTGCATGTGAAACATGACTGAGTACAGAAAGGGAGGACATAAGGGGTTTAGGTTCAAAATAATTGTCCGTTGATGGCATAGTTTCAAAGAACTCTTTATTATTAATATTGCTCCTAAACTGCCAGTAGGTGTTGTAATCTCAAACTAATGAATTTTATCTTGCTGTTACATGTTTCTTGAAATGTTGCATGCAGGAGTGAAGCAAAGCAGATACCAGTCTTCTGCTGTCCTACTTCAGACTCAAAACAGAGGAAGGGACCAGCTGAATTTGAGAGGCTTTTTTGTGAGTGTGGTGCATGCGGTTCAAGCATAATGAAGATTGACATTTAATTAGACAGAAGTGCCATTTATAATAGGCTTCTCTGTTAGCTGTGCCCTTCTTCTTGGGGACAGGGAGGAGCAAGGGAGGGAATTGTCAAATTGTCCAAATAGTTTATTTTTCAGAGAAAACAGTAGCATGCTACAGTACTATCTCACTAATTTGCTTTGTTCTGGTGTATAGCCTCAGTCTCTAGCAGATCCTATGTAGATTAATTGAAACACGCGCTAATTATTATTTTGATGTTAGAGAGTATGAAAATCTGGGAGTGACAGAGAAAGATGTTTCATCTTTAACCTTTGTCTCTCAGTAATTATGTGATTGTAGCAGTGAAAATCTTGCTAGATATCACACAGTGGTTCAAATTTGAAACCCTTTTTCAGAAAAGTATATAAAAAGCATTATTCAATGAGCTCTTAGTTTAAAAAAAAATCCTCAAGTAATTTTTTAACTGAGAATGCTTATTAATTTAGACATCAAGACTACACTGAAATCGACAGCCAACCCCATGAAATCCTAATGTTCATGAGATGCATTGAAGTCTTAGAAATTTGTCTGAGTAAGTGGCTAGAATATTAAATCAGTTCTCTGCTACTGGTTCATGTATAGGAGAAGCTGATGCTGAAGGAAAGGCCTAAATTCAACTTTTTTTCTGTCAGCTGTTGAACTTTGGGTCCAACATCTTCAGGAACCATCATATACATGCTAAGAGCTAATGTTCTTTTTTGTTAGATTTGGCTCTTCATACAATTGAGCATGTGGAAAAGGAGGATGTTAAAGTAGCTTACTCATTGGAATGCAGGTGAGATAATGGATGTTTTGAGGAGAACATGAGTACGTTTCTCTTTGTGGCTTTCAGAACTGAAGTAGGATTTTCCTTTACTCTGGCCTCCATAAGGGATTTGCTCAAGCAGTTGCAGAGATAGTAGAGTTCTTGGAGGAATGTATAGAAGCAGCTGCAGATCAGCTGAACTTTTGTACTGTTTTCACATGGGAAATGTGGAGAGTGCTCAGGGCCAGACTATAAGGAAGGATGCAGGAATCCCTGACCCAGGAGCAGGAGAGTTTGGGGTCTGGGAGCTGCCAGCCCCATGCAGGTACCAGGCTAAAGGGCACAGTCTGGTTACCCATCAGCAGAGAGAAGTTGTGGAGATTTGGGGAACTTCAGCTTCCTGTCTTGCAAAGCCAGTATCTCCTTGTATCCAGTGCTCTGTTGCCAGAATGCCTGGGAATGTGGTAGCACTGAAGAACCAGTGGCTGTAGTTACATTGTATGGTCACAGTAACTGGCCCACTTAGTCAAAAGTAAAGATGTGGTATCCCTCTTTTTCGGTGAAGTTTTAGGAGAAGTTTAGTAAGTGGCCATATGATAACTTTACAGGAGTATGTTATCTTCCTTTAGTAGAATGAATGTGGTCAATTTTTGTATAACTGTTATTAAATAAATGTAGAAATAAAAGGGTTTGATGGAGCCTGGAATCATTAATAAGGCTGTTGCCTTGCTAGAAGTCTTGCACCTGCTGACTGCAAAGTGAAATAAATCAGTGTTTACTGATACATAGCGACTTTAATGAATGCTCCATTATTTGGTCAGCATAAAGCAGGAAGGAATTGCAGAATCATATAATATTCTAAGTTGGGAGGTGCCCACAAGGATCATTGTTCCAACGAGAGTTGGAGTCAGTTTCAGGATTGTAGTGCATGGGTTAATTTACTGAAATGAAAATGTGTTTCTGCTCTGCTTTTATTTATAAGCAATGTCCTGAAGCTGTGTATTGCATCAGAATTGCTGAAAGTTTTCAAAACAAATTTTTTGGAAGATAAAAAATTTGAACCTTTTCTTTGCGGAATTCTCTCAGAAAGGTGCACGACCACCTAATATTTAGCATTTTCAAACTAGTTTGGATTAAAACATTTAATGCAGTGTCACTAATGTGTTTTCAATAAACCTATATGAAGATGTACCTCAGTATTTGTCTGAATTGCAATATGTTGTATTATTCTGTTTAAACCTTCAAAGTTGTCTTTGCGCTTTTAAAAAGTTTGGGGTTTCTGTTATATAGATACATATATAATTGAGTTGTCTGGATAATATTTTTAACAATGGGGTCTGCATTTTACTTAGTATATTTAAGCTGCATCATGTTATAAGCAGGTGGGTCTTCTATGAGTCTGACCTACTTTCCTATTCCTTGTAGGAACTTCATATACTGTGTAGGACCCAAATGAGCAGGTGGGCCAAGTGCAAATCCATGTCTTCTGGGTTTATAAAATATGAGCTCCTAAACAAATAGAAATCTGGCAATGCATGAGCTTCTTTAGCTGCTTTAGATGAGCCATGAAAAACGAAGTTTCTCATGTCCTTGCATGCACATGTGCGTACACTAATGTGTCAGGGTGGTTGTTTTTCTGCACATTACATCAAGAGTTCTTTTAAAGAAAGTTCACATCAAGTCAGCAAATTGGCTGCACTCTTGGATAAACTAAATTTCAGTTAATTGCGTGCTTAACCAACTGCTTATTTATTAAATTGCCTAAAATCAGTTGGTTTATTGTAAGCCCAAGCAAATTGTTATACTGTATACGTTTACATAAAAGAATAAAGGATGCTGAAAATTCACTTGTGAAGCTTCTGTGTGTGCTTTAGTGCCCTAACCAAGCCAGTATTGCAGGAATGTTCTGCCCTTTGATAGGGAGCACTCCCTGGAATTGCTTCACCACTTGAAACCTGAGCTCAGGCAGGAAATGTACAACTTACTCCCTCCACAGACCGGAGAGGTAAGTGGAGTTACTTTGCACAAGGTCTGTCCTTCTCCAGTTGCTGTAGCAGCGTGTTCTTTAGATTGTTAATTCGCATACCTAATTATTACATGCTTAGCAGAAGACACTGAAGAATTATAAGCATAAAACCATCATCACATGCAAAGATTAAGTCCAGTTTAAATAAACCACTTGCATGTATAAAAATATTTTAGCATTAAGAGGGCATGGCACTGCCCTTGACGTGGATATGCACACACAGTAGTACCTGACTTAAGTTAACCTGCTGTTTAGGCCAGTTGTTCTCAAACTGTTTTTTTTATTAAGTCTCAGCTTTTGTTTTTACTCCTATTTCTTTTGGGTATGCAGATCTTGCTTTGGAACTTAAAGCAGTCCTCTGTTCCATATTAACATTAACTGTAATATTTTTATTGCAGAACTATGCAATGAGTGTAGCTGAATTTCAATCAGATTTTCTCTTTTTATATGTCAGTATTTATTAGGAAATCAGCTGTAATTTGTTACCTTATTAGCAATAACTATCTCACTGTTAATATTCAAAATATATAGGAAGAATGGCAATATGGGTTTGAGAGACATAATACTATCTGTGTTCTTGGTGCATGTATTTCTGAAGGAAAGAAGTAGCAAAGATGATATGGGTGCAGTTTGGGGCCAATTATGTTGTAAAATGAATGTGTCAGTAAAACCAGTAATTGCAGGGTCTATCTGTGCTTAACAACTGCGTCCTTTTTGTTAAGTGTACATGTGCTGATAGAGGTTTAAATATGGGTTGTCTGCAAATGATTGGCCACAAAGCAGTTCCATGTAATAACTCTGACAGATCTTGGAAGGAGGAGTATTTTTGAAAGAGCATGTGATGGTGAAGGTGTTTTAACATATTCCCTGCATACTTCAGTGGTTTCTTTGCTGACATACAGGGAAAGAGTAACTCTGAATGTGGCTTGCAGAAGACAGTCAGTCTTTTGTCACCTTCCTCTCTATTACTTTCATGGCTGTTTTATTTCCATTTTGTAAATGCATTTCAGGATTTCAGTCATTATACTTGTATAAAACTGTGTGCTCTAGTTGCAAAAGCCTCTTCATTTCATGCAAGAAACTTGTCTATGAAATGATTGTTCCAACTACTGTGTATTTCATGTAGTACATGGAGTATGTTTCATTGCATGATCTGAAAGTACGAAACATAGTTTAAGTCTATGAAGAAAACATTCATGAATGACTGATGTCCAGCATGGTGGGACTATGAGCTTCATACCAGGAAGATGCTAAACTCCAGACTGTGGAACAGCATGAGAAGTGTGTGTGTCCTATTTGTTTTTCTTCCTTAAAGAGAGTGGAGAAAGTGTTGCCCTTCCAGTCTGTGAGCTTTGTGAACTGTTGTTCTGGCCCAATATAGCTGCTCCTGTTTCCATAGCAAACTCATAATACGATGCCTCTTTCTTGAATTTGATAAATTCATTTATGTACATTGAGAAAAATCCAGTTGCTTTCTGTAACTATGCAATGTTTTTTGTTTGGCTGGAGCAAAGATGATCTGTGTTGCAGCAAGAACTTTGATAGATCTGCAAGCTGGGCCTACTGAAGGGACAGAGTGAATGGTTTCGTGGTGTTCAAGGATTTTGAGGGTCACTGAGGGATAATTTTCTCTTTTCTCACTCATGGATTTGTTGTATCTGAAACCCAGTCTTCTGTCTAGTTTAAGGCAGTGATGAGAAAGGAAAAAGTATTGCTGGTCTTGTCTTAATCAGCAAATAAGACAAAAAAATAAGGAAAGAACAGGAGATAAGGTGAAACTTGCCTTTTTTTTTCTCTTAAAACATGATGGTTTGTAGATTTTAACAAGTCTTTTTTTTTTTTTTTTTTTTTCCCCCCTCTGCTGCAAAACTCTGTTGTCTGGTTAGACTCTCCTAGCTCACTACCAAATGGATTTGTGAGGACTGCAGTACTTACTTGAAAGTGGAACAGTCCTTTGTGCACTAGTGTTTTTATTTGTGGAAAAGTGCTCTGAAGATTATACTCGCTGTTTCTTGGTTCTGATGCCTTAAGTTTTAGCTTTCATATTTTCCAGATTCTGAACTGCATTAGTATATAACTCTAAACTTCATATAAAGTGTTAGCAAGTTCTCTTCACAGTTTAGTTATACAAAACAATCCTTTTCTAGCATGAGAACCAAGGGTACCTTCGCAGCTTTGGGCCCAAGAAGTGTAAACAACACTGAATTGAGAACAATCTGGGAGGGTGGGACTTCATAACCTGGAGCTGTAACTGGACAGTTAATCCCAATATGTAAATGAATCAAAACTTATAAAAGGGTGAAAACTCATGACCAGTCATCCATTTTGGGTCCATCTTGGCTGGAGCCATGGTCGGGCTCTTGCACTGCCCAAGGTGTATCCTTTGAAGGCCTTTAGTAAATCCCTACCTTATTCCTCCAACAATGTCTAGCCTCTGTTCTAGGCAGCCTCTCCAGGCATCAGTTCATTTATTACTTTTGCAGATCATTGTATATTATACCTGTCAAAGGGTTGTTTCTGTGGTATGAAGAGAAGGGTTTTAATCAAATTGTGTGCTTTTCTGAAACGTTTTTAGTTCCAGGTCAGCAGCAAATACTGTCCTAAAACTTTGGCTGTAGTTATCAGTTGTGTAGCTGCACGCGTAATGCCAGCCTTTATGCCATTATGACTAGTAAGGCTTTTCAATGGTGCCTATGTGGCAAAAGGCTGTGCAATATTACGTGGTTGGCTCAGATCACTGGTATGGAGGGTTAATTCCTTTTCAGTGTTTAAAGGTTTTCTCCTGCTTTTTATTTTTGAGATCTGTAGACGGTATAGCAGAAGCAGCTGTTCCATGAGGACTTGTCAGATGGACTTTGTTTTTAGGCTTTACTTGAGAGTTTTAATGGTTGTGACACAATTTTTCATAAATTTGTCATTAAAATATAGTCATAAATTTAGCAGCTGGTGGCTTTTATCTGATGGCTGTATCATCCAGTTTTTCATGTTGGTTTAGCAAAACAAAACTAAGCTTGCTCTAGTTCTACATGAATACAGCATTTGAGTTCTGAAGCCAGTGACTGAATAGCCAAAATAAAAAAGATGTCTGGTGAGGAAGCAAGTACTTGTTAATCTGAAAATGCTGAGTAAGTCAAAACAAGCATTTTTCAAGGATGGATGATCATCAAGCAGATTTCTTTGTCTCAGGTGTGTGGTCATCCCTAGAGCTGAAGATGTGATCTAGAAAGGCAAAATACCTCAGGAATTTTTAGGGCAGTTGCTCAGGAACATGACTGAACCACAGAGTACCAGCTTGGTTCTTGGTCTTCCACTCCATGAGAGCCTATGTATCGAAGTTACCAGCTATTTAGGAGGGATTGATCTTTCATTTCTTACCCCTCCCTCTTCGTTTGCGTGTATTGGAGCACAGATACCTCTTATGATCCATGCAAGCTCTCTTAATCACGGCTGGAATGTTTGGTCTCCTCTGCTAAATTCTCCATTTTATTTTTTTTATCATCATATGCTCCTGTCCCCCTCTTCAAATGTGAAGCTAATGTGTAGATGCGTTTAAAGGCTTCATAATCTTGTGCAAGATAAGGAAATCAAAAATTTTATATTTGGTTTTGAATATACCTGTATTCTTTTGCTGATCCCAGAGTATTTTAATGTTATGTCTCAGTATATCCTCTGCTTAAGTTATGAAACTTTCTGTTTGCTTACACCCTTGTCAAAGGATGTAGAAATAGTTTGAGTGTGTAATTAAGTGAATCACAGGCCTTGATCTTGTGAGGCACTTGAGAAAGTAGCTGCTGTCATTGGATAGAGCTGATAGCTTCAGGTGGACACATAAGGGCTTTGCTGGACTGGGGCTGGATGTTAATCATCAAAATCTTAAATTTGAAAAGTGCGAGTCAATTCTTATATTTTACTTGCCAGCAGCTGTCAGCACAGGGCGTAGACTTGTGATCGTCATGGTTGCTTGCTGAGAAGATGAGAACTGTTTGTGCTCCCAAACTAAATGGGTAAATCCAACCAAATTGATATAGACAGAAGATTTAGCAGTTTGACAAACATTAAATTATTCATGTTGTAATGTTAAAAAAAGGGAGAAAGAATGCTAATGTTTTTGTTACCACTATGCATTCTCATGTTTTATGATTTTACAGTGAATGCACAGACCTTGCAGAATAATGTATCAAAGTCTTGTGTGTTTGCTGTTTTCTTTTTCTCTATAAAACTTTATGTAAGCATCTTTTGCTGTTTTGCACTGAAATTAGTTACTTAATTGCATCTAATATCAGGAAGCTGGTAGCCATGATGCCCAGCAATTACAATGTTTTTTGAATTGAAAATATTGTTGTGAATCTTTAAAAACAAACCAAAAAACCCAATGAAGAAACAGCAAACTCACAAATCAATCTTAAAATAGGGAGGGTATGGACAATGGACAGAAAGTGAAGGACTGAGTATTTTGGTATAAGTTTGTGTTGTAACATGTAAGACATTGCCTTATTGGCAACTGTGAATTTAGCATTCATTCTTTTTTGGTCTGAAATGGAATTTTTAACTAATGCACGTGCTGTGTTTTTAGCTTTCTTTGAAGTGAGACATTCTTGCGTTTGCATGTTTTGTCTCTTTTTAAACGTTCTGTTTGTTTTGCCTGCAGACCCTGTGTGGACAGTAATGACCGCACGTTTCCGATTGCCTGCTGGCAGAACCTACAATGTACGAGCATCTGAGCTGGCACGAGACAGGCAGCATACGGAGGTGGTCTGCAACGTTCTTCTCCTGGATAACACTGTACAAGCTTTCAGAGTTAATGTAAGTAATGGTCTCATTGCAAATCAGTGTCTAGCTTATTGCAGGTCAATATCCCGAGCCCGCTTTCCTTTGCTGCTTTTGTATGGCTGGAGTTTGGCAGTGTTAAGTAAAGAATAAAAGGGGAAGTTGTGTTGAGGCAGGCATGCTTGTACACGTGCACGGCGTTACTGGGAACTTAGTCATTCTGGCATCCTCTGTAGTGCTAACACATCTTCATTTCAAAATCCAGTGTATGAGGCATAATTTATTTCTAGTAATTTTCTTCATGGATTAAAGTTGTCCAGTGCAAATGGGCGACAGTTTCGCTGTTGAGTTGAATGAAGCTTTTGTTCTGCTGCATTCTGATTTTTGTATTTTGAGCACAAGTAAGGTTGGAGTGGGAACTCTTCCCATAGCTGTGTAGCTGACTGTGTTCAATCACCTGTGTGGTTATACTTGGTCACAGCTGCCATCTCAGAGTATCTCCCCATTCTTTGCTTTTCTCAGGTAATATTCTTCTTGTTCTGTGATTTCCCTCACTTAAGCTCACCATCTTCTATTACAGTAATGAGAATGACAGGAAGGAAAATGGAAAGCTGGTTGCTGAATACTGAGAACTGTTAATGGAAAAAAGTCAACAACTTTTACATATGGACCTGGAATTTAAAATAGGTTATTCATCCCATTTTCTAATGAAAATGTTCATGGTGTTGTGTGTATGTTACACAAGTACAACCCTTTCTTTCAGCTTCCTGAGGAAAAAAAGCCATGAAAAATAGGCAAGGACCTCACAAGAGAACATTAAAACATTTAAAGTCACCTGTGGAAGAACCAGGACTCAACAGGAAGGAAGCTGTAGGTTTTCCTGTGGTAGTAGAACTCTGCTTTTACTTTAAAAGCTTTAGAATTGATGACTTACATGTAGAAAGGTTGAATAATGTGATGATAAAAGTTAACATGTGGCATAATAATAAAAATTTTTCAAAAGGAAATTGAACTTCAGCAAATGGAGTATAGGAGTATCAAATAAGGCTGTGTGACTTCAGATGGGAAGTGAGGGAGAAAGCAAAGCAGTTGTCAAATCTGTGTGGACAGATCAAATTCAGACCATTTGAAAGATTTTTAATGCTCAGTAATGATATTGAATTCTGATACTCAGTTTTCAGCAAGGATATTGATATATTTGAATGTTTCAGAGAAGATTTATGAGAGGGATTGAATTTTTCTGTTCTGTGATCAGTGGTTGGAGCCTGCAGCTGCTGATCAGAAGTGAAATCTGTTATTTGGCAAAAACTTGCAAGGATCCAGCATCCAGAGGCTTAAGGTTCAGAGACAGATCTGGTGGTTGTTTTAGATATGTCAGTCAAGATGGAAGGGTTTAGGATATTCTCCTGAGGCCTTTTTGTAGTTCATTCCAAAAATACTTAATTTTTCCAGACTTCCGAGTAGTAAAGTGTGGGAATTTTGGATGATGAAGCTGAAGGACAGAATTTTAAAGACTAATTTATTAACATCAAGCCTCCTTTCCCTTCTGGGATAATTGTTTCTATATCCTTTCACCTTTTCCATATCACTTCTCATCCTTGCTAGCAGTTTCCCAGTTTATGCTGCCTGCCAAAAAAGCAATATGTGCAAAATGTGGTTGGATATAAAGCGTAAGAAATTGTACATGTTGTCATCTTTGCTTTCAGGTGCATGAGTTCTCCATTAAAGTATGTGTCTTCTGTTTTTTTCTTATCAAGAAAGTAAGAATTAGGAAAAATAAGGAATAATTGTTGGGCAGTAGGTGGGAGATATGCTTCTTTTCAATCTAGGTGTTCAAAAACTGTATGTTTTTAGAGGATACTAGTGTTTCTCAGAAAAGCAGAATCACCAGTTATAAATCCTCAAATGTCTGTTCTGTCTCTCCCAAGAAAAAATTATGTAATATATTCTTACCGCCTCCCTAGTGTACTAAATATTTTAGTTGCATGGATCATGCTTTACTACTTATACAGATCAGCCTGCAAGTTTGTCTATTAAAACTGAGTCTAGGGAATAAAAAGTTCCTTGGTGCTGAACATCTTGACCTCATGTTTTATCCTCAATCTTTTTTTTTTTTTTTTTTCACAAACAGGGAGTAATAAAGTATTCATTTGTAGCAAATGTAACCTACTTTCTATACAGGTTCTCAGGTTTTATTAGCTTTGTTTTACTTTATTGTGGTTGACACTATACTTAGCCATAAATATTTATGGAATTGTTTTCAAAATAGGAAGAACAAAGATAACATCAAATAAATTAGCACCTTTTTTTTTTTCTCCTGGTGATTGCTATAGGTGTTCTGTATGCTAATGATTACTTAATCATCTGGAGGATGCAGTGGCATGTTAATAAAAATGTACTCAAATGCTATTTGTTCTCCAACTGTAAAGTGCTGATCACAGACAGTGTCTCTTGATAATTTATGTGATGTTCTAAGTTCACATTTCAACCAGCCCTTTCCAGTGATCTGCAAAAAAGGCACCTTTGTTCTAAGCCTTACCTTGTAGAGAGCATAACAAATCAAACCAGATAATCCTCGTGGATTGTAGCTAGAGAGAGGCTGCATTGGTTCCAGGCAGAAGAATCAATTGGAATTAACCTGTGTATGTGTTTGAGGAATACAAACCCTTTCTCTAAAATGCTTTCCTTATCAAATGAGGAAACCCTCTTTCAGTCCTGAAAAGTAGACTTCAGTAGAATATGTATCTGGAAGAAAGGAGGCTGACATGAGTTAACAACATCAGGATGATTTGCATTACCATAAAACTGTTTCTTCAAGATCAAATTACTTCAATTTGTTTTAATTACTTGTTTAAATACTTAAAATTATATATTTTCCATGCAGGCTGGCTTACTTATTTTCCATGAAAGCCAATAGATGGGTATGGGGGTACCACTAAACTTGAGGGAAAACTACATCAAGGTAGATGGGGTGGGTTGCAAGATGTGAGCAAGATTATTGGTTGTGGACAAATGTTTCAATTTGGAGCCTTTACTGTCTCAGAACTCTCTTCAAACTTAATGAATTTATTCTGTAATGGAAGTTGAATCTAAAACCCTGTAAAATAACTCAAACCAAAAAAGAAAATAACAAACCAAAAAACACCCCATACCACCCTCCTGTAATTTTAGAAATTCAAATTTTTAATCATTTAATCTTCAGCATTACTTAGATACTTGCCCTTTTTTCTTTGACCAAGAAAAAAAAAATGTAATAGCATCAGCTGTAGAAGGAAAGGAGACAGCTGTGCAGTGTTGGGAATGCACCTCCTGGAGCAGCAGCCCAGGTATTGTGGTGAGCTGCGAGGGAAAGGGTTTGGTGTTGTCAGTAGTGAAGGAGCAGCACAGTTGGAACGTGCTCCAGGAAAGCCCAGAACCTGTCATCCCCTTCCTGTCTTCAGAAGTCCAAATTTTTATGGGCTGACACAGCAGCAATGTGTCGTGGTGTTTGCTGTGAGTGCAGCCAGTTCTGTTTGCAGCAGCAAAACCAGAATGTCAGTAATGCAGACTGAGAAGAGGGTGGTAGGTGGTAAGCAGGCATCAAACCTGTGTAATTGCAGGAGTCTGCCTAAACTTTCACACATGGTGTTTGTGAACAAGTGACAATCATTTTGCAATTAAAAATGAATCTGTATATATCTAGTGGTATTAGATGATAAATAGTTCTTAAAATGCAGTTAACATATTGCTGTCAATTTATGTCAAATTTGTCCTAAAAGGCCAAACTTTGTGAGACATTCTGCCTCCAGCAATGACTAGTAAGTACATATAACCCTCTAATTCTTCAATTTGGAAAAAAAGGACATTTTTGTGTTTAACTCCTGTGGTTTTGTCTTAGATAGTTCCCATTTTTCATACATGTTTTCATTATTTCTTGTTTTATGAGGAAATTATATTTAATTTGTATCTGCAGCAACAAAGCAAGTTTGTTTTTATGCTCCTCTACATTTATTTGGTTTGTTTTTTTATTAAAGAAATTAGATATTTAAGCTTGCTATCGTACCTTTTAAAATTTTGAACAGCTGTTCAATGTTATGATCGTATTACAAATATTTTGGATCTTTCTCAACAAGCAGAATTGTGACCTTCACCTGCTTTGGCAAGCTGCAACATCATTACATAAATATCAGAGATGGGTTAAGCTAAGGTCTGGTTTTGCTAGATGCTTATCTTTGTTTTGCACTGAGTAAAACATTGTGATCCAAACAAATGGTTCATGTTGAAACCTGTCTTCTCTTAGCAAATTTACTGCTCAGTTGCAGGAAATACACCTTCCTTGCGGTTGTGGAATGATGTTCTGTATTTCTTAATTCAAACTCATCAGCCAGTTCTAAGCTTTTTCATTAGGAAACATCTATTCAGGTATTTAAGAAACACTATACATTTGCAAGATTGGGTTGGAAGAAAGCTAAGAGGTGGTATCTGCATGTTGTTAGAGGATGTAACGTGTCAGCTGTGGTAATTGCAAAGCTCCACTAGGTTCCAGACATCTCCCATTTTCTGGCAGTTACTGTTAAAAGTTCTTAGTTTGTGTTCTTATTTAAATCTACGTGGGAAAAATGCCAAGAGGCAATTAGTGTTGCTATGTAATTTTAAAATTAGCTTTATTTGCTGTAAAAGCTGTTCTGATTATTGGTTTATTCCAAAATATCACACAAATCCCAATTTAGTAAAAATTAAAGTGGTTATATTTGGATTGTATATAAAAATTCCTTATGCATTTATGCTGTTCTACATTTATTGTGTTAAGATCTGTGGTTTTTGTTTTGTTTTGGGGTTTTTTTGCGCTTGTTTTTAGACAAAAGTAAATTTTTCAGTGGTGGACTTTGTAATAATGGTGCTCCTACATTTCATAAGAATTTTTCTCTGTATCATTTAAAACAAAAATAAGGTCTTTTGCAAAGGAAATACAGGAATTCTTTGGTCACTTCAATTCAGCCAGATTTTTATGGTACCTGAAATATATCCCTTATGTAATTTCAACTTAGATGAGTGCAGAGATATGCACATGATTATCCTCCTGGGATTATTTCAAGCATAATTAGTGGATGACTATTCTCTACTTTATTATTATGAAATAAATTATCCTGCTTCTTGGAGTTTTTAGGCCCAAATAACTGCCTCTGATAGTTCATTCAGCTTCACTGTAATTTCATCTGAAAAAAACAAGTTTTGATAGGATGCTTTTAGATGATAACAGGTGTCTGAAGGTAGATTTGTAGATTTTTCTCTTGTATGGATATTAATAAAATTCTTGCAACCTTATCTCGATCCTTTAGTTACATACTTCCATTTTAACAGCTGTAAAGGTAAATTTAAAGGTAATCTCTTTGCAAAGCAGGGTCATTTGAGACCAGAACAGTAGGGGTTTTTTTATTTTAAAACTCTACAATATCTTACTAGCTACAGCAAGCAAGGCAGTCCTCTATAGCTGTAATAATACTTGGCAGCTAGAAGATTATCAGAAGCTTTTCTGCTTGGTGACAAAAGTAGAAAATCTGGGTGGAAAATGTCTCAATCATCTCTTTCACAGTTCTTTTTGTTTGATGTTTCTTGCAGAATTTTGCTCGTCTTTTGTATTTCAAGATGCTATGACACTTTTAACTTCTTTGGGAAACTCCCTTCAGATTTCACTAAATGTATTTATTGAGTGCTGTCATAATGACACACTCAGAGTTTCAATTACTGTGTTGGCAGTATTTTCAGGTTAGGCAAAAATTTGCTAGGTACTAACAACTACGGATTTATTTTTTTTATTTTATCATTTTGTGGATAACATCTGTCCCTGTAGTAGAAATGAAGTTTGTTCACTTGACTCTGAAAGGAAGTGTTACTGTTACTCAGTTACATTTAATTAATTCACTTAAGAGTGAAGTGCTGTCTTAGAACGTATGTAAATGACACTTCTTGGTTAGATATTTGGCTGTTTCAGTTGTCTCTGCTATTAAACTTTGGAAGTATTTTCTGTATGGTTCACTTAAGTCAGGAATAGATTTTCAGATATGGAAGAATAATTTGTACATTTTACCTGTACATTTTAATTCAGTGACCCAAACAAGAGTTTTGTTTGTACCGTGTTCTTTATTAATTCCTGAGCTTTTTTTTCCTTTTCTGTGCTCCTTTTAAATATCAAATTTGGCTAATGAAAGGCTTTCAGAAATAATCATGTAGCTGGCTGAGAAGTGAGAAGTTCTTACTGTCAGAAAATGACAGACAAGAAAATTTATTTCCTTACATATGTTTCAAAAAGAGATGAAGCTCATTTAAAAATAGTGCTGCTGGGATACACTTCGTGATATTTAAAATAGCGCTGCTAGAGTGCATCCGAAAGAATTTATATGTGCTCTACCTGCCTGAAATCTGTGTGTCCAGTTGTATACATTTATTGATTAAAGAAAAGGTCTGTGTTTGTCCTCTGCAGAAACATGATCAGGGCCAAGTTCTACTGGACATAGTCTTCAAGCATCTCGATTTGACAGAGAGAGATTACTTTGGTTTACAGTTGGCTGATGAATCTACTGATAACCCTGTAAGTTGTTAACTCTGTTTTATAAATACAGTTTAAAACCTCATGATCATGTTCATCACTGTACTTTGTGTTATTTAAAGAGTGGTAAAGAGAAACCATTGCAAGATTGTGCCATCTTCCCCAGCTGTGTCATTTGTGAGGGTCTGTATCATCTTGTAGTTATGATAAAGTTGCATGTTAATAGTCACAGGCTTGGAGTAAAATACTGACTTCTGTGCTTATGAAGTAATATCTTAAAAGGATATTGCTTGTTTTATTGTATCTGTTTAGTAGATTGCATTGTTGTTGCTAAAAGTAGTAAATATGTTTTAGATTTGTTTTTTTTGGTTATTTCTGTCATTAGGACTTACAGAATAACAAGGGGGTTTTAGATTGTCATGTATGGAGTTTGTTTCTAGCCCAGATACTTGTGATCTTTCAATAGTGCTTTGTATAGTCCAGTATCTGACAAGGGCAGTCATCTCATCATCTTAACAAAGAAGGGACTCCCTTGGAACTGTGTATTTACAGTAGTTCATGGGCTTAATTGAAAGGAAATTCTACACAACTGAAACTTTGTAAATCTTGAGTAGAAACCAAGAGATGCAAGTGTACATTCACTGCACTAGTTACAGTGGTCCTACTGGGATCTTGATTGCCTAAAGAATGTTTTCTTGGATGTTTTCTTTTGTAAGTGTCAAATGATCAATACTTATTTTACAAAGTGCAGTTGAGGTAAGTATTATTCCTTATAAGACAGTTCTTTACCTAATTCCTATTATATGAGCAGCACTGTGATGGGGTCAACACCTCCCAACTTCTGCATCAAAAGTCAGCCACATTAACTTGTTGACAGTTCTGTTAAGACATTGCTGGACTGCCTCTGTAATATTTTTATTCTAAATGTTTTCAGGTTGAAAAAACATAGGCAACCAGAAGAAAAGGCTGAATTATTTTTCAGCTTTAAGAAGTATTTAATTGAATATTACTTAATATTTCAGTCGACATTCAGAAATTTATCTGGCTTTCCAAAGGATAGACCTGTAAGCTCTCTTTCTTCTAGTTTATCTGTCTGGAAGCAGATGAACACCACACTGTAATACTGTAATGATGAACACCACCCTGTAATAAAGGATCTGGTTAAGGGTTAGTCTGAAAAAATTACTTGGCAGGTATTTGATACAAGCACTTACTTTAAAGATTTTTTTTGTTTGCTTGTTTGTTTCTAAACGTTTTATCTTTTCAGCACTTATCTATTTGTAATGAGAACAGTGTGTCAGAGCTAAAAAGAAATGTTACCAATATTAGTCATGCAAGCTTGAAGAATGTATGGGTTTGATTATTTAAGGTTTTGATACCCATTTACTTTTACACTTGCTTCATTCAGACAAGGAAAACATATTGGGTTGACAAATATTCTAGTTATTTGTGAAATAACACAGCAGAATATTACTAAGATGTAATCAATGCAGCAGCAGATGATGAGGAAAAGGGGATTCTGCTATTTGAGGGTGAAACCTCTAGCATTGTGTTTAAACATGGATCTCATTAGTTGTAGAACCCTTGTGGTTTTCATATTAATATCAAAGTAAAAATCAAGTATCTTTCAACATGTTTTGAAAGATTCTTATGTAGAGTTCATATATATCACTGGCTAGAGTGTTCTTTAAGCTTTTTGCATATAGTCTTAAACGTTAATTGATCCTGTATGAGAGTTTTTAGATAACTGCTTTTGAGGCTGTATCAAACTGTCTCCTTACTTCCTCTTGAGTTAACTACTACAAGGATACAGCATGTGGATCTAATCATCATTATTTGTTATTCCTCATGAATAAAATGACACAGGACTAAATATAGATCCATAATGTGTGTCAGGTAGCTCAGATACTTGTGTGTTTGCTTCCTCCTCCCTCACTTGAAAGAAAAATTAAAAGCCCTGTGGTAAGTGTGAGGGAGTTGCATGCTGTGCTGGGTTAGGTGTCTGTCACTGCGTAGGAACTGTGCCCATGTAACAATTTCCTGAGGCTTGTGGACTTGCCTTGCAAGGCAGCACAAGCAATTGGACAGTATTTATACCAAAGATAGACTTAGGAGTTATCTGGGCCGTGTTGGTGTGTACCGAGACTGCTGGATTGCTGATGGGCAGTGGTTTAAACAACTCGCAGAACTTTCCAGGCAGCCATACTTTTATCTGAAATTTGTTACATTGATTGTTATAAAGCTGTGCCTGTATGCAGCAGTGATCTCCTGTAGGAACTATCAAGATTTGGGACTCTTCAGTAAAATTATTCTGTAGTCCTTAATCCAGGAGGCTGTGCTGTGCCTCTGGCTTCCAAGATTCAGTTAGTGATGTACCAATACTGACACTCAGGCTGACAATTTGAGCCAGTAGGATCACTCTCTGGATGTGCCAGACCTGCAAAATCCAGAGTTGGAAGTACTGGAAGTAGTTAAACAAATTAACTTCTGAGCTGGATAAATGAGCCTGCTTACAGCTCTTCACTATCCTAGGTAGTTCTTACAAAGTAGCTGCCAGTTGTTAAACACAGCGTAGTTGGGTTCTGACCTCTCTCAAACTCCTGTGACAATGATAGCAGCAACTCAAAGTAGAATTACTGCTGTAAAACAGGTATCTGGACAAAATAGGTAAATTCTGGGGGAAAAAAGAGCAGTAGCAGTTGTTGATGGTAGTGGTAGTCTCTCCAGAATCAGTAATAAGCCTGTGGATGCCAGTGAGGCATTTTGGTGAAAGATCAAGTAAAAAGTAATAGAAAACCACTGGTTTCTTGATATATAAGACTGTGATTCAGACTTTGTTTCTCTAAAGTTGGTGTTATAATTTGTCTCTTTCCAGAGGTGGTTGGATCCAAACAAACCTATCAGGAAACAATTAAAAAGTGAGTAATGTATGTATTTTGTCAATTCATCTATTGTTATTATGCTGTTTTTCCAGGGTGCCCTGATTAATTAGAAATAACTTTTCTTGACCATAGGAGGATCTCCTCACAGTCTGAACTTCAGAGTTAAGTTTTTTGTAAGTGACCCAAACAAGCTCCAAGAAGAATATACAAGGTAGGTTGCTTTGTCAATAAATTAGTTCTCTAGAACAGTTATTAATTTCTTTAAGGTATAAAATGGAAATGTTCTTTTAACTCATTCTTGTATGTACAAGCTTCTACATTTTGTCTAATAATTACAGATATGAACTATGCAGTTGTGCCAAATCACTATAACAAAAAGCTTCTGTGAATAAACTTATGAATTTATATACAAAGTGAAGTAACTACATGAAGCAAATATTACCAAGTAGAAACAGAAAAGGGAAAATAAAGAAAAGAGGAAAAACTTAATCCCAGTATTTGTCAGTAATAAGTTTTAAAAATTAAAATAAATTCAATTCTATCATTTCTTGTGTTGTCCTTTGTGACTAAAACATTGCTGAGCATTCTGCATTTTTTTTTACATATTCCTCCCCCAATTTTCTGCTCAGTACTAATAAAATTAATATTTCTGTGGTTGTGGTTGTAGTTTGAATCATGTATGCTTATTTTGATAGCAGTGTATTGAAATCGGTTGAAGAAAATGTTCAGTGTGAATCAAAATCAGAGGCTTATGAATTGTAATTAGTCTCTGAAGAAATCCCTCAAATTTTCCATATTTTTAATTGCTTCTGGCCCTCTACATAAATGGCATGAATTGACAGATTGGAATTTTTGGATGTCAGCCATTCTGAAAACAGGTCAGCCCCATTAAAAAAGAAATATTGAGGATAGCTTTTGAAACCTAAATACCAAAACTGTGGCAATTTGAGTCCACGTTTGTTTATAATTTCCTTTGATTTGTCATATTTTGGACAAAATTTTGCACATATCTGTGCAGGCGGAATTCACTAAAATAAGTCCCAGAGATCCTGGATGAGGCTTTTTTTTTACTGAAATATTTACTCTAGGAAAATGTGGACATGTATCAAAATAATAAAATACATGGGTTTTGTATTAAAGGAAAGTATGTGACATTCCCGAGGAGATAAAAAAAAGGATAAATGTTGATCAGTTTGAAGTAAACCATAAAGAAGAAGGAAACTGGAGAAGTGCTATTCTCTAAATACAAAGCTATAAACACAGCTTTCTCTTAAATGAGAAATAATGTATGGTTTCTGTATCTAGGTCAGCTCTGCCTTTTTTGCTAATTGCCCCCAAGAAAACTCATTTGTATTTGGAGTTATTATAAAAAGAGAGATACTATCCATAGGCTTTTTTGGAGTGAAGTTAGGATACCATGTTAGAAATACAGGTCCTTTCACATAATCAGTATTTCCACCTCAAAAAAGAAAGAAAAGAAAGTGCAAACTTCTACTAATTCTGGCTGAAGCTGAGTCTGTTCCAAAATGCTCGGTTTTTACAGATTCCATGAGAACAGAGGAATGGCTCAATACATGAGGCAGTAGGAAGAGATGTCAGGGAAAGGTTCAGTGCAAGCTCATGTCTTACGAGACCTCTGTGCATTCACATGAGCAAGGCAGGTTTGAATGCCCCAGGTCAGGAGAGGTGACTGGCAGCTCAGTGTGTGTGGAGAGCTTCTCTCCAGGAGCTGGTCAGGGGAGGCTTTGTTAGTTCTCCTCATGGCAGGAACAATTGCTTATTAACATTGACTCCGTTAGCAGTAATTCTGTCCTGCCCTTTTCTAGCTATAGCTATATAAGCAGGATAAAAACATGGTAATGCGGTGCTGCCTTTGTTATTTTAGTGGAGTCTGTTCAGGCTTTTGCAGATCTGCTTTGCTAAAGCTTCTATAGATTTCCCATTTTGTTCAATAATATGTGAGGATTCAGTGTTCAAACTGAGGTGGTTGGCTAACAAGCCATGAACCTCACTGTTCACTGAAAACACTGGACAGAAAATGAGCTGTGCTTGGTGTTCCTTAATCAAGATGTCCTTTAAGTACCATGAAATATTTCTAATAAAACTCTATACCAAAAAAAGGCAAATAAAATGGAGGTGCAGCTTTATATTTGTGAAGAGATGCTCAAGCAAAGC
The DNA here is from genome assembly GCF_963662255.1 of Cinclus cinclus. Classification (NCBI taxonomy): domain Eukaryota; kingdom Metazoa; phylum Chordata; class Aves; order Passeriformes; family Cinclidae; genus Cinclus; species Cinclus cinclus. The sequence goes on from NC_085054.1 coordinate 17,180,305, forward strand.
ATGTAAAAGCATATCCATTTAGTATATAAATTTAACTTGTAATTTACTGCATTTATTAATCAGTAAAGAAATTTGCTTTATCTGTTTTTTTTTTGTTTCAATATGCATCTTAAGTATTTGAAGTATTTTGAGATCTCTAAAGCCTGGCTAATGTCTAAGTTTTAACTTGAGGTCAATACATTTTAAACTAAGCTTCTTGCCTTTCTGGTTAGTTAAAGAATCTCTAGATGGTTTTGTAGGAGTTGAGCACATACACTAATCTTTGCTTGTCAATTCACAAATGTTTTCTCTTATTTTCTTACAAACGTTTTACCTTTCCGCTGTTATATTGCTTGCAAATAATTGAATTCCTCTATGTGTATTTGTAAATATTTGTGGAAGCCTTAAAGTGGTAGATAATCTACTTTCTGAACACATTTATGAGAAGTCATATTATGGCTAATAAAGAGATATATTTTGCCTTAAATTTCTTAGTCGAAGTTGTTATTGGGAAATATTTAATAATTTGTGCTTTTCATAAGTAATGTTGGTGTTTATAATAAATAGGGTGTAGCCCAGTTTTTGAATCATAACTTCATGAAGGAAATCAGATTAATATTTCAATAATAGTAATAACGTAGGAGTTAAATCTATAAGAAAGCAGGGATTATGTTTAAATTTGCCACTCAGTGACACTTTTATTAAAATGTTTAATAGGCAGTGGAGACAAATTCTACAGCAGCTTTATGCTCTGTTACAAGGATTTTTCTCCTAAATGTTTAAGCTTCTGCTAACATCCTGCCACCTTGATAAGTCTTGTTTGGTACCCCACTGTAATCTGTAGTTCAGTGAAGCTTTGTAGCAGGTGTGATTTGCCACATGATGTAAACGTTATACTTTTCTCGAATTTTCTAAAACCTCTGAGTGAAGTATGAAGGAACTAAAATGAATGAACAAAAGACTCATTGTGAGATGTTCACAAAATATTTTGCTTTTGTTGGAGAAACAAAGGAAGTAATTTAGAGGGAAATTTGTTTGTACTTTTCTGGCTTGTTGGAGCTTTTAAGTCATGGAGTTTCTGCTGCCTGTGTTTGGTGGGAAATAGTTTGTGTTTTAAAGTGTTTGGCGGTTCTTTTCGTTATATCCATCTCCTCCCTGACTTGAAAGAGTCAGCATGGAAAAACTAGATGAAGTTCTAAAACAAGCTTATTTTCACATAGTAATTAAAAGAAAACTTTAGAAGCTCACGGGAAGTGAATTGAGAGCTGTTTGACATAATAGAGTCCACAACTTTTGTAATAACAATGTGACTTCAAAATACCAAGCTAATTAATATAAGTGAAAATACAGCAGTATCAAATACTCAGAATAGATGAGTTCTGTCTACCTGGAGTACAAATCATTCTTATGAGGGTACCTCCATACACAGATGCAAACTTCAACTTGTGGTTGCTGAATAAAGCAGGAAGAATTTTGAAATTTGTAGCCTTTTAGTGACATATAATGTATAACTTCATAGCCTGTAAGTAATTTAATTTACCAATTTGTATTATTATTTTACTAAGCAAAGTTGAATTTCTTTCGTAGTAGAGTTTAGGAAATAGCATGCAAAATGTCAAGTGTTAGTTTTGCACTAAATGAAAGTAAATGACATTAAATTGATGGAAAAAAAGGAATAATTTTCTTTCTAATTATAGTGGTTTTTTTGTTTGCTTTTCTATATAAGGTACCAGTACTTTTTGCAAATTAAGCAGGACATTCTTACTGGAAGGTAAGACATTTTTCTTGTGTAAAACATTAAATGCAAATCTGGTCAAGAAAAAGTTAATGATGAGATATTTTGCCTGCATAAGTAAAAACATATTAAGAAAAAATCACTGTCTATGCAATTGGAAGTGTTTATAATAATTACCTGTCAAATTTGTCCATAGACTGTAGAAGACAAGGATTTTTAAAAGAGCCTAATGTCATATGAAATATGTAATTTTATTTATTTATCATTTTAAAAACAAAACAGATTGCCCTGTCCTTATAATACTGCTGCTCTTCTGGCTTCCTATGCTGTTCAATGTAAGTATAATTAGTGTTCATGTACTTGTTAATACTGGAATACATAAAAAGTCTTATTGATAAGTTTCTAAAAAAATGTACTTTGTATAGCGTTATATTGTGGTGTTTGTGGGCATGTTGCTAATTTTCTCATGGTTAAGGAAATTGATTGGTTGTCCTCCCCCAGCATGTTTTGCCAAATTGGTTATGGAAAAAATACTTAAGGCCTGCTGTTTAGAAAACCCAAATCAATACTCTTTTATTCCTGTGTATTCTGAGGTATGGAATTGTGGCTTTTGTCTTGAGAGTGATCCTAAAAAGTATTTCCCAAGACTCTGAAATATTTTTAATGTACTATACAGTGAACCTCCAAATAGGTGTTGAAAAGGGAGTTCTGGTCCTGTCTGGCCAAAAGGTTCAATACCTGTCTTGGTAATTTTAAGCCATACAGTGAGTAGATGAGTCTTGAAAACTGAAATTTAGGGGTTTTTCTCACTCAGTGGTTCTTCATAAGCTATTTTTAAATTAAGCAATCCCAATATATTCATTCACATTTCTGTGTTTTTCTACTGTTAAAGATACTTACATCTACATTAGCACTTTGTATACTTTGGACATAACAGAGAAATAATGTCCATGTTAGTGTTTTCTTAAAAATATGTAGTAGTGTTAATGTCATGTTTTATGCATGATTTTGCTCAGTGGTCACCTTTTTCTAGGTCGATCAATAGAGCAGTTTCTCTTAAAACTCCCACACTTCAACTGCCTGAAAAATGTACTGCAAAAGCTGTCATGCTATAGGGATTTGTCTTAGAAGAGATAAAGTATTTGTTGACAGGAACTATGAAAACCTGATGACATTTTAGGGTATTAAGAATGCAATATGGGGGTGTTTTTTAATATTATAGAAGTGGTGGGTGTGCACAGTGCATTGTATTTACATTTATCAACAAGATCCAGCTGCCATTAAGTTCTTCAGCATGCAGAGCTCTATCTAATAATTCCTGTACCTGCCTAGTAATAAACTTCCTGGATTCTTTATAAATACATGTAAATAGCAGATCTCAGTTCTGTACTATTGGATTTCATCAAGGAGTGCATTCTATAATAAAACCTGGTCCAATTTTCTAGTTTTTAAATTATTTCAAGTAGGAACTGTTTGTGGTGATGCAAGTGACCCAAAGTTATTTCCTACCTTCCCTTCCTTTCCTCATCCTCCTGTTCCATAAGTGCCTTCATCCATCTTGTCAGTGCTGCTAGGCCTGCCCAGGACCCCACATCATGATATATTACTGTTATATCCACTTTTCATTTTATGTTTCTTATCTGTCACTGTAAATCTGTTACATGGATTGCAGATCTTTAAAGGTGATTTTTTTTGCTGTAGTTAGAAAACCTCAAAGAATTTTAGTAAACGTTATTTTTATGTTGTTTTCTGACAAATGTGATTGTAACTTATTTCTTAAAATTTTAGGAAAGTGTTACAAATTTTTATGTAAACACACTTTTTCATAGTTTCAAGTAGAGTAGTTGCAATGTAGATGTATGTATGTGTACTTTTTTCCATACATACAATTGAGTGTGCAAAAAATATTTTTCTAATGCTTCTGAATGTACGTTGGTCCAGAATGAGTGGCTGGATTTTGCAGATCTTCATGACAAAATAGCAGTTGTAGTGTTAAAAGACTAAAATTGTGTAATCACATAAAAACAAACAAAGGTAAAATAATAAGAGAAAAATTGAACACCAACTGATATTTATATCCTACTTAGTGCTAGCTGTAATGACAGCATTTATGGATTAATTTGCCTGTTAAAAATTAAATACTCTACCAGCTTCCTTCATGAGTGTATAATCAAAGATCTCTAAATAATCTCCATTATATTCACTGAGGATGTGACTGTTTATTCAAAAGGGAAAACAGGAGTTCAAATGTCTTCTCTATTTTTCTTTGCTGTAGATCATAAATTATGTGGGAGCCAGACTCATGTGAATTTGGGGGCATTGCACAATGCCAAGTACATCAGTGATAAACAATAACCTCTCTTTTTAATATTTTAGCCGAGCTGGGAGACTACAACCATTCAGAAAACTTGCCAGGCTACCTCTCAGAATATTCTTTCATCCCTAGCCAGCCTCAAGACTTTGAAAAAGAAATAGCAAAATTACATCAGCAGCACATGTAAGGATTTACATCAGAAGATACTGACTTTGTCAAATCCTGACTGCTGATGCTGTGCTATTATATAAAACAAAATAGTATTTTTTCTTAAAGATTTCGGGGTGGGTGGGGTGTTGGTTGGTTGGTTTTGGTTGTTTCTTTTAAGGTAATGTGATTTTTTTTTTTTTTTTGTAGATTAAATACCTGTATAATAAATACCACTGACAGTCTGTACAGACTATCTGTATCTAAGTTAGTGAAATAATGAACAAGCTAAATTAAATTTACTCTGAAAATATTATTTTTGTGTATTATGTAGGATGGTAACTTAGCTGGATATATTTGCTTGAAGATTTTTTTTCAGTCTTTGGCAATGTTCTGAGCATAAGAGCTTTGTTTTCATGATGCTCTCACCAGTAAAAGAGTTACTTCAGAAGTAACAAAGTCCTTTTCTTCAATATCTGCTCTTTCCTGTGTGTGTCTGTGACCTTTAAGAAAGAGGAAAAGGCAATGAAGCAATGGAAAATATTTTTTTTCAGTATGTAACATTGTGGTACTTTGCAGTGATGGTTCCTTACTATTTTATAACTTAAGTGTCTTTTGTTAGCTAAATTTAATAAAACATAAGCAGTATTTGTAAAACATTGGCTTGATCGGGTCATATCATTTGCTTTCAAAACTACAGAATGTTATGTTAAATCTCAGATAAAGGCTTAGAAAATTCTGTTAGCTAGGGTAAAGACATTTGAGTGAGTTGATGGTAATTTAAGGTGAAATTACCAACACCAAATACAGGATTGTTAAAACTAATTTCCAGATTGTAGAGCTCCATAAACATTCAAATGATAAAGTGCCTTAAAATAAAATACGCTGTGGGCTCTTTTCAAGACTTTTGTTCTTTGCAAGCATAAGTTTTTTTCTGTTAAAATTTTTGGGTTACAGTCTGTTTATCATGAGAAAGGAAATTCAGATTTCAGAGTGGGGAAAGAAGTATTAAAATGAATGCAGTTTTTCTGTCTGTACTCACTTGGGGAGCCTGATGTGGGAGGTCATGTTAGAAGTTTCTGATTTAGCTGCTTTCTTTCAGAGGGTTGTCTCCTGCAGAAGCAGAGTTCAATTATCTCAATACAGCTCGTACCTTAGAACTTTATGGAGTTGAATTGCACTATGCAAGGGTAAGTTTGGACAGACTGGTGTTGCAATGTAAAAATGTATTCCTCTGAGATTTATGTAAAAATACACTTTTCTTTCTAGTGAGCCTTCCTGGCTTTTCCTTACAAGAGAAAAATAAAAGAAAAAATTATTAGGTGCCTGACTGGGATTTACTGATTGCATATCCACTGTTTCACTCTAGTGAGGTATTTCTTTGCTTAAATTTGTGCTTAGTTGTCTGTGTGTTAATCAGGTGGAGCTTTCATGCCTTGAATGCCAGTTCATTTGGCTACTGGCAAATAAGAAAAATCTGCTTTGTTGAATGTGCATTTGAAAATATTTAATTTGGTTCCAGCTAGAAAGTTGGAATAGAATTTGAAATGTTCCCCACTTAACTGCTCACAGTATCTACTGCTATTGCACACACATTGAGAGTTCTTTAGCAGGTGCTTCATTAGAGTGCAAAGATATTTCAAGAAAAATGTGCTATTTAAATATGCTTACAATATTGTTTGTTTTAGAGTCTCTCCTCTCTGTGTTCTGAGATTGCAATTTCCTTTCAGGTAGGAATTGAAGTTGCTGGTTGCTTTTAGTGTAGCAAATGCCAAGCCAGTCTATTAGTGCTGCTATTCTTAATAAACCAGAATATTCTCATATTTATTTCCTCAAAGTTGGTGAAACACAGAAGATCTAACTTGATAAATTAAATTTTTTGGGAGCTTATATAGAACTCAGAGCAAACACTTGGGTTTGTCCTAAATAGGAGGGAATAATTGAATTTCTTATTTGTCTTATAAAAACACATTTCCTTCCACATTAATTTGTGTATTTAGAGAGAGATGAGAATGAATATATATATGAGGTTTCAAAATATATTTACATTGTTCTTCAGGTAATTTTCTCTTTTCTTTTAAAGGATCAGAGTAACAATGAAATAATGATTGGAGTGATGTCAGGTGGAATACTGATTTTTAAGAACAGAGTACAAATTAACACCTTTCAGTGGTAAGGACAGTTGTTTAATGTTTTTATTTGCCATTTCAAAATATTTTTACCACTCTTAAAAAGACTGAAACTTAAGTTGTATCATATCATATATTGAAATTATTTACCTTATGTGCTATGGGGAATTTTGTGGTGGGCTGGTCTGCATGCTGAGCTGTTAAACAACTTTGAAACTCTAATGAAACTGTAATGAATTTCAATATTGTTTCTATTCAGGGGTTTGTAAGTGTACTTGACATTTAATTAACTATATAGGCAGGCCAGTGTGATGGTCTAGCTTACAGTCTTTAATGAGACAGCTGAATTGAAAAATATTAACCTGGAGATTGACTGCTCTGTTTTATGACCTATAAACTAATTGTACTGTTGGTTTGTAATTTAATGTAGTTATGATACTTGTGAATAACTGAGGTGGAGCATTCAGCATATTCTCATCTATTCATCTGTAAATAACCATTTTCATGATAGGATCAAAAAAGTGCATTTACTGCATAAAATGCTGTCATTTATTCCTTAACTAAAAGAATTTTAAGGCTTTTCTGTAAAGAGGGAGTTATTCCCATTAAATATCCTACCCTATTTATCAGTCTACTTAAGTTGGGATCCTATTAATCATTCATGTAATATCAGGAAAGATCTATGAGAACTCCTGTTTTGTACAGTGACTTCTGTAGTGCTCTTTAGAAGTGCTCTATAACCTCTGTGGTGCTCTATAGAAGTTGTGTCATCTTGCTGGAAATGCCTTTCTTAGCTCCCACAGAAGTGACCTTTCCTTGGTTTCCTTTGCTGGTTTGGAATCCACTTTGACAGCCTTATTACTTGTGTCACTGAGCTGTTATAGCTGCATTCTGAGTGGGTAAAGTCAGTCATATGTGATTATCATAACAGATTTTAGTTCACCAGGCAAAAAAGCTGTTCATTCTAGAGAAAAGATCAGAACTGTTCATTTGCTACTGGTTTTGCATTTTTGTTTGCTACTGTTGTGTGTTTCATCTTTTCTGCAGCCCAGTGAATTTCTGAGATATTCCGGTTTTCTGTACTGAGCTTCATCTCAAGGTTTATTATAGGATGTTGCATATTTTGTGGTTTCCCAAGCTGAGAAGCGGTGTCATTGGTCGAATTTTACTTGATTCTTGTAGAGAAAGAAAAAATATAACTATATCAAAGTGTTACCTGCAGCCAATAGAGCTGAACATGGGTGAACATTTCACCTGTATGCATTTGAAGAAAAGTAAGTCTGAGACAGTTACAAAGCATGTAAATTTCAAGTCTTCATGGTTATTGGGCAAATTAAAACTGGATCTTGGAATGATAAACCTGAAACTACTGTATCAGTCAGTCAGACCTGCCCTTATAATAGTGACACGTTCCAGGAAAAGATACCCTTCATGTGGTGAGAGTTTTGAGATGTTGGAGCTGTTTCTAGGTTAAGGCTGCTTTATAAATGGAGTGCTGTAATAATTAAGAAGGTTTTATTTCAGTCTGATTTTACTGCTGTTATTTTTGGGAAAACAGCAATAGTAGAAATAGGTTCTGTAAAGCACACTGGTAAATTACTGAGTATTCACAATCTGAGTCATAATTAAGCTACATGTCCTTAATGGAAGTTGGAGGTTTCTGTGAGTTCTGCTTCATATTGTTTGCATGCCAGGGATGCTGTTCTAAATTCTTAGTTTGGTTTTGTGTGTGTGTAATTACCTAAGCAGTTTTTCTTTGTATTCAACCATATCAGCTGATACCAGGGATATTAATTTATTGCTGTGAAGACTATCGTTACAACATAACTGGTCTTTACCAAAAAAAAAAGGAAAAGAACCACCCTTCCCCTTTTCACCCTGTTAGAGGGTTTCTTTTGCTATGAGTACTAATCTGAAATACCAATTTCCACAATATAGCTCAATAATAAACCTATTACCCTTTCTTTCTATCCATAATCATGCTGCTGCTCTTGTGCCACTAGTACTGATACGACTTTTTTGCTTCCACTTATTCTTGTTCCTATGCAAGTGGAGCTGTGTAATGTCTTCTCGGTGCTTTATGGGTATAGGAGATATTTGGATACCTGTTTTTCAGTACTCCTGAGTTTTGAGACATGTGAGAGGATAGAAACGTATGTACGTGGGAGGAAATAAAGCTTTAGCTGTATTGCTAAAAGAAGAATCAAGTAAAATGTCTTTGCCCTCTCACTCTTAATTTGATATTACATCTGAATTGCTCATTATGAACCTTTTGATCATGGGGTGAAATGAAACAGGAGGAGGACAAGTGAGGAATAGGGGAAAACAAAGGACAATGCCTTTTATCCCATGTGTCCTAACTTGATCTTCCTGTATTGTATATAATTCTTCCTTTCCTTAGACTTTGCTACCAGGCACAGAGACCTGGGAATCCAAGGAGATTGAAGACCAAAGGAGAAGATTATGAAGTACATCAGCCTTTCATTTGTTATTAAACCACCTGTTCAGCAGCTGTAAACTTGCTTTCCTTAGCCTGTTTGTGCTTGATATATCTCTGGAAAGCTTTGTTGCCTTTTGCATCCAGTGCAGGTTGCAACTGCAGTTGTGCTGTGGATTTCCTAGTTTTATCCATGAGTGACTAGGTGGTACTGTGTTCCTCCTTGGTTGTCTGATCCTGCTTACACACCTTGTACACTTCCTTTTGTGTTTGAGCCCAGTCAGCAATTCTGAGTACATCTTGGCTGGCCTCTTCCCATGCTTGCATGTTTTCCAGCCCATCAGGATTGTTCTGGATTGACAAGGTTGTCCTTTAAGACTGACTACCTGACCTCTGTTCCTGTGACCCAAAGGCAGCTTCTGTGGGATTTTGCCCACCAGGACTCTGAACAAACTGGAGTTCCTTCTGAACCTTTGGTTTAGTCTGCTGCATCCCTCCACTTCCTTTAAGATCTTAAGCTTTGCCATCACACAGCTGCTGGAGCTGAGTTTGTCTTTGGCTACTAAATCTGGACAGTCCTTTCCTGTTTGCGAGTTGAGTTACCAGGAGCATCTTCCCTGGGTGACTGGCCCAGAGCCTGTGTCAGAGGTCTTGCTCTGGAAATTTGCTGGATTTCTCATGTCCTGCTTTATCGCTCTCCCAAGGGTCTGGGTGACAAAGCCATTATGAGAACCATGGCTTGATATCGTGAGACTCCTTTCATGCATTTGAGTGCAGACTACAATTTATACTAGGATTTCAAATATTTCTTCATTTATGAAGATATATTTCATTATTTAGGATGTCTGAGATGACTGTAGATAGGAAAACCATACCAGGAAAATAATACTGATGCCTGCCTGTTCTTATGCTTTTCCTTGGATATGCAGTATTGTCAACAGTCAGAGAAAGGAAGCATAGGCACACATGCCATTTTCTTGGGCTGATTATGGATGTGGTCATTCAGTGCCTAGCGGGGTATTAGCAGTGCATGGGAACTCTCTTATCTGCTGTATTTTTTTGAAATAACTGGGAACAGCTTTGCTGAGTCATTTCTTTGTACTTGAATGATGGCTCTTTTCAGTTGAGTTAGACCTTATTGGCTAATGTTACAGCTTTGAATCTGCTCCAAATGGTTTCAGGCTTAGAAGTCAGCTGACCTCACTCTGTGAGCCTAAATTATGGGATATGATTAAATCCCTGTATGTATTATTCTTATTCTCCTTGAGTTTGTAAATCACCAAGGGCGGTAATTTCTTTAGCAGAAGAGGAAACCCCAAAGAGTGAAAGATAGTAAATGTTTATATAAACTGAATAATTGCTAAGTAAATCTGATATGTCACAAAGTGTATGGAGCTCCCTTTTTAGAAAAGATATATATTTAAATGTTCTTTTAATTGCACTGTACACCAAAATGTTAGAAAAATTAGTAATAGCTTACTTGTTGATTAACTGCAGCCTAAATAGTCTAATATTGTTTTTTTCTGTTTCTCACAGTCAGACTGTTAATCACTAGTACATGTCCTATCCAGCAAATATAAGACCCATCTTATATTACCCTTAAGCAGTTTTTGTCACAGGAGGTTCTAAGAAGATTGATGTATTGCCAGGGGAATAGTTTGAATTCAGTAGATAAGTAACTCCCCTTTAAGTTTCAAATCATTGAGAAACTAATTCTGATAGCAAAAATTCAAGAATTAAAAAAAACCCTAAACTAACAAATAGGACAGTTACTGCTGCTGTGGGTTTTATTATTAACTGTTAAACTAATGGCAAGCCTGGGAAAGGAAAAAAATGGTAAAAGATGTAAATAAGCATAATTTAAACACTAATGTTCACAGAGTCTTTATATTACTGCAGATAAAGACTCTCCCAACAAATTAGGACATCCCACTTAGGTTCCTGCTCTGAATAATCCCCTGGAGAAAAATGTCTTCATTTGATTTAGTTAAGAAGATAATTTCTATATATAGATAGCCAACTCAGGTGTCTGTTAATGTTTTGCTTCTCATCCTGCTTGGTCTAAAGGGTTTTTTTTAATTAGCAAGTGATAAATATGCAAGTAGTAATTCCAGTCAGTTTGCAGTCTTGTATCAGTTGTTCATTTTTCAAGTAACTGTTACTATGTTTTTCTTTTCACAATTTGAACCTCCCTTTTTTCTTGACCAAAGTGATACTCCTGTGTATTTAATAAAATATATGAACTATCCTAATATTACATTTCTTTGAAAAAATGTATCATTAAATTGTGATGAAAATACAGCCTGTCTTTTCCCATTTTGTATAACCACTATTAGAGTGACCATCCAAACCAGACTGGAATTACTGTCAGTATTTCATATGTTTATAGATAACCTGAAAGGTGAACACTCCTGTAGGCAGATTTTTCCCTGTCTTGTGATATTGTAAATGTTTTTTTCCTCCTAATAGTGTGATCATTTGTTTTAAGGTTGCGAGTCCCATCTCTGTGCTTACATCTTAGCTATTTTACTAAAACAAGTTCTGGTTATATTTAAAGACTTGTAAGAACATAGAGAAAGAATGTCTTTCAGGGATCAGGTGAAGTTCAAAGGATTTTTTTCATATTCTAAGGGATAATGAAAGTGGCTTCAGAAAAGAGAACATCTGCCTGGAATGACCTGGGGATAGAAAAACTCTTTGGGCTTTGGAATGGGGAAAAGATACCAAAATTAGCAAATGCCTTGGGTTTAGGATGTAAACAAGTGAAATTGATGGATAATGTAAATATACAGCTCATAACTTTCAAATTATACAAAATATTTTATATAATCTTTGGTATCTTATTTTTTGTCCATGGAAATGAAATCTGTTCTCTCTAGAAAGTATATTTTGTGTAGGTGTTTAAGCCTTTAACCATGATTCAGTATATTAAATGTTTTAGTATTGTGGTTTTATTTTTCGTTTAGGTTGAAGATTGTAAAAATTTCTTTCAAGTGCAAGCAGTTTTTTATTCAACTTAGGAAAGAATTGGTGAGTACTGTCTTAAATTTGATCTGAAAACAATGAAATTTCTTCTACTGCATGTCTGCATTACACTGACTGATACTATGTTGATTCTTGGCTTTGTCTGCAATTAAAAGTCCAGTTTCACCAACATTGTGGCTGTTTCATGTTTCAAATAGGCTATTACAGTGCTTTATTAGTTTTCTTTTTAATTTGATTTCCCTTATACTTTAGATACTTTTAGTTTTAAATTTGTATGCAGGAAATAAAAGTTGTTTACATAAGATAAGTATGGAAAAGGTTGAAAGTAAGTCAGTATTAAATTTAAATTTTATAAAAAACCAAACTAAAACTGAAGGTAGTACTTGATGCTGCTTCAGTTGTGTATATGCTTGTAAATTGGTGTTTGATAAACATGTTGATTTGTATTATTCCGATTCGGTAATGCATAATGACTTTATTACTTATATTTGTAGTTCTAAATTACACATGGTAAATTTTTATGCCTGCTTCTGAATTTCTTGTGGAAAAGGCTGGAGCTGAATGTTTCACTGCTTGAGGTGTGTGTTTGCTACCCCAAGAAGCACCACAGGACCACTGTGCATTTAATTCAGTGAGAAACGGATTGTTCTGTGCCCCTGAGAGATGAGCTTCCATCACAGACGTAGCCCTGGGGAAAGATGGAGGAATTTATTAAAACTATGACTTCATAATTTATTTGTCAGATTAGTGAAGAGGTTTTGTGCAATTCTTACATCTGGAAAGATTTACTGTGAGGGTGGTGAGACACTGGAACAGGTTGTGGGTGCCCTAGGCCTGGCAGTGTTCAAGGCCAGATTGAAAGACCTGGTGTGGTGGGAGGTGTCCCTGCCCATGGCAGGTGGGTTGGGATTAGATGATCTTTAAGGTCTCTTCCAATCCTTAATGTTCTGTGATTCTATGATTCAAAGACCTGAAATGCAGAGTTACAGACTAGATAGAAAAGATTACTCTAGGCAGAAATGCATCTTGAGTGTGTCCTGGTTTAGGGCAAAATTTGGGAGGAAACCCAAACTGATAACGAACTCCGTGCTTCTTTTCTCCCCCTTTGCTCTCAGAACCAGCCTTAAAGGTGCAGAACTCAATATCCAGCATAAACAGAACAGACAGTTGGGGATACAAACATCATACATAAAGTCACCCCAGAACAGAGTACTATAGGGCTGTTCTGGGTTTTGAAACAATATGGTTAAACAAGAAAAACATGTGTTCTGTCAGGTCAGGCCAATGTCTGGTGATTAGTGCTGAAAACAGGAGTCATACAGGTGTATAACAGTTCTGTCATAAAAACAGATCCTTTAAAATCATGAAGTGAACAGGAGTGTCTGTCAATGTGAGCAGACATCATGCAACGTGAGCAGAAAAGTGGTGATACAAAAAAGGTGGAGAGGGAATGTTGTATTGGGGTAACACAGCATTTTTGTAGAACCCCACTGGAGCTACAGGCTTGTTCTCAAAGGCAGGCTGAGGTCAAATTTTGTCTTGATACCAGTGTGTGTAATTTCCATTGCAGTTGCAGGAAAGTTGAATTTGCATGTGAGATGAGAATTTGGGGGTTTTTTGGAATTCAGAAATTATGAACTGCAGTTGTTTTCTAAATCAAAACTTGATGAAAATGCTGTGGTAGCAGAGTTCAGGACCTTGAAGATTAAGATACCTAGATATAAAATAGGACTGGGTACTGTGTACTTGAGTATTTCCTCTATTTTCTGCAAAAAATAAATCTCCTTATAAGAGATGGTAATACAACGATAGCTTTCTCATCTTGTTTCTCTGTTGCTTTTTAATGCTCTACATATTGTTACTTGCATGAGAATGTAGTTTATATAATTAATTTCTCTTCTGAGACATCTTATCCAAGCCAAAAAATTTAAAGGCCTTGCAGTGTATTTCTTTAAACTTTGTGTATCAGATGAAAACTGGTGGCAAGAACTTAATTTTCATTTATTCCAAGTCATGAATATCTTAAGATCAAAGCTCAGATTTGGCTTCCAAAGAAGTCATACTTAAAACTAATTTTTTAATCACAGCTAATATTAAAATTATTGTTTCCAGAGTTATTTTTGCTGACTAGATTCATAGGATAAGATTCATCTCACCGATATTCAGCTTTGCGTAGGTTACAAGAACCTATTTTCTGTTTCATGATACTCGGCTCACCAAAGCTCATCATTAGATTTCCTTTGTAATAATAATCACCTACAAAGGTGTAAAGGCTGAAATACCTTGCACAAACAGGAAATATGTTTTAGGATGGATTAGGTTGCTCTCTGGTAGTATATTCTTCCTTTTGCTTTTGTTTTTGCTTCCATTAACAATGAAGGGAGCCTAAATGACTCTCTTTAGGCAGCAGACACTAGGTGAAGTGACTCAGTGATTGCACATTTGGTATGTAAAAGATCTCTGGTCTAGTTCTTTGAGTGCATGTTTTAAATCACCTATTTACAATATAGCAGAGGAAATACATTCATGGTATGCTGATGATGTGTTTCAAACTGGTGTGTAAATATATAACAAATTGTACATCTGAGAAACTTCATTGATTTGAATGAAAAGCTGAGATGCTGTAGAATATTAGGTTAGTGGACTTGGGAAAGAAATCTTTCACTGTTTTTTTTTTTTTCCCAACTGGGCCATATAAAGATTTATATAATCCTTAAAAGATATTTTTCAAATACTGCTAATGAATGTTGAGAGCTTTTAATTGCAATAGTCCTCAAAAGTGCAAGTGCCTTATCTCATAATCGCCTATTAAATTTATTTGCTGACTTGGCATAGCTTAAAGGCATCAACATGACTAAAGAATGATTTACCTACTTTTATTAGATTGTATCTGTGTTTAAATAAATCACTTAAATGTAGTGAGATGAAGCAGTTGAATGTCACAGTTGTTTCCCAGTGGTAGTGTAATACAATATTCAGTGGAAGCTGGTGGAGTATTCTGACAATCATATGGCTGAGCATATATCCAACACTGGAGTAGATTTTTTTCCATTGTTTTTTTATTATTTTGTGGGGGGAAAGTATGTTATATGTAGGACTTCTTCATCCAGCCCCATAGAACCCTAGCTTCATTAGAAGCCCCCTGAGCCATTACCTCAATAGCAGGTTTTTCCTCTGTATCTTTGTTCTGCCTGTTCTGTGTGCTGCTTCCTTTTCATGCTTTGAAGCTGCTTGAGAATGATTCAGTAGTTTATCTTTTCTAGATGTCTCCCTAAACTTCTCTGGTTATGTTTAGTTACACCATTAGCTGTAGTAATATCAGTAGCCATTATCCATTTCTTAATGCCATCCATGTTTTTGTGATCTTGATCCTTTGACAGATAAAGATCCTTTGACAGCTGTTCAAGATTTTCTTTTGCTCTTTTAGAGGCCAGATGTCCATTGAAAAATTACTTGAGTCCGGAACTAAACAATATGATAGGTTTCTGGCCATAACTGAAACCTTGTTTCAGTGAGTGGCCAAGATAATTGATTTAATTTTTTTAAATTATAGATTATGTATCTGAAGTTTGTGCTTTGTATTTTGACTTTTTGACTGACTTCTAGAAAGAACTTGGTCTGAACTTGTAAGGTGGTGCATGGGCTTATCTGCCCAAGTACATACTTGATCTTAAGTAGCACTTGCATTCATTAGATGCCTTCTTGATTGCTGCCTAATCCTATCAAAGTTTGTGTGTTGCCTTTTTTTTGTGAATATCAAATACTGTTGGCAGAGGTATCTGTGCTGCATCTAAGCTTTCACTGTACTTCTGCCCATTATTTCTGGAAGAAGTCTATGGGAGCATCTGCCATTATAAAGTCTTTTTGTCTCTCTGAGATGTGGTAGGGAATTCGTGCTTTTCTTTTCTGGGATTTTTCCTTGTTTAGCTAAAGTAAAAGGGTCTCATTAGAGATTAAGTTTTTCAACCCAGTTTCTTTTCTGAGCAGCAAGAGTTCTGCTCTGAAGTCACTGTTTCAAGGCAGGCAAAGGTGGGTTTGAATGAATGGCCCCACTCAAGTTGCTTATTCAAATACTGAGCTGTTCTGTGGGAGAGGAGCACCAGTATCCAGTCTGCTTTTTTGTTGGGCTTGTGTTTTTAATAATAGGAATCACAAAGATTACTTGGACTTCACTATACCTTACCTCTGTTTTCCTGTCTTACTGTAGTTTTGTGTTGGGGCCCGGAGCTTCATTACCACTATTGCATCCCAGCTGCTTCACTCTTCCTCTCCATAGCAAGCAGACTGTTTTCCTCTCCACAGAAACAATTAATAAGATGATAATTTTGGAGCAGAATCCTGCTGTGACTCTCTGAGGTAGTCTTCTAATGTTGATCTCAACAGACATAACCCCTGAAATGTCTGCATGTCGTTATCAGACAGTAGAGCATTCTCCATCTTGCTGGAGCCTTGTGCTATAAAAACATTCCATGGGCTGCAGGGCTGCAGTATAACTGTCCTGTTACTTTATGTGATTTCAGCTGAAGTGCCATGGATATTACAAATGTCAGCTTGGGGTCTTGTGCTGAGCCCGCATTGATTCAAGCCTGGTGTTCCCAAGGAATACAGGAACCCTATTCTAAATCCAGCAGTAGAACCAGAATTATCAGCTAAGATGAATTTCAAGTGCCAGATACATTAGAATATTACAGAACCATCAAGGGTCAATAAGGGAGGGATGAGTGCACTTAGGAGACAATATCATATTATTCTTTACCTTAAACAATGTTTCCCAGCTGTAATTGAAATGAAGGATAGGGCTTGAGAATCAGTTCTCCCTGCACTGCATGAAAGCTTTAAAAGCTATGAATAGAACTATTGTTAAGGTACCTTTAAAGCTCTAGCACACCAAGTTCCTGTGAAAGTGCTGTCTTGCATTACAATTAAGTTGATCTTGCTGCAGCTCCTTCTCATCCTGCCATACCAGCTCCTCCTTCATGATTCATGTCTGATCTACTGATCAGATGGTGGCATAAGATTTAGATCAGCTCACTTTCTGGAATACAAACTAGCAGAAACAGCAGGTTATATTTTTTCCCCAACTCATAATTATAATACTTTAAATGACATTAAAATGCATGATCAACAGCTCCATATAACTTGTCAAATTTTCTTTTCCAACTGTTTAAAAGGCTGACAGAACATGAAAATTTGCTAAATCATGATGGCCTGTTGTTAGAATCTAAAAATTTAGCTGCTTCATCCTTTACTGGATCTAGATGAAGGCAGTTCATAATTACACGTAGTTGCTCTCTTGCAGAATAGTAGTCTACCTTGTTTATATTGTTTGATTTTTATATTGTTGATGAAACCTTTTATAGCTGCATAGATAATGGACTTGATTTCTGTTATCTTGTTTCTGAGTGATTTTTAAATGGTTTTGTTCACATGTTCATTTCTTGAATATATTTTCCTAAATTTCATCAATAAATATGTAGAATTTGCTGGCTTTTTAAAATCCGCTTTATTTTGGCCTAAATTTTTCCTATGGCTGAAAATACAGTATCCTTCTTGTTCCTCAACACAATACTGGGTGAAGAATTGCAGGTCTGGGTGAAGAATTGCAGGTCTCTCTGTCTTGGTTTCTCAGCAGATCTGAAGAACAGCAAACCAACAAAACCTTAACTTGGAAAATGACTTTACTACTAAGTGAAATGAGTTAAGGTGTGCCAAATGTTGGGAAGAATTTAGTACTGTGAAGAGAAAGAAGAACGCTGCTGATATTTCTGAACCTAAGGAGCTTGTTATCAAGCTCTCTCAACAGGCAGAATCGCTTAGCTTCCTTTGCTGTTTTGCTTCTTGCATTTCCCAGGAACCTAATGAGTCATTTACACTAGGAACTGTCACTTGCTCTTGAGATGGATACCTGTTCCCAGTCTCCAGCTGCTGCATGTGCATGACAATTACTCAACTGTAGTTTTGAACAGAGGCACATTGTCTTTGAGCTCCCAAATCATGGAATTCTTTGCATGTAGTTTGGGTCATACCTTTTAGACTTGTTTCTATATAAGTCACCCTGTTAACCTTTGAGCAGGGTCTTTTAAAAAACAAACAACAACTCAAAAGAAACCTCTTTAAAGAATTTGTAAAGGTATTTTTAAAAGGTTTGTTTTACATAAAGTTAATAGAAAATTAGAGTACCAGTTCAAATAGCATGATTTAAGAAAAATACCCAGAAGCCAACAATATTTATCTTATTTTCAAAAATAACTTGGAATAATTCTTAACTGAAATACATTTTTCTCACTTTTTAGCATGAATCTAGAGAAACATTACTGGGATTCAATATGGTAAATTACAGAGCATGTAAAAATTTGTGGAAAGCTTGTGTTGAGCATCACACGTTCTTCCGTTTGGACAGACCACTTCCACCTCAGAAGAACTTTTTTGCACATTATTTCACTTTGGGTTCCAAGTTCCGGTACTGGTAAGTGCTGATTTGAAATACATGGGAAGGAATAGGAGTGCTCATCAATAAACACAGGGAATTATCTAGAATCTATATTAAAACATAATTCAAGTACATTTTGTAACCTGCAACTGTTCCCCTTCCCTATTGGCCTAAGTTTTAAATGTCACTAATTTTTTATGATAGCTTGAAAATGGTTATTATATTATTAGTGGTTGTTATTACACTAGTGCTCAGAGATTGTCTCCCAAGCTGCGTTTCTTGACCTGTCCTTTTGCTGGGTTATGTTTATCTTAAAAATATTGTCTCAAAACTTCAAAGTCTTTGACCTGGTGTTTTTGAAAACTGAGTCTTAGATACTTTGTGCAGCAACAGCAACAAAGTAGACCTAAATAAATGCCAAATACAAATCACTGAAAAGATCCTTGTACAAGTAAAGCCCACTTATCTACATGTATACAAATAGGAATTAGGTGAAAACAAAGGACATAAATGCTCTGTATCAAAACCAGAACTTTAGAAAATAAGGAGAAAATTAAATCCATATTTTTTTTAGGATGAGCTTAAAATAATAGGCAAAAAAAACTTGGAGGTGCACAGAATGACTGTGCAATAACTATAATCCCTGTAATGCTGGAGTGGGTGGCGTTGGGTTTTGGTGGTTTATACTTTTTATTAAAAAAAAAAAAAAAATCTCTTCAGTGACTGAATTAACTGTCTCTTCACGTAATGCAGAATGCCAGTGGTTTAAATCATGCCTGAAACAGAAAATAACAGAGCTACTACTAATCGTCCATCTAGAATGGCAGTAGTGTCTGTGACGTATAAAGGGACATGATGAAAAGCTAGAAAACACAATAACAGGCTATTTCTGTCACACTTGTGAATTGCATAAATGTATAAAGAGGAAAGTAATTCAGTGGCTAACTGTTTATAGCATCTGTTTTTGACCAGCATTCACAGTACTCATTTGAAAAACAGCATTCTATGGTCCTGAACAGTGTTTGAGACTTGAATCAATGTTGCTGTAGAGAATTTCAGGGAACTTTTTCATTTCTGTAAGGATTTTGAATCTGAATCATTGTGGTTACTATTACAGAATAACTCTTTGATGATGACATTCAACTTAAGCTAACATAAGATGAAAAGGGAAACTGCATAAAAATGAAGAAGGTCATTAAAGTTGCTGAAACAGCCAAAAGGCTGGAATTTCTGCAAGTGGTTTGAGAGCTTGTTGAGAGGCAGTGTAACAGGAGTAACATGGCACACAAGGAGAGGTTAAGGGCATTAGGCTTGTTTAATCTGGTGGAAGAGGAAGATAAGGGGGAATTCAGTAGAAATCCTAAAGCTACTTCAAGGGTAATGTCAGTACTGATGGACCCAAAGGTGCTGGCAACAGGCAGGTGAGATTTCACCTTGAAGATTCTGGGTGGACATGAGGCAAAGTGTTTGGTTTTTCAGAGCTTCATTGCTGGAAAATTGGACTGGCTGTGGGGTCTCTGTTAGTGGAGGCTTTGAAAAGTCAGCCAGACAAAGCCATTGCTAGAGGTGACCTAGTGTTAGCAGGAGATTGGACTAGAGACTTCTAGCCAACATTTTGTGATCAGAAGGAGTCAATAAAATACAGAACTGACAGGACTAGACATAATTATCTCTTCTGAAAGAAATCAGGGACATGAAATTGTTCAACTGTTAAATTGTTACATAAGCTATTTCCATTGGTATAAAATACTTCTATGCATCAAATATTAAAGCAAAATTGGTTGGTTTTGGCTTTTTGTTTTGGGTTTTTTTTTGTTTGTTTTTTTTTAAAGGCTTCCAAGAGGAGTCTAGAAGATTGTTAGTGAGCAAATGTGACTTCTGTACACTGTCATTGGATTTTTCAAAATGCTTCTTACAGTATTCCTCACCAAATACTCATGAAAAAACATGAGGCGTTTTACTGTGTATTAGCATCTCTTTTAACCAGATGGGAAACAAGTAGGTTCCTTCTTCACAGCGGAGGGAAGTTACCACTGAAGTGATACAGGGTTTTGTAGTCAAATCCGAAGTCAGCAGTAGGTTTTGGTGGTGTTTCACAGTGAGGGCTGAGTAGGCAATAAAATAATAGATCAAGTTCAGTGCCCAGAAATGCAAAATAAATTAGAGAGAAAAGAGCAGGAATATCTCTGAAAACCTTAAATCAGTTATTAGTAGTCGTTATAGAAGGACAAATACAATGATACTCGAATTATTGGGTAGGAATAAAGGGAGATGCAGCCAACTTACTGCTTGCTGGAGTTAAAAATGTGTAACCCCAGCAATTTAGGTGGTAGCAGGTTTGGAAAGAAATTTCCTGGGATTGCAGCATGGCAGAGGTTGGAAGGCAGCTCAGGACATTGTTGAGTCCAGTGCCCTGTTCTAACAGGGTCCACTGCAGCATATTGCCCAGGAGAGTATCCAGCCAGGTTTTGAATGTCTCCAAAGAGGAAAACTGTGCCCTCTCTGAGCAACCTGGTTCAATGTTAAACTATCTTTGAAGTAAAAGCTTTGTTTTGTTTTGTTTTGTTTTGGTGGGTGGTGAGGCTGTTATTTTGTAGCCCTCTCCTTGCTGCCTGCCCTGATAAAGATGTCTCATATTTCTCTTTGTGCCGATTGCCTCTTGTCCCATCTCTGGGCTCCCTTAAGAAGTGTCTGGCTGTAATTTTTACTTTCCCTTTCTTGCATTTGGTCCTCCTGAGCTTTCTCTTCCTGAGGATGAACAGTCCCAGGCGTTTCAGCTTTTCCCCATCCATCAGATGCTGCAGACCCTTAGTCTTTGTGGCCCTTTGCTTGACTTGCCGAGCTCTGGAACTCCACCAAGCGTTCCAGATGTGCTCTCACCTGTGCTGGACAAACCTGCTCTCCAGCCAGGTGACAGTCAGCCTGTGTGTGGGGTTATTCCTCCTCAGTTGCAAGTCTGCATTTTCCTTCACTGAATTTCATGAGATTGCAGCTGACCCATTTCTCAAGTCTTCACATATCCAGTAGTTTTGTAATATGAACATGAAAATAGCTGATTCTTTGGTTTTGTGATGTAAATATCCCTGTAGGACACTCTGTGCTTTGCTGGTATCTTGTCACTAATTCTTAAGTGCTGATAGATACTCAAAAATGGCATTTTTTTTCTAGAAGAGAAATTATGAAATATCATAAATAATTTTTGATTTGACACAAGACATCTGGTCTTATATGAAAAGTCAGCAAGTTCCAAGATCTAAATTTAGTTTTGACAAGTGGCATAGAAGAGTACAAACCTGATGTGCTTATAATGTAATTTTTTTGTGGTATTTTACTAAACTAAGTAGCAACTAAGTTATCAACGTAGCAACTAAGCAATTCAGGGAATAGTTTAGGAAGAGTATGGAAGAGATGCTGTAAGTTTTTGATGGGGACTATAACAGGAAATATTATCAAGTGTTAAGTGTTACCCAAAGATCCAAGCAGAGATTTCTTACTGCTTTGGATAAAAAAACAAACAGAAGGGAAAGCTTTTGTTGAATCTAAAATTATTTGGAAAGAAGACATTTCTATGAAATGCTTTCTGAGGTTATGCTATACTGAAGCTAGGACAATTGCATGATTGAAGAAAGAATTTAGGCATTTTGTTGAGACGGTTCAATTTTAAAGAATAAATTGTTATTGAATAATATTGGATTTAGCAGTTTGATTTTGTTTTGCTTCCCAGTGGGAGAACAGAAGTCCAATCTGTGCAGTATGGTAAAGAAAGAGCAAATAAAGACAGGGTATTTGCAAGGTAAGTAATTTACATTCTTTACTATTTCCCCCTTTATATATTTTGAAAACTCAGAATAGCCTTCAGTCTACGTAGTTTGTTGTTATATGTATTAGTCCTCTTAGTGCTATTTTTATTGCAAAGAATGGTCTCCTGCTGTTAAAATACTCCATTAAAATACTGTGTTAATGGATATTTTTGTCTGTGATAATAACCTGCAGCTGTACATGTGTATTTCCTTTAGAATAAGTCCAGTGAGTCTTTCTTGTGAGAACAGCTTTATCACTGTAGTCTCCATGAGGCATTTTACCATGAAAAGCAAGCTGCCTCTGGAGGTATTTGGTCACAGAGCAGTTGGCTAATCAAGAATATATTGCTTAATTTTATTCCAGGCTCCTGAGGAGTTTAGTGATTACAATGAAGGAGTCAAGACATAGATTTAGTTATTTCTTCAGAAATTATGATGCTGTTTTCCAAAGTAAAACAGCTGCTACATCCACCTGGCAGTTTGCTCTGATCATTAATAGACTTCTTTTGGGGAGGGGACTGCTCTGTCCTTTTTTTATGCTTCTGCTTATACTGATGTCTCCAAGATGTCTCTGGAGTTCAAATTTATGCTTGCACACTTCTAGTAATAAGTCCAGGTGCCTTTGTAAGTGCCTGCAGACACTGTTTTTAAGGACATTGGTGAATTCTGCCTTGATTTCCTTCTGTCTCTCCACATATTCTTTCCCCTTGTGCATTAGAATATAATTTGGGTCTTAGCTCAGCCCATCATAGATATATAGCTCCATACTAGGTTTGGGAGGCAGAAATGCTGTAACATGCTGGTTCAACAAGTAGATTTTATAAAACCATTTTTTTGTGTAAAATTACTTTTTCCTCTATTTAATTAACTTTGGGAATGTGAGTGAATTTAGATATGTACTTGGAACAACTATTTTTAGTACTCGGGAGACTCAACACTGTGACAGGTGAGCTTTACTTCTGTACCTGACAGCTATGAATCAGTTAAAAACTATTCTTCTTGTTGCACTCTGAACTTGGCAATTCCCCACAAGTCAGGAGAGTGGAAGAGAGCTGATACTTTGTTTTGAGGAATATTTTTATCATTTCAGAAACTCTTATGCAGTAGATGGCAGTCTTCCCTTGCAGCAAAACCCAGGAAGTGCTCCTGGGGGTCACTTCTACTTTATGATATAAAGTTGGATAAAATCGATTAAGTCACTAAGTCAAAAGCCATGGCTGGAATTGCTCTCATTTTCATAAATCTTGGCTTTTTTAGTTAATAAAAATCTTGAATTTTCCATCCTCAGGAAGTTTATTTTCCACTGTTGCTTTTTTATTAAGAAATAGAGCATCTGTCCACATATTTTGAGTGTCTAAGAAATGTTGATGACTGATGTCTGAGGCATATATGTTTATATCAGTGAAATGAAATAATGGTGTATTGTAACAAATACATCTCAAAAGGCTTTTAATAAATCAGCTGCTTCTTCTTCCATCTTCCTCATGACAGTGTGCAGTTAATGCATTTTCAATTTTAAATATTTAATGTTTCTTAATATTTTCAAGACTGAAAAAAGCTTGAAACAGAAGACATTTCTGGAACACAGTGTTGTTCAAGAAATTTTATCTAAGAACATTAATTCTGTTTCTTCTAAACATTTATATTTCAAGTTGACATACTGAGTGGATGTCAGCCTTTTTGTATTCAAACAGAGGATAAATTTTGTTTTCCAAGATTTTTCCAGGTATAATGTGGGCTGTATTCCTGGAACCTGCCTTTCTCTTTTATGGTGTGTCTTTGTCAGACAAAGTCATGGTTGTGTTGAGCAGCTTTTTAAGCTCTCAGGTAGTCAGCATATTTTGGTTGCTTTTCAGTGTCTTTCTTGAGATTAGGTGGGCACATAAATTTAAATAATTGCTGTTGCTTTTGTTACTATTATTACACAGGGAGATTTATTCAAGATCAGTTAAAATTTTTTTGGTGTTTTTTTGTAGAGTTATCCAGATTTATTCTTGGATTTATCAGCAATATCTAATTAGGAACTACTTTATTTCAACTAATGCTGTCTAAGCAAACCTTTAAATCATTTCATGGTAAGAAAATGAACACAAAGAATTACACTGAGTTGTTACTTGAGTGATCTGTTTGTTCTGAGGTGGGAATTGATGATTGCCACAAGTAATGACCAGCTTGTCTGGCCTTTGCATGCAGATTGAAACGTGGGTACAGAGCACAAGACAGGGAAATAAATTTTTTAACAACCATTTAAATAAAACAAGCAGTTTCAACCTACAGGAGGCAGGCTTAGCTGTTTATTCTCAGGATTTTACTTGAAAATTAGCTGAAGGGTATTTTTTTTTCCAAATCACAGGAACATTTACTTTTAAAAATTGAATTATTACTGTGAGGCATATATTTTGTAATAAATTGCAGACATTTTGTAGATGCTGTTTTCGTAATCTTTGTGCAGCATGAAGTTCAGTGTTCTGAAGACTGTTGCTGCAGTTGTTTAGACATTAGAGGTTTTTTTGTTTGTTTCTTTAAACCATTTTCATTACAGCTGTTCTCTTGGCCTCACAAAACCCCATAAGAATTCACTGAAACTTAATAAAAGTAGATAATAAGAGTAAAAAAGGTTCAATCAAGTAATGAATTGAGAGAATGCTTAAAGGGCACTACTTTCTCTTAGGGTCCTTGCAAAATATTCTGGGGCTGTTCAGTTCTGGTGTGCACAGGGGCTGAAAGAAGAGTTTCAGTGAGTGGGTGTCAGTCATTTGTATCTGCAAACTCCCTATCATTAAAATGCAGTCTCTATTTCTGAAAATTCAGTCTTGCTTCAACTATGCACTTAGGTCAATTAAATAATTTTTCAGGTGTTTTAAGTTGTATATGTCATTTGTGTGATGTACCTTGCTGATTTGTGTATAGTTGGAGTCTCTCGGTCTGCAGCAGTATTTGTCAGTTTTGCTGAGCAATGCCTTGCCTGTACTCATTTTCAAAATACAAAGCAAGCCTGTGGCTTCAGATTATGTTTCTTTATGGGGCAGAAGTTATTGTTTAAATTCCACATGTATTCCCAAATGACCCCTTTGTTCCTTCCCAACTTCTGGAAGATTTTATCCTTTCAGCAGTGGGGTGCCAGACAAATTCTGTCATTGAAGGCTTTTCTGTACTGTAGCTGAGCTAATATAATGCCATGAGGTTTTTTTAGTTGCATTATGTAATTTCATCCCTGCTACTCAGTTTTGGGTGTTCTGGTTTGTTTTTTTGCTTTTTTTTGATTTTTTTTTTTGGGGGGGGGGTGGTTTGCATTCGCTATAACATTGCAGGTCGCAGACCAGGGAGCAGGTAAAATTTTCAGTTTCTGTTGCTACTCAAATAGATGGGAGTGCTTCAAACTTTCTTAGGAATGTCTCTGCAGATAGACCAAAATTAAATCTGAAAATCGCTATTTTCTTAACTATCAGTGCCCTGTTCTGGGTGCAATAGAAGCATCCAGGCTGAGCAGACAGAGCTGGAATTTAGAATTTCAAAGTTTTATACATCTTAGTTCCCTTCCCCTTTTTCCTGAGCTGCACTATGGCATGAGAAAATTATTTTAGTATTGTTAGAAGTCAGAGATACTTGACAAATTTCACAACAAATCTTATATGTTAAATAAAATAACTTATTTTTAGATTTAGAAGTGTTGAGGGGAGAACTAAAATCAAAAAGCCACAGCACTAAGAACTTCAGTTCTGCAGTGTGGTAATTTTTTCTTTGAAATTTCTGCAAAGACAGGAAATTGGGGCAACAAACATGAGTGGGTGGGGACTCTGAGGTTAGAGCTGTTAATAAAATAAATGAAATGAAGCTGTGGTGATAAACGCTGCAGCTGTTTACATGGTGGTAAGGTATTGCTTCAGAAAGATCAGACCATACCCACAGTAAAAGGTGAGTGTTTTCTTGAAATTGGATGTTTTCATAGGGAAGCAGGTGATGCTTTGCTCATTTTGGAGTTGTGTTCATTTGTTGTATGGATTGAGGAAGTTTACATAGACATATTTACGGACTGTGACTTAAGATACAAAGCAGTGGGGGTTTTGAAGCAGTCAAAAAATGTAATTTTTGGGAAAATTTAGGGGGTTTTCCCCTATATGCTCCTGTGTCTCTTTGTAATTTATCTAGTTTCACACAGGCAAGGATGGTGCACTTTTACTGTTGTTGCATGTTAAATAAAGAAAAGCCCCCTCTCCAATTCTCCTACATTCCATTTGTTGCTTTTTCCCTGAAGGTAAATGCGGTTCCATAGTTGCCTTTACCTGTCTGTCAGCAAATACTGTATCTGCAGTCCTGTATTTACCTAACTCAGCATTGGTTATAGTATGTTCTTCTGCATTTTTCCCTCAGACTGTTCTTTGGCTGGTAGTATAATCCACCTTTGGCAGAGCTGGCTCTTGGTGCTCATCTGCTGGCTGCAAACAGATGATTGGGTATCAGCAGGGTCCAGCTAATCAGAGCTCTGAGCAATAAAAGAAAAATGAAAAGCTAGAATTAGACATGCATTTCAGTTCTGCTATTTCAGTTTCATGTTATTTTACCTGTTCAGAGCTGCTCACATTTATATGTTTGTGAAAGAAAGATATCCAAGTGTTTTGAGTTGCTCACATTGGAAGCAAATTACAGAAATTGGAATTTTGGTTTAATTGATCTGATACCAAGCTAATTATTTTTCAAATCAAAGTAATAGTCCTTAAATATAGTGAAACACGCTAAGAAACTGGATGTGCCTCTCCTGAGGCATTGACACTTTCCCTCTTTTCAAATACCAATATACTATTAGATTCTTCCCCCAGGTGGAATAACTCCTGAAACAGTATTATTTAGAATAGCCTATCTCTCTTAAATGTCTGAAATTTGTCAGCTGTTACTCAGTAAGACTTTCAAGCAGCAAAGCAGAATGAAATACATGTTTAGAACTGCTTGGTGGGATAAAAATAAATCCCCCACAAGCATACCACCTCTCCATTAGTATCAAACAGTGTTGACATCTTACTTATTTCTGTATGTGAAGCTTATTCAATATAATGTTTGGTTGGTTTTTGTTGTACACTTTTTGATAATATTAAGGTTATGACTTGCATTGAGTTTTAAGTTCTCGGAGAAGGAAAATACATTTGTAACCAAGTTCCTCATTTTCAGAGGATGTAGTTTGTGTGCAGGTAATTCCTTCGTTTCTCAAAGTTCCTTCTTTCTGAGGTTGCTCTTTCAGTAAACCAGTAATAATGATGACAATAAAGAACAGTTTTATCATGTGCCACAAGGACAGTGAAGGCAGAAATTATTTTTTTATATGGGCTTTTGGAGCTGTAGTGCTCATACAATATGTTGTCACTTCATTGTGCAAAGGTGGAGAATTTTGTGATAGAATATGGAGGCAAATGGAAGTGAAATTATCATGTCATGGATGATTGAGGTATCACTGGAACTAGAGAGGGTTGGGTAATAATAGAGGAGAAATCTGAACTATGTAGCACCATCAAAACAGTACAAGTAAAGTAAAAACACAGTAACACATAATATACAGGACATGTCTGGATTGTTTAAAAGTATTTGTGTTGTTAGCTGAATTTTTAGTTGAAAACAGCAAGCCACGAAAGTCTGGGTATGTTTGGTTGCAGGATAACTGAAATGCTAAGAAAAAAGAAACCACTGGTGATTTATTTTGATCCTTTCCAATATAAAAGGGAAATGTCATATTTCATGAGAGAATACAAGTCTGGTTTCATTTGTGCTTAAGAAATAGGTGAAAGGCACAGCAGGAGATTGTAGGCATCCTGGAATGACTGGGAAGAAAAAGTTTTGTTAATGTCAAGAAAGGGCAATGAGTAGAAAATAGAATTCCCTTTGTATAAAAGCACTGCTGAGAATGACCTTTAATCTGAAGGACATTTCTGGCATAAAACCGAATGAAGTTCTGTTACCCCCAGAGTTTAAATAGTTAAATATTATTATTGCATCTGCCTGACAAGGGACCAGGCATGTTCTGGGGGAAAGCATATAATCTGGATGCAAATACCTGAAGTCTAAACAAAACTAAACAAAACTTTGCAACTCTGTTGCCATGTTGTTGATAACCTCACTTTCAGTTCTTCAAAGTCTTTAGGAGTTTTTTGGTGTGATGTTTTCACTGCTTTTCCTGAGGGGCTAAACAGTTGTGTTAGTGTTTTTTTTTTTTTTTCTTTTTTTTTTGCTTGTTTATTTGTTTGGTGTTGTTCTACACTTTGCTAGTTCAGATCTCTCAATGATTATGCTGTTTGAGTCAGATTGTCTTTGAGGCATTAGAAGTTTAGTGAGTTCACATTCTGTCTTGCCTGTCTCCCTCACAACCAACAGTAGTTTATTACTATTTCAGTGGCATTCTTTTCAAAGTACAGTAAATGAAGCACAGTAGATGGAGAAAATACAGAACTGCCCATGTAAATACAACTTTGCATTATTACATTTCCATTCTTGCATATCATTTGGTTTCCTATGATAGAACATCGGTTTCCTTCTGGTAAATTTTATATAACTTTGTTCTTACATCATACAGTTTTTGGTTAATCATTTTACTTTCTTCTTGTAGATCCCCCAGTAAACCCTTGGCACGGAAAGTAATGAGTGGGATGGATTGGGAAGTAGTGAGTAGGAACTCACTGTCTGATGACAGGTTGGAAACCCAGAGCCTCCCATCACGGTCTCCACCTGGAACCCCAAATCAGTGAGTAGCATCAAATCTTCTCTCCCTACAAGTGACTTTCTACCTCTCATGTAAATGACCTCCTTGTGTAATAAAAAGATTAATGTGTTATGTAGACAAATAGCTTCAAAAAATGTGTGCCAAATGAGTCTCTGTAACACTTAGCTTCAGATTCAAAAACAGTTTTTGGAGGTGAGTTTTAGGTGCTTCTCACTTGGCCTATGAAAAGAATAGGGTGTATCACACTACCTTAAATTTGAGAGTTTGCATTTTCTTAAGCACAGTTAAAACTAAATTATTAATTTGGTTTAAAAAAGACTCTGATGACAAAATCCGTGTGATATTCTAAAAATAATTTGTTTTGTTCAATACCACTTTTTAAAACATTGGAGAAAATGCTTAATTGGAAATCCTTGCAGGTTTATTCATCTCAATTTTTCTGCCTTTCCTCTCAGTGTGCACTCTTTTCACAGGATAGAGCCTTCTGTTTTAAGCTAGTGAAAAAAACATTCCTGATTTCTTTTGGAAGGTGACCAGTTTTCTCAGTGTGCTGAAACTTGCTTAAGAATCAGTACTACTCAATTTTGTATTACATAAATGACAATATTTTAAGATTCTGAAGCATATTATTCACAAGATTAATGTTATAGATACCTGTAGCATTTAAAAAATACTGAAAAATTATGTAATAATGATACTTCAAGCATAACAAACTTAATCATGCGTATTTAAAAGAATTTTAAATGTTGTTGTGCTAGTTTTTAAATGGGAATAAAATACTGAATTCCAAAAATGGTAAAGACTCTCAGTGCAAAGCTTATGATTCTTCTAGGAGAAGTTGCAGGGTTCCAGGCTTCTTTAATTAAAAGAAAATAAATTTTAAAATAGCCCTTAGTGTTTATTAAAATAATTTTTGAACACTTGAAAAAATTAAATACATGTTGATCTGATAACAAAATTGTTTCACTGATTGCTGAAATTTTATTACAAAGGTGTATGAACATGTGCTTTCACTGAGAGCAAATAATTTTTTTAGCATCCCATTTCAGTGGGTGCTATCAGAAATGTAGATTAACAACAATACTCTTGTCCCATTGCGCTGCTCTGCTTTCCCTCTTAGTCGAAACTCTGCCTTCACTCAAGAAGGAGCCCGGTTACGACCCTCATCAGTTGGACATTTAGTGGATCATGTGGTTCACAGC
The DNA here is from genome assembly GCF_963662255.1 of Cinclus cinclus. Classification (NCBI taxonomy): domain Eukaryota; kingdom Metazoa; phylum Chordata; class Aves; order Passeriformes; family Cinclidae; genus Cinclus; species Cinclus cinclus. Next base: position 17,210,166 of record NC_085054.1, read on the forward strand.
TCCCCGAGTGAAGTATTTGTAAATCACAGATCCCCATCCTCCACCCAGGCCAACAGCATCATACTGGAATCCTCCCCGTAAGTTCTGCTCTTAGCACACCAATGTAGCGTGCAGGCCTTCTGAAGAGAAGTCAGCAATCTTGGCCTTGAAGAATTTCTTGTTAAATGTGGCGTCAGGAAGAGCCAGGCAATCTGATAAAAAGGTAGCTGTTATTTAAGACTATTAGTGTAGCTCTTACTGAGACAAAGAGCTAGATGATACAGAACTGAAGACCTGTGTCTGACATATTCCAGGTTCAGGATTACAATACCATCCCCACCAACCCAAACTGTGGGTTTGCTGTAATGTGACCATCAGTATCTGTATGTAGAGCCTAAACTTGGGTATTGATAGAACTGAAGAAAAGTTTTAATCCCCACACGCTTGGAAATGTTGCATTTTGTCAAGGCACAGAAGCGGGCTTTACAAATTACATAGCCAAAATACCGTTTGGACATTGCTAGTGTATTTGTTATATTGTTACAGAGTCTGTTTTTCTAAGCTGACACTGTCAGGGTTTTTTTTCCTCAGTTGTGCTGAATATTCTTTATACTGTAAGCTTACTATAAGATACAATGGGCAAAATAAAAACTATTATTGTGCGTTGGGTCTAGAAGGAAGACAAAGAAACCCGTTGAGTTATTCAAAGATAGTGAAATACTCAATAAATTGTGTTCAGAGTATAGATTAATTGGGAAAAATACTGCAATATATACCATTTTAACACTGCCACTGTATGCTCTTAGTATAGCTGTACACGTAATGCCAGATATGCCCTCATAATTTGGTATAATGGTCTCTGTTAGCAGGGAAGCTGTGCAAACGGTTTCAAAACCAATTGAGAACTGTAAGCAACACATACCTAATTACATGTTTATAAACAAATGGTATGTCTCAGGAAAAATTACTCTGGGAAACTATTTAAATACAGTTCTAAAACCTTGCTTTGACTGACTGCACTCAGTTTGAACAACTGTGTAATTTTTAGGAGGGAAATACATTACAAAATTTTTAAAGTTTTATAAAATAGCATATGATGCTTTTTACAATAGGCTGCAATATTTCCAACTTGACCTTCAGCTAGTTACTTAACTTTCAGGGTTATGTAATATTAATTTGACTTAGTCATGTAAATTCTCCTTTTTTGGTGGACTTTTTAACATATTCACATGTCAAAGGACTCTCAGAACTGGAACAGTGGTGAATCTTTTCTCATATTAGAGTTTTTGTTGTCCAAAGGCCACATGGGGTCAGGTTCCTTCTGTTCTAAGACTTGCAACTGAAGTCAGTTATGAGAAACCCTTACCCTCTGTGAATACACAGAGTGAAACAGTGAAGAAAGCACACTTTTAAAATAATCTTTTATTCATATTCCTTCACTTAAAGTAGTATGAGATCTTCCTGAGTGTTCTTAGGATTTGTTTATTTATTCATTTTTTGAGTAAGTCACCATAGAAATGAGTCTTAGAGAGGAAGTGGTTTTGTATAATTCTGGCTGTTCTTTTTCATGTTTTTGTACCCTTTATGCCCAAGCAGAAAAAGTATTGCTCTTCCATCACTAAGTGTTTAGGGGTTCAGGTTTTGGGTTTTTTTCCTCTTATTGGAAGCTTAAAACTAAAATTTAATATCCCAGAATAGATCTCTAGTATAAGATACTTTTAAGAATGAGGACGTTGACTTTCAAAAATACATGAATTAAGGTCTTTTGAAGGTTTAAGGTGATGTTACTGATTCAAGATTTGCCATTTATGAAGAAAAATAGTAGACGTGAAGTTTATATTAGCTATATAATTTTAAACTATACTCTTCCACAATCCAAAAAGCTATTTCTTAACCAATTTGATCTTTCTGGCTGAAAAGATTTGAGTAGTCCATGTGCTGATTTGTCAGACTTTTATTTATTGATCAAATTTATATGTGTGAGTAAGAGGGGCTAACCTGACTGGCAATAGATTTAGTGATCTTTTTGAATTTGGAATCAACATAGCAAAAGAAATTAACAGTTTCCATGTAGTTCAGAAGAATATTATAGCTAACCTTTAATTGCACATCTTTACTCCATCTGCATGTCCTATTCAACACTAAATTGAGAGATAGTGTTTGTAGTTCCCTGAGGTAATTGTTACCTCAAATTCCAAAAGCACGTGATAAGTGTTTAGTTTAATAAATTTATGGGGTTTTGCATGGGACTTTTTCTAAATATATCAAAAAGATCAGACCGGATATCTGTAACAAAATACCCAAAGCTTGCCGGTGCCAGGGTTATTTTATTATTATGTAAATTGCTGAATTCAGTAACAGAGAGCTGCTTTGCCTGCAAAATAGGCTACTTTCACTACCATTGTCTGAGCATTCATAAGGAAATTCAAAGCTGACTGGGCAAATATAAAGCAGTGAAGTTTATGCCTAAGGCTTGATTGTTAGTTCTCACAATTCATTATGCTAATATATTACAGTACTTGCATTGCTGCCTGTAAAATGCTCATTTAAGTAACTTTTCAAATCTTTCTATAAGTTTGTGTGTTCAGTAGGAATTGATTTATGTTTGTTGACATGTATGTACAGACATCTAATCAAACATAAGACCCATCTTCTACTTTTATCAGAATAACTTCTTTTGTCTTTCTATTCATGTTTTTTCTTCCTTTTTTTCTTTGGCTTAAAACTCTCAGGAGTAATTGTTTTCAGGAAAATACATAACTTAAAAGACAGAGTAATCTGTGGTGGCTAGACTTGAATGAATGAATGCATAGGCAGCTAAAAATCTCTGGGTGACCTTTTTAAGTCAATGTCTAAATAGTTTATAGCTGTCTTACAGATTTGTTTTGCCAATGTTGACAATCATCATATTTTTCTCTCCACAAAAATGAATTTTAAAAAGCTGCTTATCTTGAAAAATGAAATGTGTTCTTTTTTCTGTTACTTACACTGAAAAGTGTTAAGAAATAGTATTTTTCTTCCCAACTGTGTTTTGAACATGAGGTTCTTCAGACGTCAGACTGAATAATTAGTACTTTTTTTTTCTTTTAACACTTCATGAAAAAATATTTTCTGAAAGTTGAAATAAAGCAGAAAAATAGAGAAAAATAATGTTGGGATCTTTTCGAATGTGCTGTTCTCTTTCATACACTGACAAAGATGTTGCCAGTTTTGTTTTCTAAGAATACTGACTAATTTTTTTTTTAACTTAAACAGAAAATGTTTGGCATTTGAAAGTGAAGTGTTCTATTTCCCAGTTTTCATACTTTTTGACAGAGGTTCATTTTTTTTTTAAAAAATCAGTATACTCAGTTTAGCTCAACTTTTTTTATTATTTTTAAACATGTATCTGGGAACTGCCTTTCTTAAATTGCATAGAGATAAATTATATGGCATGGAGTTTGATGTATGCCTTAGGTTTTCAGATTTGCAGCAACCTGAATCCTTGTGCAGTGTCCTACTGAGAGTCTGCTAACAGTTCACGGGGCAGAACTGAATGCGGTAGAGCTGCTCACGTGGCCACCTGTGCGTTTTGGAGGGAGTTCTGTGATGAGTTACCACTACAGCTTGCTGATAATGAAAGGATCAGTGTCCTGCTTTTGCCTCTGGGAGTGTCCTTCCCTCCTTGCATGGTGGCCAGCCCTGAGATAAACCATAGGACCCAGTCTTCTCCAAAAAGTATTTTTGGCTGCCTGGTGTAAGCTGCCTTAGCTAAGGGAGGAGCACCACTTCTTCAAGGAAGCAGCCAGGGATGGGGGTGAAAGAACAGACACTCCTATTTTTGGTGGCAGCCTTCTCTTTAGATTTAGCTGTAACCTGTAAGTTCATTCTTGATGGTTTATGGATCTGGCATCAGTGGGCTGTTGTCGGAAATCGTTAAATGACTTAATAGCACCTTTTAATGGGGTGTGCCTGTGGAGGACGACATATCCTGCTGGTATTTAGAAACTGGCATTCAAACCAAGTTAATGGGAACTGTGAGCTCGCTGCCCTTTTGAGCCTTTCCAAATGTTCTTCTTAATTCTTAAATATAAATCCATATAATGAAAGATGATTCATATATTTATGTAATACAAATTATACAGTTAAGCTTTTATTCCAAGAGAACTAACAAAAGGAATTTCTCCATATTATACAAAAACACAGAGAACATTTTTATTAATCTAGAATGGAGTGCTTGCAGATCAGAAGCAGTGAATTAAGCATTCTAAAACCATTTTTTAAAAAGGCCATAGGTAGAATATGAACTTGCTGGTTCTGTATGGAGTTACTTATCAAGAAAAATGCTGCAACAAATGCAAACATAGGCTGCCAACATACTCTACACTACATTTTTGAGGTTCTAAAAATACATACAGATATTCATTTCTCAAACTCGTGGGTTTCTTCTAACATTTTCAGTTTATTTGCAACCCTGAAAGAACTGTCAGTATCTCATAATTGTTCCACTTCATGCTTCTCTTTTGGTGTTTAGATCTCAAGAGACTCCTATAGATGGGCAGCCTCCAGCATTACCACCCAAACAATTTAAAAAGAACAGTTGGAACCAAATTCATCATTCACACTCACAGCAAGAACTGGATAACCACATTAATGAAACATTTGATGTTCCTGCATCACCTGAAAAATCCACCGTAAGTTTATTGATCCAGTTGAACCATTCTACTTTTTATCAGAATCATGGTCCTATTTTACATGAGCTTGATTCTGAAGCATTTCAGAGCTGCTGTGTTTGGGCATTACCTTGCAGCATTTCTGTTACCCATACTGTCCCTTCACTGAATCCTGCTGGTTTAACTCTAGCTGCTGGAGTAGTGCTTTGTCAGTTCACAACAAATCACTACGTTGGGATGGTTATGAAAACATTCTGAGCATTAGCTTTTCAGCGCATACATAAGTTTCCACCCAACCTCCTCTTTGAGAAGTCATTTGCCATTAGTTTTGAAGAAGACAGTGCAGGTGTTTAATCTAGCTTTAGCTAAAATACTAAACCTGGAAATGCCTACCAGCTTCTTGAGTGGTTTTATCAGGAGAAGTTTCTTGAGTCTATGGTTGCATTTCTCATCAGAACTTCCAGGGGAGAGACTGTCAAGAGGCCTGTGACAGCAAATATAAAAATATGAGCAGAAGTTCTTATTCCACAAGTGTGCATGAGATGAGTAAGATAGTTGATTGTCTGACTGAGGAGAGATATCCTTGATCGTTTTTGTGATTTTTTTGTTTTCCAGTAGTTCTCGATTTTATACTGATGTGGACAGTAAGTGGGACAAGAAATGTGTTGCAGGACGGGAAAACATCCATATTTAGCAAATACTGTGTAAACAGTTCTGTCAACCTCAGGCATTCAAAATTGAGTCACCTCCCCAAACTGATATTTAGAAATGCCTTAGTTTATTTCTTTTGCCTCCTAAACTGTAAACCTAGGGTGTTCTCCCTGGCCTTATAACAAAGTTAAGATTCCCATAAAACCCCTGTTAATTTCATAGCTGGGGTTTTAGTAAAAGATGCAAAAGTGAAAGTTTTGCATGCTTTGGTAATGTTTTAAATTCTTTTTAATTAAATAATGAAATAGAATTTGTAACAGCTTTGTCATCAGCCAGTGCTTACCTGAGTCACATTAAAGTACTGTTCTGTTTTGAAAGATAACACTACTTTAGTCATCAAGTTTTTCTTCCCTGTATTCAGTTATCTTTACCAAATTGACAAAAATAACTTTCAGTTGTTTTTTTAACTCCTTTCAGTTCTGCAATACCAACACAGCTGTGTGAAGGAGATTGTTTTTGTTCTGTCCATTGTCAGTGTGATTGTTTGCTGTGCTCCAGTGGGACACATTTATGCAGCCTTGCTGAAGGCAGCTCACTGTTGTAATTGAACATGGAATTTTGTCTGCTGATGACTTTTTATTTTGAGGATTGCAGAAGAAGGAACATAGCATGACTGAATTTTTTGGAATGTTGTTTTATTTCAAAATTGCTTTTCTGACCAGAATTTACATTCCTGCACTGCTAAAGTCTTCTGCTGCTCCATCTCAAGTATTCTAAACAAAATCCTTCACCATTTTGACTTCATAAAGCTATTGAATTTCCATTGTCTGTTGCATGTATGGAGAGTCTGTGTAGAAAGGTAGTAGGTAGGACACATATGGGACTTACAACTTTTTACTCCATCTGCAGTCCCTAAGTATCCAGTCTGAGAATGTCAGAAGTACTTGAAAACAGGTGTGGTCAAAGTCCCTTCAGTCCAACACATTAATGATGGCATACAGTACTCTCTTCACATTTCACGTTATACACTTCTGCTCAGAATAACATCTTAAAGCAGGAAATTAGCATTTCCTTTGTTGGGGGGATGCAGTGGCACAAAAGCTGCCAAATGTAACAGGTGAGCACTTGTTTGATGTTCATTCTGTCTGATCTCCCATGCCAGTGAGCATAGGCTGAAATGATTGGCATTTAATTAGGCTGCCTAGTACCCTTCCTTTTCGCTACCATTTCTTGTGCCATTACTTTCCCAAATTTTTCACTTCTTCATTACTGTGAATGCATTTGGCAAATTTTGTTTGGTTTTGACCAAGAACAGAAGACACCTGCAACTGAGTTAACTTATAATGAGCCAAGTTGTGCAGTCTTCTTTAACCTAGTGAAACTCCAGGTTCCAAACTTTCTTACATATAAAAATATTTGCTTTTCTAAGTTTGTTTTTTATTTTCCTGAGTATGAGTCTTCTGCTTTGCTGTAACTGGTAACATTGAAAACTTCCTTGAAACACATTTTATGTATTACTTTGCATACTTACTGTAGGAACTGTAGAAATACTAGTGAATATTCAGTCTGTGAAATAAATATAGATAGGGGAACCAGTTAAAAATCACTTCAGTGGCATTAAGTTGGTATTTTTCAGATTAAAAAGGTAGCTAGTATTCCTCAGTTTACTGGCATTTCCTTTAACAGTGTTGTTATCATCCAAATAAAACCAAGAAGAAAGCAGCTAAATTTGCAGAGTTGAATCAGTGCAGAGCATATGTCACACCTCATACTCCAGTAGATGGGAAATGAAGTAAGGGATAGGGAACCAAGATTTCCTTGCTTACTGCTGGCGTATTGCTGTTAATAGAAACAAAAGGATGCCTTCAATTATCTTCCTTTTCATTGTATTACATTCTTATTGCAGCTCTTCACTGTGGTCTTAATTAAAATTAAAGAAATTTTCATTTAGTAAGCTGTTTTTATTGGAGTTTTGAAGTCAATTTTTTTAATATTCTTTCTTAATTTGAGCTTGCTTTGACAGAATAGTCCTTTAACTTAGTTATGTCCAAGACTCTTAAGTGTGTAGTTTTTCCCTTTTTTGCAAATCCAAGATTTGATTTCTTGCTTTATATTTTCTCAAGTGTCCAAGAGCAAGTGTTTGATAAGGAAACTGCAGAATTACTAGATACAATATCCTCAAAATCTAACTGTGAACAAAATCTATACTGATATATTATAACTTTTGTCTATTAGCCCAATGGTGGTGTCCCCCATGACAATCTTGTTATGATCAGAATGAAACCAGATGAAAATGGAAGGTTTGGCTTCAATGTAAAGGTAACAATATATCTATTCCTTTTACATTTATATTAAGGTTATTTTCTGACATTTGGGATTTCTTACTAATTTAATTTGTTTTTAAAGGGTGGATATGACCAGAAGATGCCAGTAATAGTGTCCAGGGTAGCTCCAGGAACACCTGTAAGTTATCAAAAAAGCAGACTTGGTAACAGTATCTGTCCATCTTGAAGGATGTACTGAAAATGATAAATTATTTCCTACCTACCCATGAAAATTAGCTTTTGCTATAACATTATCAGAACAAAGCAGATAACATGCAGTAAGAATTTTACGTGGCTGTATAACATATTTTTAAAAGTTCTTCAATCCTCAAAAGTATTTTTTTCCCTACTGAAACAAAGTTTAATTTCTGAAAAATACAGGGTGTTAAAGATGCTCAGTATGCACTGGTACTTGAGCTGTACCATCCTAAAAATACTTTTACTTTATTGCTTTTTTTAGATATAGACATTCAGTAATTTCACATAAATTACATATTGAAAGTGTGTTAAAAATAACTAAAATAGCAAATGTCTTATTTTAGTGGCAGATGTAACTGAGTAAAGCCAATATGTAGATGAAAAGCAGACATTATGAATCATTCATCAGGTCTGACTGCGTGTTGTTACTGATGTTTAGTAAGAGTGTCTTCAAACTAGGCACAATATTTGTCAATTTATTGCCAGAAATACTGACCTGGTATTCAGCTGCCTGGAGTCAGCTTTGTCAATACATGTTACATATTAGAGTGAAGTTAACATTTATTTGCTTCTCTTTTTCTGTTAATTCTTTGAAAATATTGAAATACTGTTCTTGTATCTTGTTAATTATTGTCCCTGAAATATTCAATAATGTGAATAATTTCGGCTTTAAACATTCACTCTGTAGGGAGAAGAAAGATATCTGGTGATGGCTTGTGCACTTTCTTTTCTGCAATGATGTTTAGACCGTGATTATAATAACAACTTTTATCACCTGATTCTTTGGGATTACTGAGAGTTGTGCATTGCTTTTTGCCATTACCACTGCAGTATTTCAGACCTGAAGTATTTAAGCCTGTGAAATTGATTGGTACACAGTTTTGCCATGTTTCTCCCCACCCTTCAAAGATAAAAACATCCCGCTTTTTAATTGCCTGTACAAAGGGTGATTCAAAGAGAGGAGCTTGCTGCATCAGCTGAGGGGTCGAGTAAAGCTGCTCCAAGACGTGTTACAGTGCCAGTCACCTCCCAGCTGCAAGTGGCCATGGCACTGCCTGTGTATTGTGGAACACTTGGATTCCTCATTTGAATACAGTGCAGCAGCCATAGCAACAGGGCTGTTAGGATTTGAGAGCCCAAGTATAGACTTTAAGTTGTTATTTCAAGGTAAGAAATTGGTAATGGCTTGTGTTACAGACGGTTTTGTTTTTTCCCCCAACCTTGCAGGCTGATCTGTGTGTCCCTCGTTTGAATGAAGGGGACCAGGTTGTACTGATTAACGGCAGGGACATAGCAGAGCATACCCACGACCAAGTTGTAATGTTTATTAAAGCTAGCTGTGAGAGACACTCAGGGGAACTTGTGCTCCTAGTTCGACCCAATGGTGAGTGGCTTGTACCTCATAATTAAAAATAAAAATCCACATCCTGCTCTCATTTTCTAAACTCCATTTCATGTCCTGGGATGGACTGTTTAACCTGTAAGAAATAACTCCCTGGAAAGCAATTGCGACAACACAGCATATTGATCCCATAATCTAAGGAGCTGTGTATAAGTAAGTGTTGAAATCTAATAAAAAAGTCAGACATCAAATGTTTCTAACAGAGAGCTAATTTAAATTCTGTTCTCACTCTTCATTGATAAAAATGTCCAGAAAGTGGTATGGTTATTGAATGTATTGCATAGGGTTATTGTTAAACCCTTAAGGAAAATTTAAACTAAACACAAACAAAAAAGTCCTAACCAAATATTATTCAGTGTTTGCATGTGACTTTGGAGGTCAGTATATACAAAACCCTTCCATACGTTTTTTAAACCATCCAAAGCCACTGATAACATTTTTACTTGAGAAGTCTTAGTAGAAATGCAGTCTAAATAAAAGCTTATGCAGTATATTCACAAAATGTACTGTTGGATCATAGCCAGCAGATGGGCACTGGATTTAATTCTGCTGCATCTCCTAGAGGATAGTTGGAGAGGAAAAAGCAAAATGAAAAATACTGATGCTTAATTGGAATAATTGAAATTACTTTTGCAGAGTGCCTCATCCACCTCATAAAAATGTTCCCTTTATTCACTAATTTGCACTCCCCATGTACATGTGCTGTCATTCTGTGTGTAAATGCTCTTGCAGCTTTTGTGTGCTTACTTTTTCAGAGAAAATTATGAGCTTTGTTTGAAAATTTTCTAAAACTATCTTTCCCCTTACGTGTTGATTATCTGTATTCTGAACAAAAACATTTGAGTTGTAGAAGTGAGGAGTTGCCCATTTCCTTCTTTGTAGTGATGTGATATAATTTAAGCACAGGCTTTTGGAACAGTGTATGTCTGTTATGTGTAGCAGAGGATGCACATTATTTCTGAGCTTATAGGCAAGGCACACAAAGAGCATTGATAGCTTTATGATGCCATGCATTAAATGCAATTTTCTCAGGTGGTCTGCACATCTTGCCCTAATTACTGAAGCCTAGAATGAGTTATAAGTGAATTGTAAGTAAAATGTAAATGCAGCTGTAATGGTATCAGAGGCATGATGTGAGAATCTGAGATTAGAGAATTATATCAGACAAGGCAGGGTATAACATGGGTTTTAATCTAACTTTTAGCTGTCAGTGAAGCATTTTCACTTAAAATTACTGTTACACCGAAGGAAAAAATAGTTTTATCATGGATTATCATGATCAGTAAAGGCTACCTGTCCTTGCTGATGGGGACCAAAATCAATGTGCTAATAAACATGGATTTTTCTCCAGGAGAAATGTGGTGGTTTTGCTATTTTAAATAAATTACTTAGAGCTAACTTTAGTCAAACAGCATCTTCAGTCAGAGAATTCATACCTTTGCTTGTTCTAGCTGTCTATGATGTTGTGGAAGAGAAGCTGGAAAGTGAGCCTGATTTTCAGTACATCCCTGAGAAATCTCCAGTTGATGGTGTCCATCAAGATGATAATGCTCTGAGGGAATCCATGATTCAGTTAGCAGAGGGGCTTATCACTGGAACTGTCTTGGCTCAGTTTGATGTAAGTACCATATCGCCTGGAGCCGGGGGCGAGTTCCAAGTCTTTGGGGATGGCAATTATTTTAAACAGAGCAGATTTCAGTACAGTCAGCATCCTTTAGCAAAACAATTGTCTTATACTCTCAAAAGAAAAAAATAACTAAGGAAAAAATCAATCCTGTACTGAACATGCAAATTTAAGAATACCTAATCCTAGGTTTTAGTTTTATAAATAACTTTATTGGCTACTTACACTTTTTGTGGTTGCCAGGGACATGCTAATAAAATACTTGCATAAAGGTGAAGGCTGAAGAATGTCTACCAAAGTATGTGTTCTGTACTTAGGCCTTCATTCCATACCTAAGTTGCTGTAGAAAGTGAATGACACTGAGCTATTGACATTCTATGGGCACTCTCAATGAGGGAAGGTAAAATAACCAGCGGAAAATACTGCCTTAATGTTAAAGGTTCATGTAACTGTGTATTATATAAATAGTTGATTTTTACTGACATATTTAAGAGAAGTAGTGCATTTTCTGTGGGGCATTAAGCTGCTGGTGGCCGTGATCTTTCTTCACCACTGACTTTTTGCCTTGGTAATATCCATCTTAAATGCATGAAATCAAGTGGCTTAAAGCAGGAAACAGTAGGTTTGTAAAACAGAGCTGTGCAAATTCTGTGAATTCCTCATCAAATGGAGACCTAGCATTATATTTTGCAATATATATTTATAAAATATCTACTATTATTTAAAGAGTTAGGTAAAATTTCCTTTTATATTTTGAAAGAGCAGATTTTTTTCTAAGTTATTTAAAATTCTGCTGAAATTTTTCATTCTCTGTAGCAGGTTCGATGTGTAGAAGTTTTTTAAGCTGCTTTTTTTGAATCTGGATTGTTTCACTGATATTTTTATAGCACAAGGGTTGTGGCAATGCATGCCTAAGGCATGAAAGGGCAAGAACCTCTCAAAGGCAGTTTTGTGCAGGAGAAGTGCAAGGTAACCAGGATTTGCTCTTCGTTTATTGGAATAAAAAAGGACATCTGGGGAAAAACTGAAACAAGTGCAATGTAGGTAGATGGCTATACACAACATAATCTGCTTGCCCCAAATATGCAATATCATTGTATAGTATTATACTATACAATACCACTTTTTTCTCTTGATCAGTGTTCTAATGGAAGTTTGAAATTTGATGTTCATTTTGTCTTTAAACAAATTTTGGCTACATCTTGGTCATTTTCAATGATCCCAGAGCGTAACTAAATTTATAGTGCTTTATTTTTGAAAGTGTTTTCATATTTGTTGAAGCTACTGTTGCTTTGTAGTTCATGGTCTAAAAAGCACCTCTTTTTAGAACACATTCTATTTAGGCAAATAATATAGTAATGAGTCTATTGCAACTATTATGTTCTGACCATCAGCTTTGTCTTTTAGCAATTGTATAGAAAAAAGCCTGGAATGACAATGTCTTGTGCCAGATTACCTCAAAACATTTCCAAAAATAGATACAGAGACATTTCGCCTTGTAAGTATTGCTGTCTGTATAGGTGCTCTAAAAGTATTTTACTGTGGTTAGTAAATAAATAACATCTTTCTAAAATTTTTTCAGATGATGCTACGCGGGTTATTTTAAAAAGTAATGAAGATTACATCAATGCAAATTATATAAATGTGAGTAATATTTTTCAGAAGTGCTTCTGACATTGTTATTCTACAGTTTTTCAATGAAAAAGTTAATTTAAAAAGTCTATATTTTTTATAAATTTAGTTCAGGCTAGAATGGCTACTAAACCTCTAGTCAGGTGATTTAAAATTTTGTGTAGATATATTTGCTTCCAAATGTTTTGTGGCACGTCTCTTCATGTATGTTCAAGTCTAGCCCCGCATTTAATGTGAAAAAATGCAAACTGAAGCCAGCCCTCTCCAGAGCAATTAATTCTTATTTTCTGATTGCTCTTCTGACAGTTGTGTTCAACAACAGTAAAGTTTAATATGGCATTAGTTTCTTTTGCATCTTGTTTTTTTCATTGCTAATAACAGCAAAATTACAGCTGCTTACTTTAATGAAAAAAACCTCAGATATTAAATTGAGATCTGTGTTTTAAAAGCTAGTGTCAAAAACCCACGGTAGTATTTGCACCTGAATTATTTGCCAACTGCTTTGCCATTTCTTTTTTCAGCCATTAATCTTCATTATGGCAACTACATGACTGTCAGTTCATATGTAGTGTATTTGAATCCTTATAGTAATTCATATTTACTAGCCTTTAAGAAATCGAATTAATGTCATGGATACTTTTTTAAAAATTAGTTACTAAACTGTCAATGTCTGATGCCTGACTTCTGTTTGCTGTAGGAATTGAAATAATGACATTGTCTTCTCTTAGATGGAAATCCCTTCTTCCACAATAATAAACCAGTACATTGCTTGTCAAGGTCCATTACCGAACACGTGTCCTGATTTTTGGCAGATGACTTGGGAGCAAGGCTCTTCTATGGTTGTAATGTTAACAACTCAAGTAGAACGGGGCAGAGTAAGTAAAACATTTCCTTAAATACCACTTCCATAATCTTTTAAAAAACTGTTAGTGATTAGCCTTTAAAAGATTAGGAATATATTACGATTGCATATAATATGACAAGGGGATAGGAGAGAGTGGTTTTAAACTAGAAGAGTGTAGACAGAGTGGATATAAGGAAGAAATTTTTACAGTGTGAGTGGTGAAATACTGGCACAAGTTGCCCAGAGAGGTGGTCAGTGTCCATCTCTGGAAACATTGAAGGTCATGTTGGACAGGGCTCAGTCTAGTTGGAGATGTCCCTCCTCATTGCAGGGGGTTGGACTGGATGGCCTTTAAAGGCTCCTTCCAACCAGAGCTGTTCTATAATTCTCTAAGTGTTTTTCGTAAGAGCAGTGCATTCCTAGTTTTTTTGCAATGATGAGTGCTAGATTTTAAAATTTCTGGTGTTGTTAATGTAGCTAATATTTAAACTTTGTTCAGTATTGAAATGCACTTAATTCTTCATGAATTTCCTAAAATCCTATAAGTACACTTTGTTTGACTCTTTATTGTAAAGTAAAAAGCATCTAGAGTTTACCTTCTCATAGAATTTTTTTTCTTTAAACTTCAAGTGAGGGAACTCCAAGAAGTTGCATCAGTTTTCATAGAGTGCTTCTTTGATGTGTAATGAAATTAATTTTTAAGGCAGCCTAACACAGCTTTGTAGGGTTAATATCCCATGCCTGGATGGCTGTCTTGCCAGAGACTTTCTTAAAACTTGAAGTCTAAAATTTTCCATAAAATGTTATTCTGTGGCTATAAAAACTTGTTAAATCATGTGAAGTAATCACTGCTGTTTGATTTATATAAAAATGTGTTAAAATAGAATACTGGTAATAGAGTAATTAGAGTTAAGATTAGTAAAAATAATTGTGTATAGTGTTGTAAAAGGCCTCAGGTGTATTTTGTGGCTTGTTTGGTTTTGGTTTAAGTTGTAGTTCCTCCTTAGTAGCTTTGGGTTTTATGCAATTTTATCCTTTGGAAAGAGGCAAAACAATCAAGTGTTGTCATAGGCACAGTGTAATTCCAGAGTTATTTGGTTTAGTCTGGAGCATTCACAGTAGCACTGGCTGGTTAAGCGTGTGGGCAGAAATGACTGGAATAATAGTGTACTGGAAGTCCTCCATATCAGGATTTCTTTTGAAGATGGATTTATAGTGGGTTGTGGCTATTCTGATCAACTTGGACTGTAGTTCAGCTGTCTGTATATATTCTGACTTTTTAATAACCATATATTTGCTGTGAGGTCAAGACTGTAAATAGAATTTAAATAACTGAAGAGAAGTTGCAGGGGTTTAAAACCATTTTTCAGTGACTCAATGTTTGCATGATGCTGCCTGCTCCCAAGAAAACACGATGAGAGGGAATTTCAGTACAAGTGCCCTTTTACTTTGAGTTTTCTTTGCAGATCTGTAAGAACAGACTTGCAATAGCAGTTCTCTGAGGTTCCCCCACCCCTTCAATAATTATATTTGTGGAGTTCTTTGGAGAGCTGCTTAATAATGAAGTAAAAGGACTTATCTGTCTTATACCCATAGGCAGACTCCCTGCTCTAAAGCTGCTCATGAGGCTTCTGACATCACTATCCCACTGCATGCCGGGATGTCTCAGTGGAGCAGGAAGTCTGCAAATCTGGCTGCTCTTAAAGATTCGCCAGGTGGGTTGGAAATGCAAAAGTACACTTGAGCTGAAATGACCTCTGTAATTAGGCATTTAAACCATATATCAGGAAATAGTAGTGTTTGAAGTTTTCATTCACATTTAAGGACTTGATTGGGAGTCTTTGAACTCCACCATCTTCATCCCCCTATTTTCTGCACTAGCTTAGCAACCTTTTTGTTGCGTATTTCCCTTTTTTTTTGTTTGTTCTTTTCCCATATAAACGTACTTTGAGAAGATCAGATTAGGATTTTGGAGGTTACAAATGTTTATAAAGCAGCATCTTTGTCACTCAAGTGTTAAGATTGAATATTTATAGATAAAATCTTTAAGAAATTGTAATGGAAGTTAAAGGCGTCCATCTTCAGAAACTAACTCTAAGAGCTGGTGCATGTGTCCTCTTGGAAAGAGAAACAGGAAATCTCTGTGATATCTTATAAACAGTAATTAGGTAAAGAAGTCTATTTGGTAAGTAAATAAACAGTGATTACAAGATGATCAAAATAATCTGTAACAAACAAAGGTATAAAAACAAGGGAAAATGAAAATAATACTGTGAATTTAAACACAGGCATCTTTAAAAATGTGTTGACCTTAGGTTAAATGCCATCAGTACTGGCCAGAGCCATCAGGAAGCTCATCATATGGGAATTTTCAGATTACCTGTCATTCAGAAGAAGGAAATCCTGCTTATGTCTTTCGAGAAATGACATTGACCAATCTGGAGGTAAAATCTTCATATATTTTCATTTATTAATTGGCAGAATCCTTGGATACTACCTAATACCTAGATTTTCTTTTCAACTTGGTGGCATATCCATGTAAATGGAGCTGTTTATTCCTAGAACCCTCTAGAAAACTACTCCTTGTCATATACTTACCTAGGAGAAATTCTGTCCATAGAATAACAAAAAACCTTTCACAGGCGAAAATATCACAGAGATTAATTTTTAACTGCATTAATTGGATCACAGGAAGGATATATTATTTATCCTAAAAGTTTTTACTGGTGCCTTTCATAACCTGGCCAAAGAAAAAGAGTAATAAAACAAGTTATTCCCGTGATGTTTTCAGAACACGAGACATTTAGAGGTGTTTCATCATCTCAACTGCAAGTCTTTGTAGAGGCAAACAGTTCTTAATAATTCTGTCTTGAACAGTATGTGCAAGAAGATGGATGATAAATCCTGCTGAGAGAAAGATGAATCTGGAGTGATGACTACATGTAAACAAGGACCTTTATGAACATGCATTGCATGATTTTCAGGGCATGTGTAGTTTTCAGAGCCTCCCCAGCCAGCAATTCAGTTTCAGAAAGGTTTGGAAATTAGTATCTGGAATTTAGTTCACGTACTTATTTCTTGCTATTTAAGTTACCTGTTGAGAAGCCAGTTTATAGAGCTGCCTTTTAGTCAATTTGCAGTTAAAATTCCTGCCCTGTGTCCTGTTGAGACAATTGCTCATCTGCTATCAGCCGAGCAGTGCAATCTCTGTAAATGCTTCAGTGCCTAAAGGCTATTTCAAGTGCAGTAGCTCCTCTTCTTTTGAAATTCGACTCTGGTTGCCCGGGCTGTCTCCTCCCCTAACCAGAGGCTGATTGATTATATTTGTGATACCAAAGCAAGGGCCGGGAGGGAGTGGAAAACAAAGTCATTGTGCCTTGTAGGTGTAGGAGGTGCAGATCAAGCCAAAACACTGCTACTTTTCACACAGGGTCTGAAGGAAAGCTTTTATGTCTGACGTCCCCTGCTTACCCCACTTCTGTCTTTTGATCTGGTAAAATACTGTCTCATTCAGTTAAATTTGGTTTGCTAAGAATATGACCACCGTCTTGTACATCTAGTGTTCAGTTAGATTGCTGAACATCCTTGAACATCCTGTATCCTTGAACTGCTTTGCTATTATGTG
Source organism: Cinclus cinclus (assembly GCF_963662255.1). Lineage (NCBI taxonomy): Eukaryota > Metazoa > Chordata > Aves > Passeriformes > Cinclidae > Cinclus > Cinclus cinclus. The sequence continues at coordinate 17,227,097 of NC_085054.1, forward strand.
CTCTGTAATGGTTTTTTTTACCCATTGAAGATGTAAGCATTTGTGGATTTCCTTTTTTCCTTTTAAGAAACAAAAAAGAAAGTAATTATAAAATCCAGGATGACTGATGGTTAACTCTAAAAAAGCACTGCGAATTGCCTGAAGGCACCTAGATTATTGGTACAAGTTGCAATAAATGTGCTGTTGATTATTTTTGTTATTCTTTTTGGCGCTTCTTTAAATGGGACTTGAATTACCCTTGATTAAATTTCATCTTTGTGATTAGAAAGAGGAAAGCCGCCAGCTGACTCAAATCCAGTACATAGCATGGCCTGATCACGGGGTTCCTGATGATTCCAGCGATTTCCTGGATTTTGTGTGTCTTGTGCGAAAGAAGAGAGCTGGCAGAGAAGAACCTGTTGTTGTTCACTGCAGGTATCAATTTTTTTCCCAATTTTATTAAATCATCAAAGTGAACATTTTATCATCAAATAGCTGTTCTGTGCTTTGTTCTTGAAATAAATATTTAATAGTATCTGCTTTGGGGAAAACCCAATATTGAAATAAAACAAATATTTAACGTGGTAATCACATTTCAATATGCAAAATTTTGAATAGCAACATGTGTTGATCTGTGCAGGCATTTTGCTGGGATGTTTAGTTTTGTTTGCAGTTAAATGCTTGTGGTAACAATCTACATAATAATTCAGGGAAATGACAAAAGATACTAGGTAACCATGAAGAATAGGTTTCTATTCTACAAAGCTCTAGAATAGCTGTGTAAGTGATCCATAGTGGAAAATGTGGGCGGTTTATTAAGAGATCAATTAAAAGACATTTTCTCTCAAGTCTGCAGTTCTACACTACATTGAATTTTGATACATGCATCAGGATGAGACATTTTTCTTAACAATTTACCTTTATCATGAATTAAAATAATTGTTGTTTGCATCTTTACGTACACATGAAATGCGATTTTTCTTTTTCTTCTGCAATACTTTTTAATAGCATTCTCCATTCTTGTAGTGGACTTCAAGATCTTAATAATTTTGAAATACCTAATTAGCAAACTAGAATAATGCCAGTTGTTTTGAAATGAACATGTACTATCACAGTTCTTGGGGAACAGTTCTGTGAATTCTCAATTCTGAATACTCCCCAGAGAGTCAGTGTTCTTGAGACAGGCATGTATCATTCTTTTCTGAGAGAAGCTGAGAAGTGTAAGGGATAAAATAAATTGAAGGACTGCAGGTAAACTAGACGTTTATTGAAGGAGATGAAAGAAAAATACAGCTTGTGTATTAGAAATTGTATTTCATTAGTTCTGCTCTCAAGTTCTTTTTTCTGCAGGTCAGGGTGAATCTTACTGACTAGGGAAACTAGTACCAGAATGCCAACTGATACAGCTTCTCAGCTTCCATTATTGCTATGCTTTTTGATTAATACGGTTGTGAAAAAATGGTGAAAATGGCAGCCAAATAAACAGTCTATGATAGAAAGTGTGCAAGTCTGCAGAAATACTGGAACAGCAACACTGGAGAGTAGGAACAATTTCATTAATCTCAAGGAGGCACCCGTTCAGCTCCAAACTGATAATTTCAATGTGTTATTGAAGCTTTATGAAAAATGTATGTTTCAAAGAAGAAAAGAGGTGGAATATCACAGCTGAACATAATTTACTTAATTGGCCCAACTTGGTGGCTCTTGGGAAGTATAACCAAATTCCAGCAGGGAGTCAAGCAGAAGGAGCCCAGGTGTTCCTCCATATGGTGCATACACTCTATTTTTAACATCTCTTCAGTATAATAGGACAGGGCATTAGTGCAACAAAATTTGTTTTCAGGACTAAGCCACCAGCTTTAGTGTGAGGGATCCAAGCAGCTAATAGAAAAATACTTTGTACAACAAAAGTAATGTAAAAAAACAAAATGGTCCAAACCCACAGAGATTTTAAGCCAACAGAGACCTTAAGGAATTGGAGAGGTTTTTATTATATTGAGCTACATAAACCACTCAGTTCTGATGTTGTGTCATGTGGTCATTTTTATCTTTACAAGGTCTTACTAGTTTTGAACAGTTTCTAATTCTTGTTCTCGATGAGATGGGGAGCCACCCATCCTGTCCATGCCCTTCATGATTTTCATGCCCTGTCACAGTGTTCTACTCCATCAGTCAGTGATCTCTTTTTCTATGCTGAAGAGTCCTATCCTACCTTATGTTTGTTATAGGGAAATTATCACATTTGCTATTGTTGTTGTCCTCTAAATCTTTTGAAATTGTAAAATGAGTCATTAGGTTCTTTGACAGATACTATTTGTTCCTGCTTGGATTTGATAAAGCATTCTGCATTTCAGTTCTATATGTATAAATTCTAGAAATACTAAATGCTACTGAGTCATTTTACATAACCAGCACATTTACATCTTGTCCTAAAATCCTTATGACATCATTGAAATATAAAGTAGCTTTAATGCCACCTCCTGGACAAAGATTTAAACAGTAGTCTAGCCAGACTTAATTTGAACTAACTCTTTAAAATCAGAACAAGTAACTTTCAAAGTTTGAAATGTTTATATGAATCAGTTTAAATCCAAGTACTTGAATTCATTGTATGAGTTGGGATAATGCTGGCAGTTCAAAATACGTATTTGGCCCTGTATTCCAATATGGGGCAACATTTGTTTTCTATTTCAAAAGTTCAACATTAATTGAAAAATTTGAAACTGTTCATTGAATTCAAGGGTAAATATTCAGTCTTTAAGGCTTGCTACCTCTGGGAAAGTATATGTATATATTAAAAAGGCACATGAATCTTTAGATTTGTTTTATTTTTAAGGAAAATGAAATTTTGTCTGTAAGCTCTCTTGATAATTTTGCCATTTTGAGATGTGTATGTTATGGCACTTCCTTGTCTTGAAGGGGATTGCTGTTAGGTATTCCTTTCCCATCTATACTATCTAGATCTATATTGTACTTTTTAATAAGAAGAAAACAATCTTTATTGTCACCCTACAGAATTTTCTAGTAATTGTATTTTTCCTTACTTAGCAATTGGAAGGTTATGTATCACTTAAGGGACATGAATATGATTTTATTGGTCCAGCATTCCAGAAATCATCATTTCAGCAATGGTCAAACTGACACAATGCGTCCAGTTTGTAATGTATTTTTTTATCCTCTAGATGTTAGTGTGGTTTATAATGGAATCTTAACAAACATCTCTGTAAGTTCTACTCAGGGGAATGGCTGGGTGGGGCAGTTCCTCTTCCAAGGAGTGACAGTTCTGTACTGATGGGTTTTGCTCTGTTCAGGTGGGACAGTGGCTGCTTCCAGACAGTCACAACCAGTCCAATCCCCTGCTTCAGCAGTATGGGAGTCATAATGATCAACCCTGAGAATCCAGGAGAAGGAAGGTCTTTAAGTATGAACTGTACTCCAGACACTTGATTTAATTTTCCATTGTTTTTTTGTTGCTGTTCCAGTGCTGGGATTGGACGGACAGGGGTTCTGATCACGATGGAGACAGCAATGTGTCTCATTGAGTGCAATCAGCCTGTTTATCCTCTAGATATTGTAAGAACCATGAGAGATCAAAGAGCCATGATGATCCAAACACCTGTGAGTATCATCCCTGCTGTTCTGTGTTGCAGAACAGCAATTTTATATGATCCAGTCATATTGGATGGATTTTTAATGTACGTGTTGTTGATCATATTGTGGAGATCACCTTTACCCAGTGTAGCTGTAGCCTTGGCTCCAGGCAAAAATAAATTCCTAAGGCTATTGGAAAGGAGCAATTATTTAAATTTCTACAGAGAAAACTTGGGAAAAAAGCAGCAGCTGTATCAGGGACACCTGGCAAATAATGACAAAAAGGGTCAATTTTCAGCAGTGTAAAAATCACTCAGAGAAGAAAGCAGGAACCTAATTCCAGGTGTTAAGAATGGGAGTAGTAGAAAAGATAAACACAGAAAGAACCAAGATATGCAAGAAAAAATGTCACTGATAAAATTTAGTGATTTTATGTTGCCTTAATTGTAATGGAAACAAGCTTTAGCTATGCCCTGTAATGACTTAAAGGGAAATTATCAGAGAAATAATATTTGTAAAAATCAGTGTAATTAAATTTCATGCAAGATGAATCAAAGCCATCACAAGTACACTTAGTCTAAGAAAAGTAACTTACTAAAGGATTCTTTTGGGGCTTACATGGCATTTGATATACCTTAATCTTAAGGTATTTTTCAGGCACCTGTAATGTTTGGGTTTTGTGAGATAATTCATGTATTATATTTCAGATTTGTAAGAGTTTTAGAACGGATTTAGAAATTTGTTATTGTATCAGTCAGGTATTGCTTATCTCTTAAGAGCAGTTTATGTTTACATTTTTAGAAAGTACCTAAAAAGGTTGAGTTGTGTTTTCTTTCAGAAATTAAAAAAAAAAAAAAAAAAAAAAAAAAAAACAACTTGGATTTTCAGTTGTTCCAAACTTTGGATAGCTCCAGGTTGTTTTTGGTTTTTTTTTTTTTTAAGAGTAATCATGAGTAATTTACGTAGTTTATTCATAATATGCAGAATTTAGAGAAAGCATCTTGAAGGAGAAAAGGCACTATATCCAGTATCAAATCACGATTACTTGAAGGTAGTTACTTGCTGAAGTAATTTTCATGTCCCTGCTGCTGTTCCTCTTATAAAATTGGAACAAAACTTTTTTGTTCTTCAGAGAGTATTAATAGGCTGACAAAAAGTATGTATGTGTTTCCATTTCTAGGTCATCATTCAGTGCTGCTGAATTCATGTTCCAGTACTCATGTTTCATTACTAAGTTGTTGTATTCAGGTAGCACAGGAAGGATAAGAAAGGTGGTTATACAAGAAAAATAGCAAAGGATGGCTCTTGCTCTTTGTGAGAGTTCTCCAGGATGGATAGTTGTCTCTCTACCATATATAGAGGGGAAGTGTTATTAGTAAAGGTAAGAGTTGCAGTGTCTCTTAGAAAACAAAAAAATGTCAAGGTTCAGTGAAAAGCAGGTGTTGAGGTGCATCAGAGGGAGAAGGTCTCCAGAAGGAATAGGGTTTTGCAGGGTTCCATGAGCGTGAGGCGCTCCCGTTCCTCTCCCTTGGCAGCCTGGAGCTGCGTTCGCTCGCTGTCCGCAGGAGGGCGCTGGGGACAGGCGCAGGTTTGACACAAATGGGCAGAAATGAATGTTCATATGCACGGGACAGGAGAGCAAACAGTGCTGCTACTAGTGCTGCGTATGTTAGTGTGCCCTTCTGGGATCTGACATCGCCCACTGCTGCATCGAGAGGGCTGTTCACAACACTGACAGTGTGCTGGAGTTCTAACCAGCACAGACACATTGTGCAGGATGCAATGGGATTTGTGGCACTTTGCATTTATTTGTTTGTTTTCGTTATATTCTAGTTTGATTACTGTTGGGTTTTTAAATTATTGATTGTATAAAATAAACTCTTAGTCACCTCTGTGTATGCAGATGGTAGACTTGGGTGCACTGAACAGTTAGACATTATATAATGTTAAGAAACAAGAGGTCTAGGTTTTTAAAACATGAAACAGTTTTCTTTTAAATCAGATTCTGACAGAGAGGTACCAGTAATATGCCTGAGTTAATGTAAGTATGAAAAAGTGCTTTGAAACTCTGGCTTCTAAATACAAAGGTGTGGAAACCTCAGGTTGGTGAAATTTCAGCAAGAAAATAAAGAGCAGAAAATTACTAAGTAGGTGACGATGTAATAATAATGCTGGGGTTTTGGGTATGACTTTTGGTATATATTTCAAAGTGCCATTCATCCTATTCTTCTGTTGAGAAACAAAATGCTGTCATCTTAAAGTTCCTTTTGTATTGTGTTTCCTAAATTAATTTTGAAGCACAGTTCTTGGCCTGTCAAGAGAATGGGGTGGGGACATCTTAGAGGCCTTTCTGTTTACAAATGACATTTTTCAATTACATTTCTTTTCAATTTACTGAATCTACTTTCCTTTTCAGAGTCAGTACCGATTTGTATGTGAAGCTATTTTGAAGGTGTATGAAGAAGGATTTATTAAACCTTTACAAGCATCACTGCATAAGTAAAGAGCAAAAAACCTATGATATCAGTTGAGGAATCCTGTCCTCTATAATGAACTGGCAACATTCTTTGTGCCATAATACTGCTTGCAGGAAATGATAGTGAAGTACAGCAAAGAATTGACAAAGGACTCGGAAAACTTCAGCACTGTTGCACTTTACGTTGAAACAAAATCAGTCTCTGAAGCTCTTCTAACCTTCATCTGTTTGAAGACTTTATTTTCATGATTTGCTCCAAACAAACCATAAACTGAAAAAACTAATTGTGTTCAGGGTAATCTACGATATTTCGTTGTAGTGCCATATACTGCGCTTCTGGTTGAATTGCTACAAACAAGGCTTGGAATTATTTCACTCTGTTTTACACCCATTTCTCTTAAAATGAAAAACAAATTTTAAAATACACTAAGCCATGGTCTTTTTTCCAGTGCTAGGTTTATTTACTATGTACAGACTCTCACAGTTTTGTTTTTTACAACATTAGCAATATTGCCAGTACTAGATAGATACACACTGCCTACTGATGCAGCACACTTTGTCCTACACCCTTACTAGAGACCAGCTGGTTGTTAGAGGAGAGCTGGCATCTGTTAACCCAGCAGTAGCTGCATAATGCCCACTTACCAGCATCTTGTACAAAATAATAACAATAAAAATTTTAAAAAAACCACATATAAATAAACAGCATTTCTTTGACACAGCTCGTGTGTCATGCACTGGTGTATTCTGATTCGTGTGACTTCAGATTATTTGATGGGAACTAGTGCATGCATTGTCTTAACCCCTTAAGTGCCTTGATACTTACAGCATACATCCAGTGAAAGGCACTCATGATTCCATGGGGGTGATATTGTCCTGTCATATTTATCTTAATGGGTTCAGATTTTTAAAATGGCCCTTGGTGCTTGGAATGTGTTACCACAAGGGGTCATGGAAATACTATTCCCTCTTTCCTTATACAAGTACCTGTGTGCTACTCTCTGTAGCAAAAGCACCTCTGCCAACTTAATGAATGAGCATTGTATGCTGCTGTGTTGTAATTATATGACAAATCTCACACATTCCTTCATTCCTCCCAACTAGTAACTTATTAGCATCTTACTATGAAATGCTGGTAGGTCATTAGAAGCTGATACCTTGGTTTATCCTTTTATTGAGAATAGCTGTTTTACTCAATTAAACATAACTCTTTAATAGCACTGATAATTAAGTTGAACTTACAATCAGATGTGATTTAATTCCACTACCTTCTAACTTGTTAAGTCCTCATAGTTGATTTCAAGCCATGTTCGTACAGGTCTGCCTTTTATTTTCTTTGATTTGTTTAGAAGGGAGAAGGGAGGAGAACACAATGAAGTTATCCCAGAACTTAATTTTAATTTCATAATTACCCCAGTCACCTTCTGTTATGCTTGTGCAAAATTGTTCCAGTTGGTATGGGTTGCTTCTTATGTAAGTAGGTAGAAGATATATAAGAAATGTCTGAATGATACAGTATCTGAGCTCATTCTAAAGATGCACAAGGGTCCCCATTTTCTAATACTTTTCTAGTATAGGAGAAACCAAGTCAGAAGCAAGGTACCCAGTGTAATATACTGTAAGAAAAAAAACAGTCACTTATTTGACTGCCCTCTGACAGCATAACTTTGTGCCCTCTATTTAAAAGTTTTAATTTATTGTATTGGTTTCCTGAAAATGTTTATCCATTAAATTTTGTTGTAAGCTATATATATAGCATAGAATTAAAATTAAAAGTTCTACGCTAAATAATTTTTAACTTTTGAAGAATTATATTGTATAATATACTGTGTTCTATGGACATTTGAAACAGATCAGCTCTGAACTATTAAATGAAAAGGGATTCAGGCAACATGAAATCCTGGCTTATGACTTAGTAATGAACAAGAACTACAATGCCAAATGGAAGATAGAGTTTTAAATATTTTTAGAAACAAAATAATATTAGTAGAGCTGTGGCTCTCTTACTTATATTTCTAGATTTGATGCTTATGTCAATGTTTTCCCTCAGTGAAAAATAAATTTTACAAGAATCTCTGGATCTGAACTGAACTGAAAAAGAGTAATATGGTAGCTTTAATCTCAGTTGTATTTTAAGCCATTTGCAACAAATAAAAATTCTTTTTTATAACTCTTTAACTTCCATATGATGAGGTTATTAGCTAAGTTGCTGGCTAGTCAGAAGGTTATATTGAACTCAGTACTTAATGTCCAAAAAGTAAAATAATTCATCCATTATATTGAAAGAAATTTTCTTCTTAGATAAGCTTTAAACAAAAATAGCATTTTGCCCTGTTATTCTGAGGAAATTAGAAATGGAGGTTATAGCAGCATTATATAGCATTGGTATGTCACATATTTAAATCTTCTTATGTAAAATTGCCATAGCAGTTCAAGTTCAAAAGTTCCATTTATACCACAATTAAGTGTGGGATATGTATTTGTCATCTGTCATTACTGTTTTGCTTATAAACACAGGCAGGAATAATAGGTCTCTTCAAAATTTTCCTCTGCACTGACTTGTAGTTTATTAACTAGCTGCACTGGGGAAAAAATTGGAACAAATACCTATTCTTAATTAATAGGCCATCAGCGACTCAGTGGCTTTTGGCTTCTCCAAAGCCAGGATAAAGGTAACCAAAAACTGCTTGGGAAATAAAATAGCACTGAAGCCTTTCTGCACCATAATTCAGTCATTTAAATTTTTCTACCTGTTGTGGTATAAATGGCCTTTAAAATATTTTTATATGGCCAAAAAAAAAAAAACAAAACTGCTTAATATTTTACTTTGGGTTATGAAGATCTGTATCATCCTGAAGAGTTTTTTAAAGAAGTTTTTGTATGTTTCATGCTGTATAAAACATGAATGTATCTTTCAGACATAATGACGTATAGACCTGTATGTGATTGGTGTTATGACTGTTGGATTTTATGAATAATTATTTTCATACCATTTGATTAGGAAGAATGTTGGGTGGGTGAGGGAAAGAGTATGTTTCTAACACTTCCATGATACAAATCCAGTTTAAAAAAAAAAAAGTAGTTTTCAGTGTAAATAAGAGCAATATTATGACAATTTTGTGCCAATGTTAAATGTTAGGATTTTTGGGTTTACTTTTAGGTTCAGATTGAAAACTACCACTACCATCTCTTGTTTAAAATGGATTTGGAAGAGTTTTCTTAGTAGAAAGATGTGGGGCTCTAGTGGGGGCTTTGAGTGTTTTTGGGAGCATTTTTTATTTTTGCTAAATATGAAATAAGATACAGGTATTGTTTAATAAACCCACCTACAGATTGCCTGCCAGTCCACTTTGAGAAATACTGTATTAGATATCCCAAATAACTGAGAGCTGAAAACTTAATTTCTCCTGAATTTGGAAGCATTTGGTTTTTTCAATCACTTGTAGGTCTTAAGCATTAAAATACTGTTTTTATGCATTTTATATTAATCTGTTCTCTCCCAGTTATGAAAAAGATGACATCTGGGGTTTTTTCTCACTAGATTTAATGCTAGCTGACATTTCTTCCACGTTTCTGTGTTAGATCTCGAAAGCTTATGTGCCATATAGATAAAGCAATAACACTTCTACAATATCTGATTACAGTCTGGCACACCACCTAGTAAAGAAGAGGTGAGAAAGCAGTTGGGATATTAAGGAACATTAGGAGTTTGTTATGGAACTTGTGTAGCTGGCAACTTTCCATGGAGACCTTCCAAGAAGCATCATGGTACCTGCAGAAGGGCCAAAATGCAGCAGATGTGCTGCAGTTGTGCTACCCAGGGAAAGGGGAAGAAGGGAAGGTCTGGCATAGAGATGTTGGAGCTCCAGGTAGGCTGTGGAGCTGAATTATGTGATATTTTTATGCTTATGCAGTGTGTGTGCGGGTGTGTGGGCGATGTCTGATGGCTCAGGGAATTAGCATGAGCATGAAAAGCTGTACAGATCCACTAATTTCCAAGCACAAGAAGGTTGTCCAATCCATATGCTGTAGTTTTGACTGTAAGAGCCACTGTGCAGGCAATCAGCAAGCCCCTCAGCCCTGATGATAAAAGGAGTGAATTGGTTGTGGTCCACATGAAAATTTTCCATATTTGGACTTTCACCAAGTAGAGGAATGGTGTCCTCTAATATCAGTTATAGTCTTTTTGTAGCTTGCATCTCAGGTCCACAGTTGGCTGGGCTGGCTGCATTTGCCAATTTTAGTACCCATCTTTTGTCCTGAGACTGAAAAAGTTCTTTCCCATTGCTACTTCAAGTGCTAGGATCTAGTATGAAGATCCGGTAAAACATATTCATTAACTGTGGATCTTGCATGAAAATGCAGGTATTTATAATTAGTGGTGATTGGGAAGCTCTTAGAAGGAGGAAGTGGTTTGTTTGTTTCAGTGTAACTGTTCTGTCCAGTCTCTCTTATCCCGATGCAATTAGTCACTTGTTTGTTTAGAAGTCTGTAAAGAAGGTCAGTTCCTTATCACTGAATTTTACCTCTGTGCTTGTTGCTTCCACAGGTGTCTTGTCTTTTCATAGGGCTTCTCCCATTACAAGTTTTGATCTGGTGCATAAGCTGTAAGTTATAGCTATTTGCTTTGGTATGTTTTGCTCATCGAGATCTCAGTCGTAGAAAGGAGAGATAAACTACATTCTTTTAAAAAATGCTAAAATACTAAATTATAAAAATTCAGACGTTTTGATTAGTAGCCTCATTTTAAACAGCCACTAAAATATCTGATTCTAGTTTGCTGTAGCAAGAATGGTGGTTCATGGACTGGCCGGCATCTTGTTTGTTGTGGTATTTCATATTTAGCTTACACATTTTAAAGGATAATTTTTTTCAAAGTGTTTTGATGTTTGAATAGTAGCACTTTATCTCATGCTTACTACTGACTGAACTATTGAACAAAATAAATTTGGTTTGGAGAGAGATGCTTAATGGATTTCTGTACAGAGATGATTCGGATTACACCCTGGTACAAATGCTTTCTCTTGTTCCAACCATTTCTTGTTGATTGTTCATGTGTTTCTGAGGGTTTTTCAGAAAATAGATATTGATGGCATAATTCTATAATCTCAATTTTCCTGTCTTAATATGAAGCCTGCATTTGGGAAAAAAAAGAAAAAAAAAAGGTGCAAATAGAAACTTACAGGGTGCTTGTATATTTATCTCTGTGATCTCTCTCAGCTAGCTCCAAATTAGCTATGTTTACTGTAAATGTTTCTGCTAAGCATTATTTTTAACATTAGAACAATTACCTGGAAATCAGTATTCTTTTATTTTCTTTTTTTTTTTTTTTTTTTACTTAACTTATATGAATTTTGATAACTAAAGATAATGCACAGCAAAGTTTAAGGAAGTTGTTACCCTTTCACTCCCAGGCCAGGGGCCTGAGACATGAGTGAAAGGGTTAAGCAGTTTGTTAAGCTGTTTTTTCTTTAACTAGAATATATCCACAAGGACTAGACTATAAATGATCCAGTGCAATTATCTCAGTACATTGGGACACCACAGTAACAACCCACAATAATTTACAGGAAAATTAAGGTAAGAGAGTGAAGGTTTTATTTTATCCAGTGTATCCAGATTTGTTTTCCATTTGGTTTGCTTCATTTACCAGTGATCCCATTTTAACCAGTCAATTTGGCAGGGCTGTTTGTGTAAGGTTTGGGGTTTTTTTCTGTAACAGGTGCTATACTATGTGTAAATACAAAGGGAAGAGTATTGTTTAGATCATTATTAACAATCAAATGGTGGCAATATTTTTGCCAGTTACTTCTGGTTATTAATTTGCATTCCCAGCTGAGGCTTTCAGTTCTCAAATTTCATCTCAGTTTCATACTGCTGAATGATGGACTGCAAGTGTGGAGTAAATCATCTCAGAGTTGAACAGCTCTTTCGTTGTTTAGACTAACTCTTGTGTATCTTTTATTAATAGTGGGGAGATGCAAAGGTTCTTCCCATAAGTAGACTTCTGCCTATAGATTTGTTTAAAAGCACATGAGGGGGAGGGAAAAAACAAACCAACAACCTAAATGCTCCATCTTGGCTAAGCAGCCAGGACAGTTGATGGAAAACGATGGAAACTTGAAATTGGTCAACACTGGATAATGTGAAAATGAATTCAGCTTTTGTCACTGCAGCTACTGTATGCTTTAAAGGGCCTTATGTATTTGTCCTCATTTTGATAAAATGAAATTTCTTGCCATTAAAATTATACACTAACTTCTACAGAAAACCAGCAGTTCCCAGGATAAATATGCTAATTAACATTTAACAAGTCTTGTTTTAGTCTTAAGTAAAATTTCATTCTATTATGTGAAAAAATGCTGTTATGCATATTTTGTGGATATATTTAATTTCAGTTGACAAATAGTTGTCTAGGTACAGACTTGAAAATATATATATAGTTTACTTGTGGATTTTAATTGTTTAATTGCAAAATAAAGATGTGCTTTAGTAATTTAAAGTTTTAATTTCTTTTTGCAATTTTCTTGCTACTGTACACACAGTTTTGCTGTGCCACATTTACATGTGTCCGATGCCAGATAATGTTCACCTTGTATTTTCCTTTTTGTATGACATAAATATACCCCTATTGATTTGTGCATTAGAAGAGGATGCAAATTATCAGGAATTAAGTTGCTTGGTTAAAGCACCAGCCCAGCTTTTTGCCTGAAGATACATCCATACTGTAGATTTGCTCTAATGGAATAATAACTTTAAAATTACCTTTTATACAGTGAGTGAATTGGAGGTGGTATTCAGTAGAGATGATAATTTGATCAAAAAGCTGAGGGTATGATGAACACTGATGTGAAGAACAGAAATTTCAGAGATTCCAGCTTGTTATTAAATACTTGCTGCCAAAAAGTGAGGGGATGTTCAAAACAAAAGCAAGTAAATATAATGAAAGGACTTAGGAGGCAAGACAAAAATCTCAGGAGGGATGAGTGTCCGAGACTCCCGGATGTTCTTAATTTCACTGATAAATACAGGATTTTAAAGTGAGGACAGGGTGTTTGGATTTGAAGTACAAAAATATACACTGGTGGGAAAGCACTCCAAGGAGAAAAACAGACATAAGAAGAGTCCAGTAAGAGATGTGTTTAAACTGGAATAGGAAGACTGGATACAAGACAAGTGACAGGTAACACAGCTGAGTGTGTACGGGACATACTTGGACTGTATCTGAGTAGCAAATAGCAAGGAAGGAGTAGACTGTAAGTACAGGAAGAGTAGCAAGAGGGTGGTGTGAAGTAGAAATTGCAAAAATGAGCAACTACGTTTTTGTGTCACTGAAGCTACAGGAAGGAAATAATTTCCCAAAACCGTGAATGACTGACTGAAAAGAAGCTCAATTTGAGGAATATTTGGAGGTGGTTAGAAAATGTAGGGACAATGACTAAAAATCAGAGAATTCCCCATAATTGTCGTATGGGAGAATGTGAGTTGGTGTAGACTTAATAGCCAGGAGACTCCCGTTAACTTGACAGATCTCCACTCCAGACTAAGCATCTTTGATATTCAAACAATTGGTTAGTTGATCTGCACTGATAATTCATCACATATCTGCAAACCCTCAAGATAGATTATTTTTCTACTTTAAATACAAGTAAGATTTTTGTATGGTTTCTTTGGGGCCTTTATTGCAAGCTCCCACAGGTATTTCATGACAGGGTTCTGAGAGCAAGTATAGTCCCTGCTCCTCCAATAAAAAGTAGATATCTAAATCTCTCCCCTCCCGTTTTGTGATTCGCCTTTCCGAATAAATAAACAGGCGCATGAACGTGCATCTCACCTTTCCTCGAAGCTCGCTCTGCTCCTCCCAGCGGCCGGAGAATGATCTGTTGTCAGCAGCCGTTTAGTAAAATCAGCCTGTTGCTTCGTCAGGAAATTACAGACAATTACCTGGTGGCTTTTTAAATTTCCCCCCCCCCCCCCCCCCATTTCAGTAAATGACATCAAGGGAGCTCGGTGTATATTCAGGCACGGGAGCTGAGGTATTAATGTGGGTTTTATTGTGCCAATTCCTCTGCCTGGCAGGGACTGACTGGGTGTCTCAGCCCGCGATTCAGACCTGAGCATAATAAATGCTGTGTTATCTTTAGCCCAAGTATCTTTTCCCAGACTATTAGGTAGCCTGGATTTCCAGTTATTCTGGGATTTTGAGGGTGTCTGAAGCTCCTTTACTCCGGCCTTTGTCACTCTTAGCGGGCATTACGGGCGGAGAGATTATATTGGTTTTCCTGAGGCTTTCCTCAAATACTGGCTTGGACACAAATATAATTAAAAAAAAAAAAAACCGACAGTGAAGTGCAGCCCTCTGTAATTGCTGCCGAGGTGCGGGGCTTGTCCGCCGGGGCTGCAGTAACACGTCAGAAAAGAGGTGGAAGCACGGAGCACCGACAGAGGCTCTGTGTCTTGGTTTGAAGAACTGTAGAATACAAACTGCAGCTTGTACTCGCAGCTTTATTTCAGTGTATAAATATTGACAGTGTTCCTTTGTTGATTGCTCTGCTTTAATACACTGCTACCGCTGCCCTTTCGGGTACTGGTTTCAAATACGGTTTTCTTGCCCGCTGTACGGCTTAAGCGCGCGTTTGCCTAAAGGTTCCAGTTACCGCTGGGCAGCCGAGGGCTGGTCACAGTCCTGGCCAAACCACTGAGGGGAAACCTCCGCGCCGCATTACCAGAAACTCCAGAACTTTTGGGAAATAATGTGAAACTCGTTCCGAAGGCTCAACCCCCAGGGGGTGGCACATTCCCGGGAGCGCTCCGGCGCCGCCGCTGCCCCTCGGGCCGGCTCTACCGCCCCCCCCCGCGGGCAGCACGTGGTCCGCGCCGCGCCCCCCCCACCCCCCGCGGCGGCCCCTCCGCCGGGCGAAACCACCTGGCACGGGAGGGGAGGGCGCCCCTTCTCCAGCGGGCTCCGCCCAGTTAAAGGGGCGATGGGCTGCCGGCGCGGCGCGAAGCAGAGCGCTCCTTGTCCCGTCCGGACGCCGCCCTCCTTTCCCGCCGCCTTCCGCCTCCATCTCCGCTCCGCCACCGAGCAGGAGAGCGCGGCCGGCGGAGCCGCCAGGTGAGTGAGCGCGGGGGGAGGAACCGGGCGGCGCGTCGCTGCCCGTTTAAGGGCCTCCCCCGTCGCTCCGCCATGTCCGGCGGTCCGGCCCTTCCCGGGGCTCCCTCACCGCCCCCCGCCCGCCCCCGGGGCCTGGAGGAGCCGCCGCGGGGACGCTCCGGCCGCCCCGCAGGTGAGCCCGGCAGGTGAGGCCGCCGCGGCCCCCGGGAGGGCCCGGAGCTCGGCCGCGGGCCCGGGGCGTTATGTAAGGGCAGGGGCACGGCGGGCGGGGAAGGCGCCGGGCGGGGCCGGGTCTGGTCTGGGGTCGACCCTCGAGCTCGGGGCCGGCTCCCCGCACAGCTCCGGCTGTGTGCCGGGAAGCGCCGTGCCCGAGGGGCCCTCGCCCGTCCTGCCGGAGCCATTCGTGCGCGGGAAGCTGCGAGCGCGGCTCTGGGGCGGGAAGGGTCGCTTATCGCTTGTTTTCGATGGGAGGGGTGGAGTGTGCGAGCCAGGGAAGGAGCCGGTGGGGTGCAGTGCTTCTCGTTGCTTCCCAGCTGTGGAGGGAAGATCGGCGTCTCGGAGAAGCGCGCGGTAGCGTTTGTATTAATGAAAGATTGCAGGGAACAGCAGGTGACCTGCACGATCGCTGTTTGTTTTCCTTAAGCCTACTTTCGTGTAGTCCCAAAAAGCCACCCCAACCGTCGTCAAAGTTCTGAGCTGGGTTTTTTTCAAAGACGTTCACAGCCGAGGACTGTGGGTGTTTAAAGTGAGAATCTGTTTGACTCTTTGACATTTCTTTATACAAGTCTGGGATTTTCTAAGAACTTTATGGCAGGATTCCCCACACACGCCCTTTTTTTTTTTTTTTTCCCTGGTGCGTTTGAGTTTTTTTTTGGTTGGTTGGTTTGTTTTTGGAGGTTTTTCTCTTGTGAATAACTTGAATTTTCTCTCTTGGATTTTGTAGCAAAGATGCTGAGCTTTTTCCGCCGTACACTGGGACGCCGGTCCATGCGTAAACATGCAGAGAAGGAAAGGCTGAGAGAGGCCCAAAGGGCTGCAACCCACATCCCTGCAGCTGGGGACGCCAAATCCATCATTACCTGCCGAGTGGCGCTGCTGGACGGCACAGATGTCAGCGTGGACTTACCGGTATGAGTGATCCTAGTGTTTTTGAAATACACTTGACTTGTGTTATTCTGATGTGGATTGCTCTTGCTGTTGGTAGTCGACCCTGTGACTTGACATCCACTAAATTGCTGTTCATAAAAAGATTCTGAAAGAATAGTTAACTTTGGCATTCACTGAAATTCCAGAGTGTTTTGCTGGATGTCATCATGCGTTATGTACTGAGCACTTTCTAATGTTTTAATGTAATTGTTGTGCCAAGGCTTAACTTAGAGAGGGTAACTTGGTGGGTGAATTGGGTTTTCTTTTTGGTGAGCTATCTGTCTTGACAAGGAAGGTGAATCTCTTGGTCTAACTTGTTGAAGAGGAGGAATGAGCAGAAGTACTAGCAGGAATTTAAGTGTGGATTGGGTTTGGTCTGGTTTTGTGTCAGAGATGGATGCAATTTTTAAGGCTAATTTAAGAGGGGAGGGGAAGAGGAAAAATCTGCTTCCTTCCCCTCCTCAGGGCAGATTATGAAGTAGGGATTGTCTCACAGAGTGGTGCCTTAGTCGGAGTGAGGTGTTAGCCACTGTTTTACATTTCTAAAGCTTCCTTAATATGCACGTGCCTGTTCTGCTTGCCTAATTATGTACCTGTTTCTGGCCAACAGGATGAACAGTGGCACCAGGAGTAATGTGCTCTGTTTTTCCATTACCATGTGTTATAGTTGTTAGTGACTTGTTTTAAGCTCAGGAGCTGAGCATTAGGAAGTTAGGAAGGTGTGGATCTTCGAGACCTGACTAGTTCCAGAGGATTTTGGCTGCAGTTACAGTTGTGCTGGTGTTGGAACTGCTGACTAGAAAGGAAAGCCATTTCAAGACTGTCTGCTTCACATAGCTCTATCTTTCCTTTCTTTATTAATCATGGAGTGCAAGGAATTCAGCTTGACTGAGCAGTGTTGTTGATGTAGTGAGCAGAAATAACTCTTGTGATATCCCAAACCCCAAATAATCTAGGGTTAGATTATTTGCAAAATGACTGTACAGATAGGCATTTATAGAGGGTGGTAAAATTAATTTGTAAATCTCTGAAGCAAGGAAATTAATATATCCAGTGCTGCTTAGGATGTTTGATTTGATGCCAGGAATGCCCACAAACACTTTATAGCAAGAGTTAACACTTAAAAAGTACTCAAGTTTAAATTGGTGTCTCTGCATAACCAGAGCAGTAATCTTTGGAGCTGGAGTCGGGTCTGTAGGCAAATTCCTGGCAGCTCTAGCAACATTTCTAAGGCTTTGAGGAGCATAAATTGAACCTGAAGAGGTGTCACAACCTGCCACCTGGCCTATAAATCTCAGACCAGGGTGCAGTAGTAACTATTTACTTCTACAAGAAACTCTTTTTGCTCCAGACTTTTTTTCTTTAAAAGCCAATATAGATTCTTGACTGTGGACATTTAAGTTATGAGTAACAGTAACCAAGATGCTAAAACAACATAGCCAGATGTGGTAATTACAGTGCATCATCAGTGGCTGACATGTACCAGTTTCTTCAGTGGTTAAAGTATTAATAAATTAAAAGTAAATTAAATGTTTTGATTTCAAACTTCCTAGAGTGTTTATTCTTGTTTCTCTACTTGCATCATTCATATTTTGGAGTTGACTCTTAAAAAGGAAAGAAAAAAGGGCAGGGGAGACAGGGGATGAAGTGGAGAGATGTAAAATCCTGGCAAAACAGCATCATTTTCTGAAATATAAAGCTTAAATTAAAAATACGCATGTATTTTTTTTTCTTTTACACAACCTTTCTTTGAGAATCTTTGTGCTCTTTCAGCTAAGATCTTTTAAGACTGGTACTGTTACTTTGTTGGCTCTAAATTTGCTTTAAAATGAACTTATTCTCTCAAAAAGGTAACCCCTGGTCTGCCAGTTCATTTGTGCACAGTCACATTGTCTACCTAAGCACTGTGAAATTGTTTTATTAAAAAAATAAATAACAAAGCTTTTCTTAAGAATGAATCATTTAGCAAACAGGTTAGTTCACAGCCAAAGAAAGGGTTGTCTTGGCAGGAATGAATGCCATACCTTTTTAAATCCATGGCTACACAAATACTTTACAGTGGCATAAGTTGTTGCTGCCACAGGAAGAAAAGATGTTGCTTTCGTTATTGCGTTTGTCCTTGTTTTCTCATACCCCTTGGCAGAAGAAACAGTTTTTTAGCAGCCAGGCAGTAAGCTAAGTCAAGAAAATGCTGTGGCTGAAAATAATCAGTATAATTTCGTTATGTAGTTTCCAGCTGGAGTGACTCTCCAATCTGGTTCCCCATGTGCCTCCCCAAATGTGGTGAAGAAGCATTTAGAGGTGATACCAGGCTTAAGTTTGCTCAAAATGCTGTTGAGAATGTAGCCTTACAGTGAATTTTTTTACTGAGAAGATTATTCTGGATTTACAATCATTGATATAACTGGACCTGAGATTGCTGAATTTTTCCATAATAAAAAAAAGGAAGGGTAAAAACAGCAACAAGAAGAAATCACAAGGGACATTGCCATGTAAGCCAAACACATTTCAGTCATTAAGTAGCAAAGGCTGATATTTTACGTTTACTGACAATGAGACAGAAGGGATAAGTTGTAAATGATGCAGTTGAGATTTAATTTACTAGACTCGGAGCCAGGATTTGAACAGTAACTCTGCTTTTTGTCCACTGATCTTATCTTTGGTGTCTGTCAAGCCACTTAATCTTTCTGCTTTTCTATGTCTTCTGTTGTTTTTAATTTGAAAAATGCCTGACTTGAACTTTTCACCAAAGCTGCAGTCATATACAGTGCATAGACTGGATTCTTTGCAAGAATCTACTGCTTGTGTAGCTATGCCAATGACTGAAGAATGTCAGTGTCATGTATACTATTTACTGACACCTTGGTATGTTCAAAATGGCAGGCATGAACTTAATGTGAGTTATCGGTGTTCTTTTGGGCTTTGGAGCAGATTGAAAGGTGTCAGGTTTTTCCCCACAGCTTCATCTCAGATTTGAAGTTGTGTTTTGACCTGGTTGTTATCTTCATCTCTTACCACTGTTTTGAAGCTGTATGTTTCTCCAAATGCATTCAACCATTTTTACAGACTTTAAGAAGCTTGTTACTTTGTTTATCTTTAAAAAGTTTTTATAGAATAGATGTTGTCTGTAAATGCTGCTGTTGATGTTGTTCATTGTACATTCTGTTTTTCTGTTAACTTGAGTTCAACTTGGACAAAAGTCAGGTTATGCGTTTTCTTCCAATTGTTTAAGATCTGTGGGTGGAATGTTTGCTGAGTAGTATGAGAGCTGAGAGGACAAGAACCTTATCTTACTTTTCATCCTGTTCCCATGCAAAACTAAACTACGTCTTCCCCCACTGCACCTCTGGAATTCACAAAGCTCAAAAGCCATGAACAGCCCTGGTTTATTACCTGAAGATTCTATCAGCTCAGTCATACCAGTCTGATCTGTCAAGGGAACCCCTCAACAGCTGGAATATTGGCTCTCCTGGTGCTCCTGGTTTGTGGGGAAAGACAAGTAAGTTAGTGAGGGGAAACTTGAAAGTAGAAAAAAGCTTTCTCTGGAGTCACCTACAATTTATGAAATAATTAGGAACAAAAATGCTTGTCAAGAATTTGAAATAAAGTGCTGTTTTAAGTAACAGAGAGCTCCAGAGAATTTTAAAGTCAAGGTATTTTAAAACTGAGTATCTGTTTAGCGAATTCTATGCTATCCATAATACTAACTGGGAGAGGGAAAAGATAATGTAGATGGGGCAGAAATTACATAAATAATGTAAATACATGCACTTGGAATATGCACCTTCATTAAAATTTTTGGCTTGCTTTATATGGGGTAGCAAGGTCAGCCTTACAAGAGAGACAGATAGTAAGTGTAGGGTCTTATGGAAGCAGAACTGTACTTGTGGAAGCCAGCAGCGTTTCAGTAAAAAATCCTGACCCTGCCTAACCCACAATTTACATAATCTTCTCATGGATAATGGAGTGTTAATTGTATTCCAGTTTCTGTATGTGCAAAGTTTTAGGTAAAAGCTTTCTGGTGGTATAAGATGAAAGACAGAAATAATGAGAATGGATGCTCTCTGAGTAGTTTTTTATTTTAGAATATTCCTTATTTATGCACGTGTGAAATTTGATACGGAGGGTAAAAAACGAGATGGTTTTGTCCTTATTATAATGAGGTAACGTTAAAGCATGGTCTTGTATAAACCAGTCCAAGGGTTGTGTGTAATAATGGGATTGAACTAAGCTGTTTAGACTTTTGGAGTATAAAATAAGATAAAAAAGGCCTGTATCTGTAGTGATTATTTTAAATAAACTTAAGAAGTCTATCTGGAATGCAAAAATCATTAAGAGGTGCCAATGACTTTTTGTTTGGAGAACGATAATTTGTGTTGATCTGACTGCAGGATCAGAGGTGTGTTGTGATAGTTGATTTTACTCAGTAATCCACTCAGGTTTATTAGAAACTTGTAGAATGTTTATGGCCACTTGCTGAATATTTGTAGATGTAAATATGAAATACATAATGCTGTTCCTGGCATGGATGCTGATTAAGAAGAAAATCTAATACTGCTGAAAATGTTGAAAAATCATTCATCAAATAAAACGAGTACTCTGAGTGTTCAAGGCTGACCTCTAAAGTTTAAACTAAAGCTCAGCTGACCAAAGTAGTGAAACGTAAACATTTGAACGTGCCCCTTTTTGTGTGTGTTAGGACTATAAACATTTGGATTAAAACTTTTATTTCCCACGTGATCATCTGTCTGAAAGTACTGACATGCTTTTGAGCGTTTGCTTAAACTTCTGAAATACTTTTAGGGGACTGAAACTGGACAAAATCAGTGGTGAGCCGTGCGTGCCAAGGCGCACGTGTGCTGTCTGTGCGGTGTGAAGGGTCCGGCTGCAGTGCAGGGTGAGCCAGTGCTTCCTGGGGTGCCGGGCTGAAACTGGTGCTGAGATGGAGCATCAGCCGGGGCTTGCTGAGTCGCTCTGCCCGTGTGAGCAGCACAGACTGCCTGCACCGAGTCCTGCTCCCGGCACGGCCGAGCTCTCCGTCTTGGTGCAGTGCCCCGTGCCCTGGCACTGTTGGAAAGGAGGAGGAAGGGAGCAGCTGGCAACAATCTGTGCTGCCAGAGTGTTTCTGGGGCTGGTGCTGCAGGCTGGTTTAGTTGCCTGAAAGTTTTGCATTCTTAAGTCACAGCAAATTTTATCTGAAGTCCTTCTCTCCTGCTGAACTGGCTTGGGACTCTCTGGTGCTCTTAATCAGAGTGCTCATGAGAAACTTGCAGGTGGAACACCAAATAAAACTGTAGTATTTGACGATATAATGGGGAAGGCATTTAATCTGTAAACCTTAATGCTGGACAAGCAATTTGCATATATTCTGTATCAAAAAGAATTTTAAATATTGGTTAAATCAAATTGGTAGTTACAAGATAAAAACTTTCAGGAAGTTGAGACAGAGACTTCCACAAAACAAAGTGACAGGTATGAATGTTTTGAGTCTTCCTATGTAATAGCATCAATAAGCCTGAGCACAGTACATAAAAATTCTTCTACATAACACTCTAATAAAGGTACAGTTAGAATGGGTATTGAAATAGTTTCTTTGTTGTGAAGATTTTTGGGAAATGCCTTCTTTCTCCAGAGAATAAAAGAACAAAATATTTAATCCCAAATGCCTACCTTCCTCTCAGTGTGAGACACTGAGTAAATAGAAGAATTGATAAGCTGTGACCTTAGGTAGAAATTCTCTCCAGCCTTCCAGCCCTGGAGGATTTTATATTCGCAAGTGTGTATGGCAGTGTTCTCAAAAACTGAGGATAAACCAGAGAGAGAAGCAAAACTGGTGTTTTCCTGCCAGTGGTATCTTTAGATGAAAGAGAATATTGACTGAAGAGTTTGGAAAATTATTTGTAGGAGTGATGCTTGGAGTTTGAGAAGAGGAGCAGCTCCATTTGTAGGTCAGTATTTAAAGCCATAAGAAGATCAGGGTGATACAAGTAATGTGTACTTCTAACACAGCCTTTGTAAAGATAAGGGGTTTTAACCCTCCAATTCTTCAGCAAACCTTAATGGTGTTAACTGTAGGCACCGTTTGCATGATATTGAGATGAAATCTTCTTGCTTTAAAGCTCACTGTTGGAGCTTTCTCATGGCTTAGTTATTTGAAACCTGTGGTTTTGGAGAAGAGGATTTACTTCATTAAAAAAATGGACAGGCTCATCTGCTGCTTCCGTGCTGCTGTGGTCTGCAAACATGCATAGGTGACATCCTAGCAACTGGATGGCTGTAAATCCTGAATAGGGATCCATGCCTTCTCTGTGTGTGTGTGTGTGTGTCTAAGTGTAAACGGTACATTTCTAAGGAAGCTTGTATGCATATGAATGGTAACCCTCCTGATGAGCTGACAAAAACCAGGAAGAGAAGTTTTTGCCACTTGGTAGCTATTGAACACAATAGCTGCTGTTAGTTACTGTTAGAAGAATGTTGACATGATCATTTGAACAAAAAGTACACCTGCAAAGACAAAATGGATAGTAGTACATCCCTTGAAGGTAATGCTTATTTGTCTATTTTTTTCAAAGTTCATCTTTTTTGGAGCCCTCTATTTCTTCACAAAGAAAGAAATAAACAGGAGAGATTCTTTTCTGATAAGCATTTTTATTAGTAAATTTATTAGGTGAGTATTTTGGTCGTGGGTGGTTTTTTTTTTTTCAAGTTTTGGAAAAAAATTAACTACTTTGCTGCAATTAAAAACTTTAACTGCGCCGTTCAGCTAGTGCTTATCCAGCGCAAGCTCTTCTCCAGTTACTGTGAGCTTGTGTTACTTCTCCAGTGCTGGTCTGTGCTGGCTGCTCTAGGACGGAAGGTGGCTTTAACCTCAGGCAGGTTTCGAGCACCTGGCTGGCTTATCCTCATGGATGTGAGTCCGTGAAACAGCCGATAGTCTGAGACCATGAGAAGAAGGTATAAATGCTGCCTTTCAGGTTTTAGGCAGTGACTGAGATGCCTGAGCCGAGGAGAATGTCTCAGGGTCACCTTAGCCTGGCAGAGAAGAGACAAACCAGCGCGCCGAGGTGAACACCCTGCCTTGTTGCTGAGCTACGGGGGCTAAGCCCAGCCTTTGTAACACCTACTCAGCCAGCAATTGCACTTACTAAGAGCAGCAGGAGTTGTCATTAGCTGGGAGCATCCCTTTCATTGGGGAAAGGAGGCAGGGGGGCGAGGGCCCATGCGATTCACACCAAAGTGATCAGATGATGCTTTTAGCCAGTGCGGCAAAACCAGAAGAGGTCCTGCCTTGTACATAGGGTATATTTTATTTACGTTTTCCTGTTGTTGATTCTCCTGCTGTGAGATGTTTGCTGTTGCTTCCTAGAGAGAATATCAAACTCTGTAAGTCAAGTAGTCAGGTTTTACTGAACTGCAAACCCATGAGGAAGTTTAATTTGTGCCCTGAAGGGAGGACCAGCCATGGACTGGACTGCTTGTGAGTGGAATTGTTAATAGTTCATCAGTAACCATTAAACAGTTTAAAAATATCTGTCCTTTGACTGTAACCTGGGCTCTGCTGAAAGGGAAAGAAGGGGGGGGAAAGCATGGGACAGCAGCAGGATAAAAATGTCACTTTCACAGAATCACACAATATTCTGAGTTGGAAGGAATCCACAAGGATCATGGAGTCTAACTCTTAATGTCCCATACAGGGATTGAACCCACAACCTTGATGTTATTAGCATCAATGTTGCCATTAGAAAATTAGGGCAATTTTTCACAAGGAAATGTAAAATAAAAGTGTATCTTTGCTCTTTGAAAACTCTTGAGATCTCAGTTTTATTGAATTCAAAGAAATTAGTTTTGATTTATAAAAGTTGACTGGTTACAAAGTATTAATACTTTTGCTTGTCGTTTGTTTAAGGAGGAAGGACTTTAGTAAGTAAAGCATTTGTGACACTTCCGCTGACTTTGACCAAATACAGCTGATGATGATTTAAGTCATATGCAAAGTAGTACATAATTAATTCCATGTTGACAGCCCTGGTGACTTAAACACCAGAAAATAGCCAATAGATCTTTCCACAGCTGCTCCACTGCTTCTTCAGGGACTTTATCCCACACTAGTCATTCTTGGTCCAGTTAATCTTCGAGTCCTCTGCAGAGATTTCCGAAATGGTGAACACACTGTGAAACTAAATTGACACTGCAGAAATTGAAGTTTTGCTGGTGGGTAGTCTGAGGTAGTGTGTATGGTATTCCAGGCTGGAGTCAAAGTGCCTCTGTCACCCGCAGGGAATTTGGCTGAGATAACTGATTAATTGCACTTTTTGGAGATGACCTACAGAGGAATTGAGAAGGATCTCTAATGTTCTGCTCAGTAAGGGGAGATTTTCCACCAGTTTTAGACAAGCTACCAAAAGCTTCATGCAATATAGAGTGTTTTTCTAGTTTTGCAGGTGGTGAATTGATTTCACTTCTATTATTATGTTAATGTTTTAAGTAGAAGATATCCTGTGTTGAGGAAAAAGTATGAATAGTTCAATGCCTTGATCTTTCGAGACTGAGGCTACAGACTTTATTAATGGAACGAAAGTGTGGGTATGTATAGATGGTTTGGCTTAAGGCTTCTGTTTGAGCTGGTGTTTAATAAATCTGTTACTGCCTGAGAAATAATTTCCTCCTGAGACCCAGAGAAAACACTTTGTCTGAATGAATTTGATGAGGTTGACCTTTCGTATTTACATTATACAACATTTTGTAGATGCTCTGTGTTTGTGAAGTTGCCTGCTGGCCCAGATGCCTTCCATTGCTGCTGTTCTCTCCAATACCTGGAAAGAAATAACTGTGTGAGAATTTGCTTAGGCAGGCTCTGTTTACAAACTTTTTTTTTAGATTCTGCTTTGAGCTGTGATGTGTTGTGTTGGATTTAACTGATATATCAAGTAAGACAATGATGATGATTGCAAAGTAGAATATAAAATATTTGAAGATCTGGGTAGAGGAAGGTGTCAAGAATTATGGCATGCAACTTTATTTACATAGATGTTACTTACTGATTAAACCAGATTATTTCTGAGAACAAAAATTTGGCTGGTCCAGAATTTTGAGAGGTGTACTAAATCTGCTAGTTACTAGCCTACTAAATATATGCTTAGAAAGTTATCCCATTTCTCATGTTGTGAATGTATAAATATTGAGGTTAAATATTGCAAGATGGTGGCTTTACAGAATTAGAGAAACTTAAGCTGCTGGCAGAGTAAGCATAAATAATGTCTGCATTTATAATTTATTTATTAATTTTTTTAACACTATGACCTTTACTCTGATCTAATAATTTATTAATGTATTTTATTACATATAAGGTACATCTTGGGTATAATAACTCTTAAGCTATTATTTCCATTTATTGTTATAAAGGAGCTCATAGCAAGAAAAATATATGTTGTGTAGAAACTATTCAGTGCTATTTATGTGCCTTCTCTTTAAAAACAAGTGTTTAATTTTTTAGATCATTACTGTAAAAGCGATGTTTCCTTGGGGCCAGAGCTGTTTTTTTCATAAATTATGTATGAGCATATGAGCTGGCTTTTTGGACCTAGAAGTTAGTTTTAGGAACTTAGTTTTGTAAATGTGATATCTAAGTGCAATTTATTCAAGTTGCTTGCTCCAGACTGCTTCCTAGTAGTTGTTAAAAGCATTTGCTAATGGAATACTATCTCCTAATTCGGTGGCCTTTGCTACCTGCTTCTGAACTGATGAAATGCCTAGATACCAAACAGTAGTAAATTTGTAAGCAATTCACTGTACTTGGCTCCTAAAGTTTTTTGGTACATTGGTTATTGCAATTGTACTGGCTGTATTTCCACTTCTATTACATGTCAGTGAGTAGAGAAAGGCTAAAAGGAAAAATGATAAAATGACATTTTAACACTGTTGAGCAAGTCACTGTTGACATTTTCCAAAAAAGTAGATTATGCAAGTTTGTTATGGATATTCTACATGTTTCTTATGGGCTGTACATTTGCCTTTGAGAAGAACAGCCATCAAAAATATGAGAGGGAGAAAAAGAGGTGTCCTCATTATATTTTCAGAAACTAAATTTTTGGAATTAGAATATAACATGTGCAGAGAAAAAGGTAGATGCTGCAATAAATCTACCTTCTGTGTACTAAATCCTGTTATCTTTTCAGAAAAAAGCCAAAGGCCAGCTGCTGTTTGAACAGATCATGTATCATCTGGACCTTATAGAAAGCGACTACTTTGGATTAAGGTTCATGGATTCAGCACAAGTGGCAGTGAGTAGTTATGCTCTTTTTAAGCAATAATCTAAAAGTTAAAGGCTAATACTGATGAAAATGCTATAAGAAAGCTGGCTTTTGTGAATTAAGTTTTGTGCAGAAGCTCTGTTGTGTATGATTTTCCATGTCCCCAAGTTTAATTCTTGCCTTCAGCACTCTATCATATGACCATGCTGTTGTCTCTTCCTTTCTTGCTTTTGCATGTTCCTGTCACAGCTCCTGTTGTCACTAGACAGGCTGGTCTAGTCAGACCCCAGAGCCTGGTGTGTCATGTAGAAACTCTTGGTGGTGATGATACAGAGAGTAAGGAGCAAAACTAGACTGTGTGCTGTTGTTGTGTGTTGTACAGAGAGAAGGTTTTCCTTTGCAAATGCCATTAGCTGTCTTGTCAGCAAAAGTCACCATGTTAATGTCTACTTGCAAGAGGGGTATACTTTTGATTTATTTAAATCAGTTGTGTCTCAGACCTGCAACTGTAAGTCTTCAGGAGGCTATGGGTGTGTTTGTATGTACCAGCTTGAGTAGAGGGTTGGTTCTTCCAAGCCCCAGTTTGTTGGCATTTTATTGTGTGTTTCTAAACACTTTACAGGTTTTGAAATGAGAAGCAGAGCATTGTCAGAAGCAACCACAGTTCTTTCACTTGTGGGTTATGCAGTTTTATACAGATACTTCTTATAGCCAAGTATTTAATCCTGCCACAGAGGGTAGCTGCAAGTGAGCCTTTAGGCAAGGAAACTTTTTTGCTTTGTCCTGCATCCCTGTAACTTAAATTTGTATTCACTTAGCCCAACATCCCCAGGTACAATGAGATTTATGTTTTCCTTCTGCATATGTCAGTCTTATTTGTTAGATGTATAACTTAATTCTTTTCATATTTCAAGCCCACTTCAGAATTATTTAATGCTTAGCATGGCAGAGGGGAAGCATTGACAGTTGAGCTAAATACCTGAATTGTTCAAGGTCAACATACAAAAATGGAGGCAGTGATTGATATTCCTTTCTTTCTGTGAAGGTCTTTGTCCAGAATAGTTTGAAGGTGATCTCTTAATTGTTGCAGCTTTGTACAAAGGCAAAAAAAAATTCCACAAACTTGAACCTTTGAAAGAAGCGAACAGCTTTGGACACAGTGCTCTACCCCAAAGCATTTATAACCTGGTGGCTTCTTTCCAAAATTATTATGATCAAATTTTATGCTTGGCATGTAATTGTAGAGAGTGTGCTCCTCCAAGAAAATCATTGGTTCAGCATCTTCGTTCAGCATCTGAAGCAAACTTCATGGCCAGTGCGGTTAGTTGCTGCTGGTCTGTAGTTCCCAGTAGTGAAAGTGGTCTTAAACCCCTTGCAGAACAAGACATTTAACTCTAAAGAGAAGAAGACCATTACACTAACAGATGGATGGCATTCAAAACCATGCATACCAGCAGAAATGAGAAAACAGCCTATTGCATAGTTATATCTTTCTCAAAATCGTGTTAGCTGTGCTCAGCATGTGCAGTCCAGGTTGATGAGTATTGCTCTATTGCATTTATTTTTTTGCTTCAGAAAAACAGTATGGTTAAGGTATCCTAACTAAGTTTCTGCCATGTGGCTTCTAATGTACTTCCCTGTCTCTGGGATCTCCTAAGCATTCCCAGTGGGTTAGTTTTAACTGTTAAGAGTTATATAATTTTTTTTCTCTCTTCCTGATATGCTAGCAAATAAAGCCATTTCATCTTGAAATGTATTAATAAGAGTTAATATTGTCTGCCACAGCAGTGGCTCATGCCTTGCTTTTGTCTAGCAAATTATTACTGCCAGTCCAGAGAGCACAACTGAATATTTGATACTGTGCAGTCTGCCAGGTACAGGGGATTTCAAACTTGGTTTGCTTCCTTTTCTTAACTATGTGTGACTGAAAAGCAGCAGAGTAGAGATAACAATCTGTTTAAACTGGACCTTAATGATGAACTGTGTATAATGAAGCAGAAAAGATTACATTTTGCCAGAAGAGCTGAATGCAACAGCCAGAGGTAATTAATTGCTTTAAGAAATGAAGAACTGTTGCAATAGCAGCCATTCCTGCTAGTTCTAGCAGAAACCCAATCTGCAGCTGGAAACAAAGAACAGAGACCAATCAAGTGACATGTCCAAGATTATTCAGGAGACCTGTTAAATAAACAGTGTAAGAATCCAGTCCCTTATTGTTGACAGAATTGTTCACTGGCTCTGATGGAGATAATCTTTGTTACCCAGTTTAAATCTTAAGAATATTGCCATATTTGCTAGTTACTTTTACTGATGCAAACTAGTGACACATAGTTATACAAAAGGTTTAGAAACCCCACGCTTGGTTTAACTACAAGTAAGTTTTCAGTAGATTTATTGTGAACAACTGAAGGATTGCTTTTTTTCATTCTTTCCTGCTGCTGAAGTGATCACTAGTTGGGTATTAAAGATTTCCTGGGGAGTGGTGGAAACCCAGATAATGGAAAGTCTTCCTGACATTTTGGATTTTACTATTCAAGTAATAGCTTCTTTAGAGACATTCTTGAAACAATTAGTGAAGTGAAATAATTGTTTTCATGTGATTTCTGTGTTCATTCTAGTCTGCTGTTCAGGATGAGACCATTTTTAGCCCCAACATCTTATTTAACAAACCTCATTTTGCCCAAAATTCTTGAAATGTTGCTGGGTCAGGATTTGAGGGGTTTTTGTATGTGTTTTATTTTTAACTTCTGCAGCAGCAAACTGTTTTAGTAAGGACTTCCAGTACTCTGCGCAGTCTGTTGTTTGTATTGCCTTCTGTTTAGCAAGCTTTAGCCCTGATTTTCAGCAATAGACTGTGCTGTGCAAACCCTCATCAAAAGTAAACTTCTTTCCCAGGTCCACTTGAATTCCATTTTAATCACTTGGAATAAACCTCAAGTTTCTTGATGTCTGTGTCTGTCCATTCTTTTTTGTTGTTGTTGTTTCATTCCCACACCCACTAAAAAGCAGTTCTGTTTCCCTTCTCCCTTGCACACCCTCACCATTGAGCAGAGCTCCTGTGGGCAGTAGCAGAACCCAGCAGAGTGAAACACGATCAGTGCCTGTCATGGGCCTGCCTCTCTGTTGCCTTCCCATGGAATGTGGAGGAGATGAGAGAAAACAGGAGGGAAATGAGACAGGGGGGGCACAGCCAGCCCTGGAGCCTAGAAAGGGCTTTCCTTGCCATTTCTGTGTCTAAATCACCTGCAAGCCTCCAGCTGGATAGTTTCTATATTTTTTTGGTGGAGGAAGGAGTAAGTAAACTCTCTCTTACAGCAAGTGAGTTTATGGAATAGGAAAAAAGATTGTATGATTTGCTTGAAGAAAAAAAAAGTTGCTCGACTCCCATTCCACTGGTAGTGTAAGCAAAATTTATGTAAATATTTGCTTCATTTGTCCTTAAGCTTCCTGCTTTATTTAAAAAATGTATTAGATACATTTCAGATAGCTCTCTGTAGCTACTTAGTTTGAATAGGCAATGAGAACATTCTCAGCTGTGTGCACAGAAGCAGCAGATGGTTTAAATGTTCTCATCTGCAGCTAATACAGCAATCAGTCACAGCCCGGCTGTGTTACAGGCTGACTTCAGCTCTCTGCAGAAGGCAGGGCTCTTCTGGAGGCAGGAATGTGTTTGCACTTGGCGGCGCAACCTGAAAATACCGGTTCTTTTTCATACCCTTGCTGCTTTTCTGTCCTCCCTGGGGCTTGCTGTGATCTTCGTGTCACACAGTTTAACAAAAGGAGTGTTGCCAAGTATATAATTCATCTGTATTAGTTGCAAGGTGACATTTGGGATTGATCTGATGAGCTGTTGTTCCCTGGGCATGGCGAACCGTGCAGGACATGGTGTGTCAGGTAGTTGGCTCTGGCTGTTGAGTCAATGCAATTACGTTGGTCGGGGTGCTGTGTTTCCTGTTTAGGTGAGTCACCTCCTTTGGAGGAGGGAGCTGTTGGCCATACACAGCACTAGGAAGGAGATCTGTCCCGCTACACGTGTTTGGATTTCCACCTTTAACTTCTGGTATAAACTCTTTGGCAGTGCAGTTATTTTGGGGAGCGTAGTGTATATGTGTAGGTGTTTCAATCTGCCAAGTATAGCTTTTTTCATATGCAGTTGTACACAGTGTAAGTCAAGCCATTATTTTGGCTTCTTGTCCAGTATATAGCTTATAATTAGCATTAGTAGGTGAGGCAGTAACTTGTCCTCCCATGTGACAGTTGCTAAAATGTCACCTGTGAATAGATTCTTGAGAATTAGGTAGACCTTACTGATGTTGGGACACAGACAGCTCTGCTGTTACTGCACGTGAGTCATCTAAAGAAAATGCCTGAAAGCCAACAATATTTATTTTGTCTCTTCCCTTCCTGCCCCAAGTAAACATCACACACAGCTGAGTGCCAGAGTCTTCAGCTGTGATTTATCCTTCTCTGGCACTCAGCTGTCACTAGCTGACCTACTAATGTGTGAATTAAGTGTTTGTCTGGACAGGATGAAAATCTAGTGAAGTGGTTTGTTAGTATTTTTTTCTCTCCTTGTAAGTAGACAGTGCTGTCTTGAAGATTTGGTATAAATAAAGTGCTATAGGATGTTTCTGTTGTTCAAAACTGACATTTTGCAATACAACCTTTGAGCAAAAGGATCTGCAGTGAGCACAGAAAGAGCTACCAACTGTAAAAGATTTGAATTCGATCGTTTTAACAAGCTACTTGTTATTCCAAGGTGGTCTTCACTAACACTTCCCTTTTTGTTCTTTCTGGGAGATTTCTTTATTGATAATTCAGTGAAATTAATTTATTTTTCAGCATTGGCTGGACAACACAAAAAGCATTAAAAAGCAAGTTAAAAGTAAGTGTCCATTTTCTCTTGGGACATTGTATTTAACAAACGGGAAGCACGGCCAGCATTTGCGGGTGGAGGGCAGTGTCCTGGCAGGGGGTGAGGGTGGCAAGTGACAAAAGCCCTGTATGGTGCTACTGATTGTTTAATGGCATTTTCCCTCTGTAGCTCATATTATTTTATTCTAATATTCTTAAATAAACATGTTATGAGCTAATTAATTATAGTTAAAGCGGAGTCAAGACAGCTGAGGATGCTGTAGTGTTATAGAGCGTTATTCTGGCTATAGGAAAACTTGTCTTTGAGCCTCATGCATGAGCCAGTCCTGCATGCTTGAATCTGTGTCCAGTCCACCAAGTCCTCACCTGCTGCACAAGTGTGGCCTGCATGTTGCAGCAATGTGTGCTTGGGTACGATGTTGTTTAGCAACTTCCTTACTCTGCACTGTGGGAAGTCTTCAGGGATTTGTGGTGTTGTTTTAATACAAGAGACACTTTGGAAGCAGTGAGATGGAGAAAATTCATCCTGTCAAATGCAGGAATCAGCAAAGCGATGCACATTTTTAAAGAACTGTTAATCCACCCTTTTGCTGAGTTAACTCTTTGGTTTCCAGAAGAGATGATTGTTCCATAGAAAGGTTTCTTAAATTCCCATAAAGCATGTCTAAACTTCTGTGCAATAGAAGGGCCTGAGTTGTCAGCAATGAGTATTTCCCAGAGCCCTGGGACGGTGCAGAGACCAGCAAGCCTGAAGATTTTCTCTAGAGCAACTGTAGAGCCAAGATGCACAGCTTTCTTGGTGATGGATAGAGCCCTTAAATATAGGGATTAACCTAGATTCATGTGCTCTTGGCAGGAAGAATCAAGTTAATGTGATATGATCATTGGGTTGACTTGGGACACATAAAAAACTATTTTGTGTGCCCATTTAAGTATCCTTTCACCTGATGTTCTTCACGGATTTCCCTGGCATAAAGGAATTCCTACCTTAAGACCTTATGTAGAGCATAGCCAACCAATTTCAGTCAAGTTTTGTGATGTGATTCTGTGTAATAAATAAAAAACCTGTCTCGTCCAGTAACTGTTGCTATTGCCTTGAATGAATTCTGCTTTGCAGTTGGCCCCCCATATTGTCTGCATTTTCGTGTAAAGTTTTACTCATCAGAGCCCAACAATCTACGTGAAGAGCTAACAAGGTAAGAGGGATTTTGTGTGTGAGAGGGGGAACCCAAATATGTTTTCTGTGATATTTATTTAAACAATTCTGATGTTTTGGAGAATTCTTTAGAACTGCTTGCTTAATTGGCTTTTTCTAAATGTAGTTTTCTTTTTGTAAGGTGGCTGTTTTATGTGTGGAAATAAATGTGCTGTGACACAGAGGGATCTAAATATTTATATATTACTTAATGCACCATTTTTCATTGGGCACTTTTGGCAGCCGATCTGAGTAGCTTATACAGGATAGACAAAGGTTTTCACTGAAGAGAACAGACATCATTCCTCTATCTTTCTTAAGCTGTTAGTTTCAACTGCATACAATCATCTTGTCTCCAGGCAGAAGAACATTGAATTGCAAGTTAGGTGTTCTCTTTGAAAAAAGAAATTCAGTTAGTATTTCATTGAGTGTGTGGTCTTCAAAGAGCCTATGGAAAGGGAAAGTAGTATTTTACTGCCTGGTTGAGCTGACACTATTATAGATACAAGTTTGTAGTATCAGGTGAGCAGCAGTTCCTCTTGATTAAAGCATTTCACAAATCCATTCACAGAACTGCATTTCCGACTGGGCTGAGACTACTAGGGATGCTTTGGAAAAGAGCACAGCCTACCATCTGTCAGGAGTATAAATCTGTTGTAAAAGGCAACGTTTCCTTGCATTGTTAGTGCTGCTGCTGATCCCTTTTGGAGTGTAAACAAAGTTATGTTTTCATGGTAGCTGTAGACATTTCATACCTCAGCCATTTGTAAGGGTGTGAAGTGCATTTTTTTGTTGTTCAGGTTTATGTCTGTGTGGATCTTGAATCTGCACTTTAGCCAAATCCCTTGGAAGATTACAGTAGCATTACCCCTTCCAGCCATATGTACCCTGTGCAGCTTCATACTTACATGTGGTAACTGTTGCTTTTTAATGCTTTCCCGCTGATCTGGGAAGAATGCTTTACCTCCCCGTTCGTGTTGCTGAATAAATATTTAACTATATGTAAATCCAGCAGCTTTAGACAAAATTCAGACCTATATTTGTATCTGCCTCTGTTGAACGTTTTGATCCATTTTGACGTGAGTTCTGCCAGTCAGACCTTGCTGTGCAGGTTTTAGCAGGGCAGATCT
Organism: Cinclus cinclus; assembly: GCF_963662255.1. Classification (NCBI taxonomy): domain Eukaryota; kingdom Metazoa; phylum Chordata; class Aves; order Passeriformes; family Cinclidae; genus Cinclus; species Cinclus cinclus. The sequence continues at coordinate 17,260,854 of NC_085054.1, forward strand.
GAAACCTGAGGGCTTTTAAACTCTGTCTGCCTGTTTAGCTAATCCCCCAGAGCAGGAGAGCAGCAAGTTGTCCTTCTGTTTTGAGACAATGTGGCACCTTAAAGTAGCAGAAGTGGCAGGAAGCAGAGCTTTGCTCTGGGTTTTAGGTGTCTCTGGCAGGGGATTTCACAGGGTTTCACCTTTAAACAGCAGGACACTCAGCTGGAGCTACTTTTTGGCTTCCACAGGTGCAGCTTGCGAGGGAAGTGCTTGAATTGTTTGGAAGCCTTATGTGGCTGATAAGCACAGTCTGGTCACACCCACTACACACTGGAGGCCTGTGTTCATTTTCATATCTGGGATCAGTACTGACCAAATTTATTCCCCATGCGGAGGCCAGTGTTTAAAAGTTTTGGATAATAAATAGTTTGGCGAAGTATTTGTGGACTTCTGTGGAACTTGTAGGAAAGACACCTGCACCTCTTTTGTGTCTTTGTGTGAAAGTATGAGGAGACACAGGGACATGTTGAAGCAGAAATTGTTTGTCAGGCTTCTGGGAATCTGTGCTAGGATTCAGACTGGGTACCATGGTGGATGCCAGTGTTTTAGACATGATGAGACCTCTTCTCTTGTTAAAGGAAAGCTGTGTACCATAATGGAGCAAGGGGGATGCTCTTCAGGGAGATTGGGTCAGAAGAATTGATATTGCACACCAGAGGGATTGGTATTCAATATTTGCCCCATTTCTAAGCAAAAAAGAGTAGAGAATATGCAAGGCAGTGAAGAAGAGCTGACTGAAGAGTAAAGAAGTTGAAAAGGCTGCAGGCTACTATTTGTTTTTAGTCACTTTGCAGTTAGTGTTCCAAGTTAGATTTTAACTAAGCAATCCATCCATAGTAGAAACTTTTTTTTTTTTTTGCAGGACTTAAAAATAACCATTCTTTTATAGGATTGATATGTGTATGAATAATGAAGGAAATGTGGAAGATGCAAGTTGTTCTTTGCTCAAGTAGAATCAGAAGAGAATAAATATGTTTATTTGGGTATCCTGTTTATTTTTCCATGCAATACTGTAATTCAGCTTTTGACAGCTTGTACTTTTGGGTTTGCTTCATTTGAAATGCCTGCAAAACACACAAGCCCAACTGATAAAGCCTTGAAAGGTCACAGTGCAGTTTCTTTCATCTTGAAAACCCATGTTAAGAGTAGAAAACATTTTTATTTGTCAGGCTCTAACTTCCTCCTATTGACTGAGTGACACATAAGCACTATTACTCAATGACTTATTTCTTATTTAATCCTACAGGTATTTATTTGTTCTGCAGCTGAAACTGGATATTCTTAGTGGAAAGTAAGCAGTCTTTTAAACTATTACAGTGTGTTTAGCACAGAGTTTATTATATTTATATTTGGACAATTAATAAGTTTTGCTTAGCAATGTAATGTTGTTTTCTTCTATAAAATGCTATTTTTCTATGCATGAATATCAGGAGAGGAATGCTTAAATAATGTGGTGCTTATCTCCTGATAATTATCTGAAAATCTACCATTACTTTTCCATTTTCTTATCCCAGACATTTGCAGTTTCTTACTTCAGATACCTAAGTTGTCTGCTAATCGTGTCAGTTCAGGTTTTAACAATGCATTTCTCTTTTGGCAGATTGGAATGTCCTTTTGACACTGCCGTCCAGCTGGCAGCTTACAACATGCAAGGTGAGTAGGTGCAAGAAGGGAAGGTGGAGTTGCACAAACCATTTTGTGTAGACTCTTATAAACTGTTTTAAAAAGTCTGTCCTTGTTATGTCCATAAAATACACTCTGCCCAGATATTAGTGATCCGGTGTGAAATGCAGATCTTTTTGATTGTACTTGTGCTGAGGGTATGTACAGAAAATTACTCAATTCCTCAGGAAACAGAACAAGGGGGTTCTGAACACAAACAGCTTTGCCCTAAAGGTGTTTTCAAAGGTGTTTATGTGCAAATCTGTCCACTTTCACAGAAGATACCTGAATAACTTTGATGTAGTAACACAGCTCACTTATTTTTCATCATATAGTTTCCTTCAAGTGTTGTCTTTGTTGTCCAGATCAGGTAAAAAAATGGTTTTGTTTGCACTGTGTATAAAATAGCAGTTTTTTTACTTCATCTTATTTGTAGGAGCATCTTAATGCCCCATGTCTCATGCTTGCACTTGAGCATTCCTGGTTGAACTGCATTTGTTGTTGGTATTTCAGATCCTTCTTCAGCCACAAGATGTGACATACTCCTTTTTTTTCTCAGCTATACCACACTGTGCTTGAGTCATCTGAGATTTTATTAATCAGTTGCCTTTAACTTTTGATTCCAGATGAGAATGTGTTGTTTGGATGAGGGTGTGATATTAACAAATGTGAAGTTTCCTATGGTTTTAAGCAGAGGAGCTCACAAAAGAAAGAGGGGAGGCTTGAAGTTTTAAAAATGCCTGCTAGAGTAGGGTTTTGGATAGGATATATATATATATATATATATATATATATATATATATATGTATGTATATATATATATCCTCCTTATTGGAGGATATAGTCATATGGATATATGGCCTCATTCAACCCAATGTGCCATGGATTTGACAACAAATTCTCCACACAACGTTCATCTTATGAATCTGTTGTACTTACTCTGCATGAGATATGACTAAGTCACTGAAATTTGTTCTCTTAAAAGTATTTTTCAAAACACTTTTTTTTTTTTTTTTTTTTTTTTTGTGCAGGAAGGGCTAATGGCCCCAAATTGTATGTAGGTATAAGAGTTGGGATTAAACTGTGAAGACACCTGGCTTTTTAACCTGTTCTTTTCTGTGGAAGGAAAGCAATTAGAATACATTCCACAGTTAAAAATATTAGCATTGTTAGAGCCTTAAGATACAGATTCTGTAAATAAGATTCAGGAAGAACAAAGTCATCTAATTACACCATATATCTACTGCTTTTTGTGGTGGTCTTTTCTTTCCTCTCTCCACAATGAGGCCTGTAGCAGGGCTTTAATCTTACTGTCTGACAGCTGTGTACTTTTATTTAAATCAGCTGGAACCTAAGCTGGCTTTGACAGCATTCCTTTCAACAGAGGCAGGCATTTTAGTGGGAGTAAATTATTATAGAACTACAGACTTCCTCAGTCAGCATTTAAAAAAAGAAAAAGGAGGGGGTGAAAAGACTGTTATTGTGCTTGCAGCATTCAGAATCCAAGAAATGGAGTTTTCTATCATGAGGCATTTCTGTATCTGTGGAATACTAGCATTTATTTGACTTCTCTGGGTCTTCCCAGTGTGAAGTCTCTGTTTTTCTCTATAGAAACATCTGTAGTTTCATTTTTCAGACACAGCAACTACTGGCCTGCGTCAGACTTCCAAAGTCCAAGTTACAGAATTGTTCCTATTTTTTTGACTATGAGCTGAACACTAAGAAGCAACCTGAAATTAGTAAGAGGAGCCAGTGCTTGGTGACTCTGAAAATCAGTACATTTTTGTAAAGGTTTCTCATTGTCAGTTTCAGCATTTTAGATATTTATCTGTCTTTAAAACTGGGCTCGTTAGCATCTGTGGGAGATGGAGTTGTGTTTTTGATGTGGCACACCCTTTGACTGGTATGATCCAGTATGTTTTCTTCATAGCATCTCTTACTGCCCCTCTGAGCATTCAGCAGTGGACTCGATGAGCCATTTGACTTACCCAGGAGGGCATTTATTATGTCCTCAGATGAAAAGGAGAGCAAAAAATAACAGCTTCATGATTGTGCCCTGGCACAGAGTAATTTTAGCAGGACAGGGCCATATAGAATCATAAAACCAGAAACTGACTTAGAGAATGGACAAGTAGTTTTGTGAAAAGTGTCAGAACTGATTTTGCTTTTTATGAATCCCAAGAGATATTGTTTTAATTCTTTAAGGCAAAATTCCATTGTAACTTTAGCCTGCTGTCAGCTCAGTAGATACTTCTGTATTAAAAGTCTTGAAAACTCTCTGCAAGGAAGAAAAAAAAGGTGAGTTTCAAGGGTGGTGATAAATTCCCTATATAGGAAGCTTTTTAGGGAATATGTCAATAATACTTTGTAAACATTAATACAAAGCTTTTGTGCAGACATCACAACCAGTTGTTCAGTGTCCATAATTTCCCTGTCAGAAAAGGTGAAGGGAGAGCTGGATGAGGAGAAGGAACACAAAAATAAATTTAGTATTTTAGACTAACTAGAAAAGTGTGCAGAAATTCCTCTGTATGCAAAAATATCCACTGTGTTTATTGAGGACAGTGTTGTTGCTGTTTTGCAGCTGAACTTGGAGACTATGATCCTGCTGAACATGTCCCTGAGCTGGTGTCTGAGTTTCGGTTTGTTCCCACCCAGACTGAAGAGATGGAATTGGCTGTTTTTGAGAAGTGGAAGGAATGCAGGTACTAGATCTTCCCGTGGAGGCTATCCAGCTGTTTGCACTGATTTTTCTGTGAAGAGCTTCTGTTAAAAAGATACTGCTGGTACTTCTTTTGGCCTTGTTCAGAAATAGAATTTTAATATGGTTCTGTTCCTATTTTGTAAAAGAATATAATGTTGAAAATGAAGCTCTTCAGAGGTCTGGGTAAAATGATGAGGTACAAAATCTTGAAACACAATGTTCTTTGCAGCAGCAATTTCAGATAAAAACTTTTGAAAGTGACCTTGTTCTTCATTAAAGTGAACAGGTGTCACCAGTGTTTGTGTTTTTCACAAACTTTCAGGAAGTTCTTTTCCTCTTTCCTCATATACCAGTTTCTCCTTTCTGTGCTTTTTCAGGCATCTACCTAACAGCAAAAATTTTATTTCAGGGGGCAAACACCAGCACAGGCTGAAACTAACTACTTA